>NW_006408629.1:4326137-4347954 GCF_000296735.1 Chrysochloris asiatica
TCAGAGAAAAAGAGGGAGACCCCCAACGAGATGGACTGGCCAAGTGGCAGCATCGATGGACTCAAGCCTTGCAACAATAGTGAGGTTGGCCCAGGATCGGGCAGTGTTTTGTTCTGCTGTGCATAGGGTCACTATGAGTCGGTACCAACTTGATAGCACCTGACAACAACAACAACAACATACAAATAAGGCACATATAAATAAGTCATGTCACCCTACAGACTATACAGAGATTTATAGTGTACAACGAAAAATTCCTCTGCTTTATTGATGAGCTATGAATTTCCTATGCTGAAATGTTGCATCTTACCCTACAGCCTTCACCAGAAGCTTTAAAGACTTTTTCCCGTCTGTATAAGGCAAGAAGGATAGTTGAACCAAGTAGGGCTGAACTGAAATGCACAATGGTGATGAGTCAGGTATATTCAGAGATCATCACAGAGAGATAAAGTTTAGAGGTTCTTGTTATGCCAAGCAGGATTTAAACAAACTTTTTTGCTGAGTTTGCCCTTGTTACAGAAGAAAAGGTTTAAGGACGTTCTTTTCATTGATTGCTGTAGTCAGGGTATAGCTACTGTCTTCTACATTCAAATCTGCTTCCACTTCAGAGCAGTCGCTTCACAACCGGCCGAACGAAAAATTTTCCATTCCACCGCACAGTAAAATACTCCTAACAGAAATGACAGCTTATGACCACTGAAACTAGTAATATAACCCATGGCCTGGGCTCAGAGAAGTAAATGAGAAGTTAAATAGAATTTCTGTTTACTGCAGGTGACTGTTTCAGATGCTATGAGAATTTTCTTTTTCTTATGAGCTCCCAAATTAATTGACTTTGGTGGCAATACCATCACGAGTGTGGGGCCTCTGAACTCTCTTCAAGAAACTGTAAACAGAAGACATCAAATAGAGGTATCATATCTTGGAAAAATAAAACAAAATACAAATCCACCACCAGAAAAACACTCTAAACTTTTCCATTAGGTAACATGAGCTGCAGTAATGACCGTGGAAAATTCAAGCGGTAGAACCAGACTAAACCTATAAAGCAGCCACTTTCTAAAACTGTAACCTTACCTAAATATACAGATTTAAAACTCCTTTAAGCATCTAAAACTTGACAAAAGCTTTGTGCTTTAGATACTGATGTAATATAGCATTTGGTCAGTTTATCAAGTTGAGTCGTCTCCCCAAATCACCTCACTATGATTCTGAAGGTTTTAAAAAGAAACCAGATTAGTATCCTTTGAGCAGATGATGACTAATTCCAATGTATCAGCCTAGAATACGGGATACATTGGAATCATCATCTGCTCAAAGGATACTAATTCATTGCTTGAGTTCTCTGCAGCCTGCTCTTCACTCTGTGAGCAGAAAACATGGCAGGGCTACCTGAGAAATGTTTCATCTTCTGAAAGTCTCAGAACTCAAGTAAACATATCCAACCAATTGTCAATGGAAAAACTCTAAGCAACATTTCCACTATCATTATTTGGTATCAATTGTATTCATTATTTTTTTTATTATTCAATTATACGTCCACATAGTTCAAAAAGTGCAAATGGTTATAAACTGGAGTATTCATATTTTTGTTTTGTTGCCAATAATGGGGTATTGATCTGGACAACTTCCAGCTAGACTTTTATATTATGCTTACAAAGAATTTCCTGTAATAATTTTAAATTCAAGGAAGATTGATCTTGTATGGAGGACAGGAATGTAGCTGAAACACAAAGACGAAACCAATGAATTTAAAGAAGTTTCTCGGAAGGATCTGTTCCAGGGCAGGTGTCATTTTGAAAGGAAGACAATATATTAAGGAATGGATAGGTTTTCAGTGGTTTTAGGAAAGTATGGAACAATGGGACATTACCATAAAGAAGAATAAAAGGAAAAAGGCACTGAATTTAAGATTTAGAATAAAGAAACAGGACAGAATACTAATGTGAAGATTAGTAAAATGAGGAGTTTGGATACTATACTTCTTTGAAAGGTATAAGGATATCCTATACTCTCTGAGGATAACTGTACGACAAGACATTATAGAAACGGCAAACACTTTGACAAGCTAGAAAATATAACAACAGAAACAAAAGAGAAATAACAAAAAGTTTTGAATTCTCAAATATTGAAAGACAGTGGGAAATTTCCCTTCAACTATAGTACTAGACTTACTAGACAAAATAAATGTTAATAACAGTAGCAATTATAGGCAATTCTCATATTGCATGGTCCAGTGGAATCATAAACATGATCATACAAGCTGATACTGTGCAAACTGAAAAATGAGAAAAATTACGATTGTTATGTGACTTTCAAAATATTTTGTCAAACTATTAAAATGTCTCTTCTTGATGGCTATAAAACCAAACCAAACATATTTCCATTTAGTCTGTTCAGAATCATGGTGATCTTAGGTGATACAGAGTAGAACTGCCCCATACGGCTTTGTTGGCTGTAATCTTTATCTGATATCAGATAGATTTTGGTTGAAAGCAATGAATACTAGAAAGATGTTTCAATGACTAAGCAAAGGCATTTGACTGTGTGGATAATAAAAATTAAGGTACCAGTGCGAAGAATGGGAATTCCAGAAGTCTTAATTATACTCACACGGAAGATGCACATAAATCACGGAGCATTCATTGGAACAGAACAAGGGAATACTGTATAGTCTAAAATCATGGAAGAGTGTGCATCAGTCTTGTATCCTTTAATCAAATTTATTGAATCTATATGGTGAACAAATAATTCCAGATATTAGATCATATAAAGAAGAACATGGCATCAGGATTGAATGAAGACTCATTGGCAATCAGCAATATGCAGATGACATAACTGTGTTTGCTGAAAGCAAGGAGGGCTTGAAGCACTTCCTGAAGAAGATCAAACACTATATATAGCCTTCAGTATGGATTACACTTCAATTTAAAGAAATCAAAAATCCTAACAACTGGACATCATGATAAATGGAGAATAGATTGAAGTTGTCAAAGACTTCAATTTGCTTGTATCTACAAATAATGTTCACGGAAGCTGCAGTCAAGAAATCAAATGACATATTGCATTAGGCAAATCTGTTGCAAAAGACCTCTTTAAAGTGTTCAGGAGCAGAGATGTTACTTTGAAGTCTAAGATTTACCTGCCCCAAGCCATGGTATTTTGAATGGCCTCTTTTGCATGTAAAAGCTGGACAATTAACAAGGAAGAATGAACAAGAATTGATGTATGATGCTGGCAAAGAATATAAAATATACCATGAACTGATAGAAGAATAGACCCATTGGTGTAAGACAGAGTACAGCCAGAATGCTCCTTGGATATGAGGATGGAGAGACAATCTTTACTGATGCAGAATTGTCAGGCATTTCTCCTAAAACAAGGAAGTAAAAACAATACTAAAATTGGTATCTATTTAGTGCACTACAATTGAACACATTAGAAACACTGAGAAGTGTTTTATTCCTTATAAAATGTATCAAGAGTAGTTTGTAAAAATTACTTTACAGATGTTTGAACAGTGCTTGCCTACTTCTCATCACAGAACTTTTTTGTTATTGTTAGGTGCCCACAAGTCGGTTCCCACTCATAGCGACCCTGTACACAGTAGAATGAAATACTGCCCAGTCCTGCACCATCCTCACAATATTTGTTGTGTTTTAGCTCATTGTTACTGCCACTGTGTCAATCACTTTCACTGGGGTCTTTGTCTTTATTACTGACCCTCCGTTTTATTACACATGATATCCTTCTCCAGGGACTGATTCCTCCTGACATCATATAAAAAGTACAAGAGACCGTTTAATATTGCTATTATTCAAATCTATGAACTAACACTAAAGTCTGTGGTGATGAAACTGTAGAATTCCACTAACTTCTTCAGTCTGAAATTCATCAAACTTGCAATCACGATACATTGATAATTACTGGTGATTGGAATAAAGACGTTGGAAACAAAGAGGAACGGTCAGTAATTGGAAAATATAGGCTTGGTGATAGAAATGATGCTGGAGATCGAAGACTGAAGTTTGCAAAACCAATCACTTATTCATTGCAGATGACGTTTTTTAATAACAGGAAAGGTGACTGTACATGTGGACCTCACCAGATGGAATATAGAAATCATACTGACAACATTTTTGGGAAGAAATGATGGAGATGCTTAACAACACCAGCGAAAGAAGGCAAGGGATCAACTGTGGAACACACCATCCATTGCTCATATGCAACTCAGGCTGTAGCTAAAGAAAATTAAAATAAGTCCACAAGAGTTAAACTATGACACAGAATATATCTCACCTGAATTTAAAGACCATCTCAAGAACATATTTGATACATTAGATACTAATGACCAAAAAACCAGAATGGTTGTGGGATGACATCAAAGACATCATCCATGAAGAAAGCAAAATGTCATTAAAAAGAAAAGACAAAAAAGACCGAAATGGATGTAGAAAAGACTCTGAAACTACATAAGCATAGAGAAACTAAAGCAATGGGAATAAAGGAGGAACTAAAAGAGCCGAACAGAAAATTTCAAAGGGCAGATTGAGAAGACAAAGTCAAGTATTAAAATGAAATATACAAAGACCTAGAGTTAGAAAACCTAAAGGGAAGAATGTGCTCTGCATTTTTCAAGCTGAAAGAACTGAAGAAAAAAATTCAAGTCTTGGGTTGAAATACTGAAGGAGTCTATGGGCATAATACTGAACGATTCAGGAAGTATTAAAAGAAGATGGAAGGAATACACAAAGTCAGTGTACCAAAAAGAATTGATTGATGTTTATATAACTTAAGATGTGGTAAAATCAAATTTTGTCTATGTCTAAATAGTATTTTGAAAAAGTTAGAAATCAGCATCTACTAATTTATCCTTTCCATTTCTAATGTCCTAAAGCATCTCCAAGTTATTTTATTTTATTATTTTTGCTGGCATCACTTGCTCTGGAACATCTTCATCCTTTCTTGTCACAAACACTTTCCAATTCACTTCCAGAGCTTTATTTCTTTGATGCACTTTCATCTTTGTTGACCCAATCTGACTTTTAACTACCTATTTTTGGAAAACATTTTTTGCCAAGTGGGTTTATAACCATGAGACATTGAATAACTGAATAAGAGAGGTGCAGAGACCAATCACTAACCGACTTTGGAACAAGTGATGTGAATGGTCACTGATCATTATGTGCATCTGTTATTTACACAGAGACTTGCAGACTGAAGGGTTTAGCAGCTAACTCTGTACTTAAACTACTCACAGTCAATATGTGGTAACTGAAATTTGAGCATTGTGTTTGCAGGACTGGTACTGTTTAACTACACTAAGGTAAATTTGTGTCATAACTGTGCTAAGTGAGGACTGACTATTAAGTCCTTAACATATGCTGTTAAGAGCTATTTGAAGAGTTCTCTATGGATTGATTTTTATAATTCTCACTATAATCCAATGGGCTAGTACTCTTATTAAGGAGCTCTGGTAGCGTAGTGGTTACGAATTGGGCTGCTAACCACAAGATTGGTAGTTCGAAACTACCAGCGGTTCTGCCGGAGAAAGATGAGGCGGTCTGCTCCTGTAAAGATTTACAGCCTCGGAAACCCTGAATAGGGTCATTATGAGTCAGAACCGACTCCATGGTACTTAACAACAACAACAAGTACACTTATTTCTCCATTTTATAGACATTATAGGCAATATGACTGTAGATATTTACTGACCACATTACAGAACTTGTTGTTAATGCCGTTGAGTCAATTCCAATGTATAGCGATCCTATTCAAGGTTTCTGAGGAACAGCTGGTGGGTTTGAACTGTCCACCTTGTGATTTACAGCCCAGTATTTATCCCATAGTGCCACGCCAGGAATCCCATTATAGAACTAACTGTTCATATATTAGAGAAAATACAAAATTCCACACAGTCCTGGTAAATTTCAAGATCTCCTTCATAAATACTATCAAAGAGTTTTAGAAGAGTACTATTCATTCATTTGGAGCATAAATCTACAGTTAAAAGTCAGGTAAAAAGTCAGCATGGAAGGTAAGTGGGTATTTTCAGAAAATACACTAACTTCTAGATAGCATTGCTGTTGTTGTTAAGTGCCATCAAGTTAGTTCTGACTCATAGTGAAGTTACATAGGGCTTCCAAGGTGCAGCTAGTGTGTCTGAACTGCTGACCTGTGGTTCTCAGTCTAGTGCTGATCCTACAGCACCACATCAGGAGTATAGAAATTCTATTTAATAAAGAAATGTGTCAGTGAGTTAAGTGTTACACTTAGGTCCCGAAAGTCTTCATACATCCTTAACCTTTTCTCACTGTCTCTGCCCTCTATTTCAGTGATCATCTTCTGACTGGGAATACAGAGAATTTTTGCAATAAGCATGAAACTTAGAATTAGTAAGCTCCTTAAAGGGTAGGAGTCATGTCTTAGCAATTTTTACACCTTTTCATTCTAGACGAGCACCAAGCATGTATTAGCTGCTCTGTAAATCTTTGTGGAATTAAAGAATAAATATTTACAGTTAGGTTTTCATCTTAACAGAACCAAGAATAACTGAAGTTTGGGACAAGACATGGGATTGGATCTTATAGAAGAAAACAATTGAAATAATTAATTAGTAAAGATACTGTAATTTGGAATTTCTAAAATTTAAACTCTGTTCCCAGTGCTGATTGTACATGATTGATATTGTTTCTAAAGAAAAGCAAAACACTCTGGGGGATTCTTCCTTCATAAGTGCTGCAAAAACTAAACTTCAGTGTTTATGACAGTCTATAGTTAGCACTGTAAAATTCAAACTGTATATCATCGGATTCAAAAATAGCTTTCCTATATGTTGGCTGGAGTACTGGTGTGGTGCTGTGGGTTAATGTGCTGCTCTGCAAAGTCTGCTTGAACCGTAAGGTCGGCGGTTGGTCACACTGAATTACTTATATTTGTAGCCTTATAGTAATAATGTGCTTGGTAAAGTGGAGGGTCGGTGAAAAAGAAGACGACTCCAATAAGGTAGACTGACAGTGGCAGCAGCAATGGGCTCCAGCATTACGATGATTGTGAGGAGGATGTAGAACCAGGAAGTGTTTCGTTCTGTTGTGCATAAGGTCACTATGAGCTGGAACTGACTGGACAGTACTTAAGAGCAGCAACATATTAACAATGTATTCTTTTAAAATCACGCCCCTTATGGAAACAAAACAGAACAGATGTGGCTACTAAGCCACATAAATTAAAACTGAAAGAAGGATTTACATTTCCTTGAAGACAATTTAGTTAAATAAACAATACAAATCTGAAATTTAAGTATGGCTTCTTAAACCTTCTGAAACATTATAGCCAATAGCAAAGGAGTTTCCAAGCCAGTATTAATTTTATAAAGCTATTAGAAAATTCCAATTCAGGGTCACTTACCAAAGGTTTCCATCATAGAAATTATTGCTACCAAAAGCTTAATATGGTACATGTTTCTTTGCACAAATCTTCAACAAATCACTCCCACAATATTTAAGAAATTAAGAAAATATGCAGCAATTTGAATTTTTGAATTCTGTCAAGAATTGTGCCACACAGTTACCTAAAACATATACGAAAATAGCATACAATTTCTTTACTACTATTACAAAATATTGAATAGTTGGAGTAATGTACATATAGTTGAAAGGGATATTAACAATAATATGGCCAGGTATATTAGTGTAAATTCTCAGGTAATATTTTAGAATCAATATGAGTTCATACAATTCACACACCTGGAAACTGAAGTCAACGGCTAATTAAGTTATCTTTCTAAAATTTAAGTAGAAATAGAAATATTTTCCTATAAAAATGACAATATTTACATCTCATACTTTGGACACGTTATCAAGATCCCAATGAAACGGACTGACACAGTGGTAGCAGCAATGGACTCAAGTGTAATAACAGTGATTGTGAGGTTGGTGCAGGCCTGGGCAGGTCGGAGCCTAACAACAAAAACATATACAATACAGTGATGCAAAATCTTGGAAATAATTCCTGCTTTTACAGAACTGAGAGTCAACTTAGAACATTTTGAGATTTTATACATAGAAAATGCTTGGCTTATCTATAGTGCCTAATGTTCACTTTGAATTTTCATTTAAGTAGCAAAAGATATTCATTGTAGATGTTCTCACTCACCCCTAGAAAACCATACAGCTCCTCTAAAGAAGTATGGTTTGGGAGCATTTTTGTCAGTAGAAATGATCGTTGGTGATCTAATGTCAGTTTGTCTGAGACAAGACATACTGAGAAGGCAGAGAGGTTGTATGTAGACTGGAGCAGACAGAAGCCTTGTGCTTGAGGGAGGCACATATCACAGACTCAAAGAGAAGTGAAGGGCAAGTGGACACAGGCAACCTCACAGGTCAGGCAGGGGAAGACAGAGTTGTGTGAGCTGGGGGAGATGCGATTCCATCGGCTGGCAGGACAAAGACTCTCTAGGTGCGGGAGACACAGAAGAAAGGAAGAAAGAAAGAAAAAAAACAAACTGCAAGCAAAGAGCCACACAGAGACTAAACCAGATGAGAGAGAGAGCCAGAGTGCAATATACAGACACAGAGAGACCCATCAAGAGCAGTGACAGAGCTGACAGAGGGAAGGAGAAATAAAGGACAAATGAAACACAGGCAGCCATGGGATGGGAGATCAATACTTAACATATGGTAAAAAGGATGAAAATTTCTGTTTCATGTTCCACTGGTCTTTCTTACTTTTCCAACAATTCTGAATACAGCTTAAGAGTTAGAGGCACTAGTATGGGGGCAGTTAAAATAAGAGTTCTTTGATATTAACTCATAATTTTCAAGTATATATCTATACACATATAGAGAGAGAGACTCACAGTAATCCATTGACACTGCAAAAATAATTACTTTTAAGTTGCTTTATCTTTAAAGGGAAGAGTTAGCTCAGTAAAAGGAGAGCTGCCACCTTTACTGCCAAATTCTTCGAAGGATTTTTCACAAATTGGTTCAGAAAGCTGTAAAAAACATGGTGGCTATTTTTAATTTATTTTTAAGTGTGATTTCTGGAGTGAGACTGTTGATATTCACTGTGGTTACTGGAAAACTGAAAGTCAAAATCACAGAGTAATATTAGACCTGATTAAATATATGTTATCAGGACAAATGTTAGTGATCTACATAAATGAAGATCATATATTTAGATACGTTATCTTAACTGATTCTCTAATCAGTTATTTCTCACAGCTCTGATGCTAGCTAGCTATTTATAATGAATGATTCACTGAAAACACAAGAATTCTGAGTGGTCAACTCTTAGAATACTCATCCCATATGTTAACTAATAATTATAAGGTAGTATAGAGCAATAAATAGGGAACTAACTGATGAATACAAGCTACAAGGCCAATTTGACACTAATGAACAAAAGTGCCTGAAAAGTGTTATTTAGTTCATGAAAACATCACTTAAAGGATTAGGATATATATGTAGAGAGAGAGAGAGTAAGAGAGAGAGAAAAGGAAAGTATTACAGTTCTGAATAGTTCATGTATTCAAAACGTGGTACAGTTTCATATATGCTAATATGCCTTGAATTTCAAGGTCTGTTTACAAGACAAAGTATAGATTTTCAATTGCCTAATTAATTTGAGCTGTGTCTAAAAACATATTAGACAACTCAACTTGACTACACATTCTGAATGACAGCACATTCTAGAAGTAATTACTGTTGATTTTTCACTGCTATCTTTAGAAGGAAGTGATTATTCACTAACAAAGAAGAGATATAACTCCTTAGTGTCATTTCCTCAAGAGGTATTTTCAGCAGTAAACTGAAGTGAATATTTAGCAAATATTCAGCAAGTTCAGTCAGTGTAAATAGTCAATCTGGATTATTTAAGCAAAGAAAAATTAGGGTTACATTAGTAGGCTGTCTACAATTCAAATTCACCTAGTAATTGCTAAGTCTCCAATTACACCTTCTGCTTGGAAAAATGGGGCTTGACAGTTAGCTATATATTTTCAATGTCCCCCTTCTGCTATTGCCAGTAAGACGGACATGTCTGCATATTGTAATTTTTCAAATTTAATGATCTTTCTAGGAGTCTCTGGGTGGCACAGAGGGTTAAGCACTCAACTACTAATGGCAAGGACACAGTAGGGTTTTGAATTTGTTGATCGCTGAGAATTTGCATTTCCACTAAGATATATTGAATCAGAGTCTCCATTTTAATAGGATCCTCAGGTAATTCTTATGTGATTCCAATGTATGTTGCTAAGTGCAGTCAAGTCAGTTCTGACTCATAGCAACTTTGTATTAGGGTTTACAAGGAACACCAACTTTGTGGTTAGCAGTGCTGATCTAGATTAGAATTCAGTATATCTGGAGTGGAAATGCAAATTCTCATTTTGGGGTAGAACTGAAATGTGTAAGTTCTAAGGCCTGGGTAACAGCTATGAAGTTCTATTCTGCACACATGGGGTATTGAGTTGGAATCCACAAAACAGAAAATAACAACAATAACAGCATCTTTTAAATTGTGAGGTATCAAAATTTTTACCAGTATTCTATATCAGGAGTCCTGGTGTGGTACTGAAAGATAAGTACCTGACTGCTAACTGCAAGGGCAGTGGTTCAAACCCACCAGCCACTCTTCAGCAACCCTACACAGGGTCGCTATATAGGACAGGATGCATATGTATTATGGTGTTGGAGAAGAATATTAAAAGTACCATGGAGTGGCAGAAGAACAAACAAATCTGAGTTGGAAGAAGTGCACTCAAAATGCTCCTTTGAAGCCAAGATGGCGAGACTTCGTCTCTCATACTTTGGGCATGTTGCTTAGAGTAATTCCCTGAAGAAGGAGATCATGCATGATAAAGTGGAGGGTCAGGGCAAAAAAGGAAGACCCCCCCCCCCAACGAGATGGACTGACAAATGGCAGGAGCATTGGGCTCAAACATAACAATTGTGAGGATAGCACAGAACTAGGCAGTGTTTCAATCTGTTATGCATAGGGTTGTTATGAGCTGGAACTGATTCAATGGCACCTAACATCAACATCATCGTACAGGAAATACATTGACATACATCAGACATTTAACCATTTGGTTTGAGTTAATCTAGGTTCAGATATTTTATTCATGGTAGAAAAATGAATTTACTAATGGTAGAAAAATGAATCTGTAAGGTAGATTTTTCCCATTCTGGGTACCTGGTGTGTAAAAGTTGCTGGGATGTCAAGATACTGATTCTCTTATCTTTCAAGTCAGTCAAGATGGACCTGGAGTGTCAAGAGCTTCTGTCCATTTACCTCTGCACAAATGATGTATGAATCATAATTTTCTATTTGTGTAGCTTAAGAATTAGTGTGCTAATCTTAATAACTTGTTAATAATCATTCTTTAGCAAATCTTAAAGGACTGGTGAAGTGAGTGTGAGGAAAAGTTCAGGTTTTCAATTACAGAGAATAAGAGAGTCTGCTAGGAGGGAGTTAACTGGTGGGAGAAAGATGAGGCTTTCTGCTCCCATAATGATTTGGTAGTGGTGGTGGTGGTGGTGATGCGCTGGGGAGTCCGTTCTGACACACAGCGACCCTGGATAGGGTTTCTGAGGCTGTACTGTAAATCTTGATAGAAGCAGAAAGCCTCATCCCCATAAAGATTTACAGCCTCGGAAACCCTCTGTTGGGTCGCTGAGTCGGAACTGACTCCACAGCACATAATCACTAGCACCAGGGGAGGGAGTAAGGTGTAGATTTCAGAGCTGAATAGGTACTCCTAAGTCTAGGGAAAAGATATCTCAAGTAATATAAGAAAATACTGTCTTTATTAGTAGGAAGTGGGGGAAGGTCAGAGCCAGAAGGAAAGTCTAGGAATGTTATATCTTGTCAACTAACCTGAAAATTCAAAGCCTTCCTTCCACCCACAGAATACTTCAGTCCCCTCTTTCAGCTTTATATATTCCCCTATCAATTTCCACTCTCTGCAGAGTTAATGAAGTGGACTGCAAGGTTGGTGACAACCAGCCTATCCTTGGACACCCTATACAGGGTCACTATGAGTCAGAACCAGCTCTATGGCAATTAACAACAACAATAAAGACATCTTTGGAGTCCTAGTGTGCAGAATAAGCACCACACTACTGGACTGCAAGGTCAGTTTGGACCACAAGGTAGGCAGTTCAAACCCACCAGTTGCTCCTCGGAAACCCCATACAAGGTCAATATGAGTCAAAACTGACTCGACAGCACTTAACAACAGAGAACTCTTTGGTGTCCTGATGTGGTGTTGGAGAATAAACACTAGGTTGCTAGCCACAGGGTCCACAGTTCAAACCCACCTGCTGCTTCTCAGAGAACCTACATAGAGTCTCTGAGTTGGAACCGACTTGATGGCACTTACCAACAACAACAACAACAACAATAAAGACATCTTGAAAGTGATAAAAATCAAAGATACCAATTTAAGGAGGAAGGTGTGCCTCACCTAAGCCAAGGTATTTCAGTCACACCTCATATATATGTGAATTCTGGAAAATGAATATGTAAGAATGAAGAAGAATTAATGCCTTTGAATTATGGTGTAAGTACCTCTGTGGCACTGTGGGATAAGCACTGGACTGAAAACCACAAGGTCAGTGCTTCAAAGCCATGGGATCAGCAGCTCTTCAGAAACCTATACAGGGTCTCTATAAGTCAGAACTGATTCAATGGCACTTAACAACAACAACAACAACAAAGGATACTGAATATACCATGGATTTCCATAACAAACAAAAATTTGGCCTGGAGGAAGTACAACCAGAATGCTCCTAAAAGTGAGAAAGGCAAGCTTTCCTCTCACATACTTTAGACACCAGGAGGGGCCGGTCCCTGGAGAAAGATACCACACACGTTATAAAGTAAAGGGTCAGGGCAAAAGAGGAAGACAATAAATGGGACGGACTAACACAAGGGCTGAGACAATGCACTTAAACAACAATGATTATGAGACTGGCACAAGACAAGGCAGCATTTTGCTGTGTGGTACATATGGTGGCTATGAATCAGAAGCAACTTGACAGCACTAACAACAACAATATATTATATAGTACACACGTGACTTGTTTATTGTCTGTCTCCACTACTAGAATGCAAGCTCTGTGTGGGCTTTTATTTGTGGAAACCACTGCTATCTCCTCGGCAATGTATAGTTGAGGCAATGTATAGTTGTTGAACGAATGTATGAAGACTGAAAACAAACACCCAAATAGACATTTAGGAAGCCCAACTGGACAAAGGGATAACCATACTAGTCACTCATCTGCCAGTTTCTTATACTGTAGTGGCTGTGTGTCATTGTGGGACTGAAAAATTAACTACCAGTATTTTAAAAACCAGCAAGGTCACCCACAGTGGACAGGTTTTAACAGAGATTCCAGACTAAGATAAAGAAGAGGTGAACTACTTCTGAAAGGTTAGCCACTGAAAACCTTATGTATAGCAGCAGAACACTGATACAGTATCTAGAAGATGAGCCCCTCAGGTTGAAAGGCACTCAAAATACAACTTGGAATAGAGTTTAACTTGAAGTAGAGTTGACTTCAATGACATGGATGGGACAAAGTTTTCAGGACCTTCATTTGCTGATGGGGTACAACTCAAAATGAGAAGAAACAGCTGCAAACATTTATTAACAATCAGAACATGACATGTATGAAGCATGAATCCAGGAAAATTAGAATTTCACAAAAATGAAATGAAACATTAAGATTGAGACATACTGGGCTTTGGTTAGCTGAAATGAACTGGTATTGGCCATTTTGAATCCAACATATGGTTTACTATGCTGGGAATGACAGATTGAAGAGGAATGGCACTGCACTCATTGTCAAAAAGAGCATTTTAAGATTTATCTTCAAGTACAATGCTGTCTGATAGGATAATATCAATCTGTCTACACGGAAGGTTCTCTGGTAGCATAGTGATTACAAATTGGGCTGCTAATCTCACGGTCAGCAGTTTGACGTTCCGCAGGAGAAAGATGAGGCTTTCTGCTCCCGTAAAGATTTACAGCCTCGGAAACCCTGTACAAGGTCGCTATGAGTCAGAACCAACTCCACGGCACATAACAACAACAACAAGACGAGTTAATATAACCATTATTCAAATTGACACACCAAACACTAATGCCAATGATAAAGAAATTCAAGAATTCAATTGAATTCAGTCTGGAATTGATCAATCATGCAATCAAGATGCATTGATCATTACAGGTGATTGAAATGTGAATGTTGGAAACAAAGTAAAAATATCAGCTGTTGGAAAATATGGCCTTGGTGACAGAAACGATACTGGATATCATATGATAGAATTTTGCAAGATCAATGATTTATTCATTGCAAATACCATTTTTCAGCAACATAAACTACAGACATTGACCTCACCAGATGCAACACTCAGAAATCAAATTGAGTACATCAGTGAAAAGATATAATGAAGAAGCTTAGTATCATTAGCCAAAACAAGGCTAACTGTGGAACAGATTATAAATTGCTCATATGCAAGTGCAGGTATTAAGGAAGAAGTCCAAGCTGTACTGAAGGCACTGGTGAAAAACAAGGTTACAAGGATAGACAGAATATAAACTGAACGATTTTCATAAACTGGTGTGGTGTTGGAGGTGCTCTCTTATCTGTGCCAAGAAACTTGGAAGACAGCTACGTGGCCCACTGATTGGAAGACATCCATATTTGTGTCCATTCCAAAGAGAGGTGACCCAATGGAATGCGGAATCATTGAACAAAATCATTAATATCACATGCAAGTAAGATTTTACTGAACATAATTAAAAAACAATTGTAGCGGGACATTGACAGGGAACTGCCAGAAATTCTAGCTGGATTCTGAAGAAAGTGGAACTTGAGATATTATTGCTGACATCAGATGGATCTCGGTTGAAAGCAGAGAATACCAGAATGCTGTTTACTTGTGTTTTACTGACTATGCAAAGGCATTCAACTGTGTGGATCACAATAAACTATAAAATACATTCTGAAGAAAGGTAATTCCAGAACAATTTATTGTGCTCATGAGGAATCTGTATGTACTCCAAGAGGCAACTGTTTGGACAGAAAAAGGGGATATTTCTTCATTTAAAATCAGGAAAGGTGTGTGCCAGGTTGTATCTCTTTACCATATTTATTCAATCTGTATGTTGAACAAATAATCTGAGATACTAGATTACATGAAGAAGAATGTGGTATCAGGATTGGAGGAAAACTCATTACTTGTGATATGTGGATGACACAATCATACTTGAAGTACTTACTGATAAAGATTGAAGACTATAGTCTTCAGTACAGAATGCATCCCAATTTAAAGAAAATGAAAATCCTTATAACTAGATCAGTAAATAATATCATGATAAATGGAGAAAAGATTGAAGTTGTCAAAGACTTCATTGTACTTGGATCCACAATCAACATTCATGGAGGCAGTGGTCAAGAAATCAAAGGGTGCCGACCGAGAGGCAGGCTTGCAGGGTATACCCTTTGGTTGTTTGATGATGCATGGAGGGGACTATAATCATGGCAATGAAACGATATATGATAGGATGAATGTAAAGCTAATGTTCTCCCATAGAAACTATCATAAAATTCACAATAAAGCATTAAAAAAAAAAAAGACATCAAAGAATGTATTGTTGTTTTTGTTGTAAAGTACAGTCTGATAGTGAGCCTGTATAGGCAAATCTGCTGCAAAGACCTCTTTAAAGTGTTAAAGAGCAAAGATGTTCCTTTGAGGACTGAGTTTATGCATGCATACAATGAATAAAGAAGACCTGAGAAAAATCATTGAATTTGAATTGTGGTGTTGGTGAAGAATACTGAAAGTGCCATGGATTTCTGGAGAAACAAATCTGTTTTGGAAGAAGCATGGCTGGATTTCTCCTTAGCAGCAACTATGGTGAAACTTGGTGTCTAGTACTTTGGCCATGTTGTCAGGAGAACTAGTTCCCGGAGAAGGACATCATGCTTGGGAAAAGTGGAGGGTCAGTGAAAAAGTGGAAGACCCCACAACACACTAGCACTATTAGCGGCACTTACCCAAATTTAGCCTCAGCTGGAACCAACCTGAAAAAGAGCTGTTTACTGGACAGATCCCAGTCAAACCAAGCTGTGCTCAGACTTATAAAAAGTTAGACGATATCAATCCTCTGTAACCTTGTCTGTTTTCAAACATTTATATTTTGCTTTCCTTTTATCCTCGGGGAATGTCTTCTCATACACAGTCAAAAATTATATTAGATCTTTTTGGGAAGCAGTACACCACAGAAGATCATTTCTAATTTTATCTTTACTGCTACCCCAATGTCTCTTTCGCCTTTATTGTTTTCAGATTTCTGTGTCCTACTGAACATGTTTCTTTTGACTATTAGTTTTCTTTTTGATTTCTTCACTATATTTTTGATCTTTCTGTGGCTCTGGTTTCTGTGTAATATTTTGTGACCCTTACCAATGTCATAAGGACTATAGGAAAACATGAATAAGTAAACTATTTCTAGTTTATAAAAAGAATTAGAAACAGGATTTATAGAGAAGAAGATATTTCCACAAATGCTTCTACAATGCTATGGAATTAAAATGATGAACAATAATCTAAAAATAAATAAGTAATAGACTTAAATTCTAAAATAACTAATTATAATATTTTTATAAAAATAGCTTGCTGATGATGCATTAAAAATATTCATGTAGATAATATAAAAGTTGTCCCCATAACACTTCCATAAGATACATGAGGTGATATTTGCTATTGCCATTTTGTAAAAACACACAAAACAACCAACATGTAAATTTAATTTCAATGATTGCAAACCCTTCCATACAACAACAGTTGTCCCACTGCCTCCCATGCACAGATATACCTTTAAAACTCTTAGACATTTGTGGGCCATATAAATGTCTATATATCCCACTATAAAGAAGTCTCATTAATTATTTCATCCTATAGATAATACTATACTCAACTGACTAATTTTACAGTAGGAAAACACTACAAATAAAAATACATTAAGAACTAGCTACTTGACATAGATTAAAAACTGCCTCTAAACACTCCTTATTCACTATGTAGTATAATAACTGAAGAGTCATGCTTCATTTTAACTATAAGATGCAACATTTCCAACTTGTTAAGTGTGGAGTTGTTGGCCAGTACTTCTGCTTTCAAAAAGAAAAAGCAAAACAATATGATTATACTGAAAATAATTATCAACGATATTTTAAGTACAGCTTAGAATCTGTTTTTGAGATATATATTCATAGGTAAATACCATTTATAAAATGAAGCTATTGTGAACAACAGATTTTTTTTTTTCATTTTTGGCAAAGGGAAACAGATTTAGCTATTAAGAAAAAAAGTACAGTGTTATATGGGTAATTTTTTTTTCAGGTCAGAGGAGGAAGAGACAAGGGAAGGAAAGAAAGTTCATGCTTATTGTTATTATTCTAACTCCTTCCCCAATGGAAAGTCCTAAAATTCTCAAATTCAGAGGTTTTGGTATAAAACTTCAAAAAGCCTCATGTACGAGGTGAAAATACTGTTTTTCAATTAGGCCTGAATTTCTGAAATAATGTTCTTTCTTTGCATGTTTTCAGGAAAGAAGTTGGTAATATAGTTACAAAGTTTTTAGCAGATGCATGAAACATTTATTTTCTCATCTTCAAGCTCCTTTGTGCATTTCTACAGGTGATATGTAGATTTACTGAATTCCAGCAATCTTTATATCAGGTACTAACTATATGGGTATTTTTATAGGCAATTTTATTTGCTATCACTGTGACGCTTCTAGTCCAAAAGAAAAGCATATTTTAACTTGAGGAGCTCTGGTCGCATAGCGGTTAAAAGTACCTGGTTGCTAAGCAAACCCACCAGTTGCTGTGTGAGAGAAAGCTGTAGCAGTCTGCCTCCACATAAAGATTTACACATTGGAAATCCTGGGGGGCAATTCTACTGCGTCCTATAGGATCATTATGAGTCAGAGTTGACTTGATAGCAGTGGGTTGTTTTTGTGTGGTTTGGGTGTAAAAAAAGAGAAAAACTTCACAAGATTGAGTGTATAATTCAGATATCCATGATTAATTTGTAGTCAGTGCCTTGGTGGTAGAATGAATAGGCCCTTGATTCGAACCAGCTGCTTTGCAGGACAAAGATGTGGCAGTCTGCCCTGTAAGATCACAGCTTCAGGCAGCCATATGGTCAGTTTTACTCTGTCCTATAAGTACCCTTGGAAACCCTGTACAGGGTCGCTATGGGTCGGACCCGACTCGATGGCACTTAACAACAAACAACAACATAAGGTTGCTATAGGAGCTCTGGTAGCGTAGTGGTTATGAATCGGGCTGTGAGCCTCAAGGTCAGCAGTTCGAAACTACCAGCATGTTCCATGGAAGAAAAATGAAGTTTTCTGCTCCCATAAAGATTTACAGCCTCAGAAACCCTGTACAGGGTCGAAACCCACTCCACGGCACATAACAACAACAACAATAAGGTTGCTATAAGTCAGAGTTGACTCTATGGTAACAGGTTTGGTTTGGCTTGGATACATGTTGAAATCTTCAAATAATATTAACATCTTAAATTACGGATAACAGGAGTATTGACTAGAGAGTTTCAGATGTTTAAAAGATAGTTTAATAACATTTGGTTATTTCCATGTGAATTTCCTGTGATCACTTCAATCAAATAGGTCATAAAATAATTTCATCATGTCTTGCCTTGAATTTATTTCCTCAGTTACTAACAGTGGGGCCTTTCATCTTCTCCTCCCTTCCCTTAGTCTCTAGAGCCAATCTATTTGTTATCAAAGAGTGTGAATTCTTTCTGAGAAATCTTTGCTATGGCTGTCTGGTCCTCTCCATTGCCATTCTAATTCACACCATCAAACCCATCACCTTCAACTAACTGGGTCTATTGTCTCTAGTCCCTCACTCCTTTTTCATTCATATGCTAAATTAACCTTTAATCCCACATTCATCATGCCATACCTCTACTCAACGTTTTTAAATGAGTCTCTAAGGAAAACTACTGACTTTGGTTTAAAACTGTTTGGTTTTCATATGCAGGCAAGGAAAATGTGGAGGGTGCTGGTCCTAACTTTTTTCTCATTTCACATAACCTATTACTGATACCATACAGCTCTGGTGGTATTACCTACTAGGCCGCTAGCAGCAAGCTCAGCAGTCCTGTTGTGGCGCTGTGGGTTAATGCGCCAGACTGCAAAGCCATTTGAACTTCTAGGTCAGCAGTTCAAGCTCACCAGCTGCTCGATGGAAACCCTATACAGGGTCGCTATGTTTCGGAACCGACTCAACAGCACTTAATAACTACAACAAAGTTCCACAAGAGAAATTTGAGTCTTTCTGCTTTCCTAAAGATTTACAGCCTATGAAACCTTATACAGGGTCACTATGAGTTGGGACAGACTTGATGACTTGATGGCACCACCACCACCATTGTTTATACCAACCTTTAAAGGAGGAAACTACCCATTAAACGGAGGAAACTACCCATTAATTAGCAGAGAGTTCAGAAAAATTCCTTCCTTTCTCCCTCCCAACCTTTCTTCCCAGGTAAAAGATAGCCATGGTAAGATTTGCTTACTGGTATGTCCCCAGCTTTCAGAATAGTGCCTGGTCAATGCATATTTAAGGAGTAAATGGATATATGCTGGGAATGTACATGAAATCACTTTCTGATTTAAGCTAAATATCTTTGAATAAAAACTCACAGGAAATAGAAGATTATATGGAGTACCAAGTTCTATCTTAAGAAAAAGCTGAAAAGTTAAGAGGATTCATATATAAGATCAAGTACAATAAAGAAGAAACTTAGTAATCGCTTTTTTTTTTTTTTTAAGTCCCTCTTTGTTGTTGTTGTTGGGTGCCCTCGAGTTGATACTGACTAATAGCGACCTTATGCACAACAGAAAAAAATATTGCCCCTCTTTAGAAAAAGGTAATTATATGAGTGACATGATGGTTAAGTTCTGGATTACTAACCAACAAGTTGGAGGTTTAAACCCATCCAGAGTACAGATGGCAATGCACTTCTGAAAGGTCACAGTCCCATAGCCCTGTGGAGCAGTTCTACTCTGGACACATGGGGTCACCATGACTAAGAACTGACTCAACAACAACTAACAGTATAGAATACATAGACAAAAAGTAGATCTTATGTAATAAGTATCAGCGCTTAAAAAGGATAAGATTTTTTTCTACTTAGGCTTGAGTGACCAGCTGTGTTGAAGTTTAAGCCTGTTGTGTTAATTACATACTGCTGTGTAACACATTGCCCCAAAACTTGGCAGCTTAAAACTCCAATTTATCATTCACAATTTCTGTGGGTCAGGAACCTGGGTGTGGTGTGGAAGGTGACTCTAGCTCACATCTCCGATAGAATGCAATCAGTTGTTGGCTGGGCCTACAGTCATCTCAAGTCTCACTGGGATAAGGTTCCCTTCCAAGGAATGCATCACATTTTTGCTAGCTCTTGGTCAGAGACACCAGTTTTTTGCCACATGGACCTTTCCATTGAGCAGTGCACACAATGCATCTGGTTCCATCAAAGTGAGGCCAAGACAGGACATACATTCATTTATTCATCTTACCATGTTCTCCAGTATCCAGAAGCAAAAGGTGTGACAGAATGGTGAAATGATATTTTAAAGACTCACTTAGGGGTTCCTAAGGTGACACCACTTTGCAAGGGGCTAAGGAAGTAATGGGGTGGGATCAGGGTGGATTGGATCACTTCCTTCAGGATGTGGTATTTGATTTAAATCAACATTTAATGTATGATGCAACTGCTCACAGATTTGTGAATTAAAGAGTGGCAATGGAGTGACTTTTCTAACTAATATCCTCAGGGATCCACTAGAAACAACTGCTGCTTTCCATTCTCACGACTTTAGGTTCTGTTGACCTAGAAGTTTAGTTAGAAAGGGTGAAATTTTTCCATTAGATGACACAATGATTCTAGTAAACTGGAATTTGGAACTGCCATCTTGTCACTTTAAGCTCCTTATGCTACTGATTCATAGAAGCAATAAAGTATGCTACTGCACTGGCTGGAGCAAGTGATTCTGGTTACCAATGGAAGACTGAGTTATGCATTGAGATTAAGGAGGCGTCTGTATGTATGCAATACGAGGTCCTCTTGTGGTGCTGAGCGATAATGGACTGAACTGCAAGATCGGTTTGAACCACAAGGTTGGTGGTTCAAATTCACCAGTTGCTTCTAGGAAGTTCTATACAGGGCAACTATGAGTCAGAACTGACTCAACAGCACTTAACAACAAACATGTATGCAATGCAGAAGATCTTCTATGGTACCTCTTATGGATCTTCTTATAGTACTTCCCTGTCCTGTGATTGAAGTTAATAGAAAACTACAACAACTTAATTGAGGCAGGATTTCTAAAGACCCAAGCCCATCAGTAATGAAGGTTTACATCATTCCACCAGGCAAGAAGCCATAAAAAGCTCAGATGCTTGTTCTGAGCAATGAAAACACGGAGTTGGTAGTAATAAATACCAGCTTTGGTGTTGTAGGATAAGCAGTGGGTTGCATATAAATATATGCTGCCTCAGTTTGTTGAAAGATTTCAATTTGTATTCCATCAATTCCCATAGGCTTGTTCTTTGCCAATGACTTCAGTGAACTTTGGATTTCTTCCTTCAGTACCATTGACTCTTGATCATGTGCTACACCTCTTGAAACTGTTGAACACTGACCATTTCTTTTAGGTTTAATGGCTCTCTGTATTCCTTCATCTTTTTTTTTTTTTTTCAAT
>NW_006408629.1:4348595-4410824 GCF_000296735.1 Chrysochloris asiatica
GTGAAGGTCAAGTACATCAAACAGTATCAAATTACTCTTGTTTTCCTCTTCTTTCTTCTTCTAGTTGAGCTCTGCTCATCCAGTCATTAAAGTCAGATCAAGTGGGTATGATCTGCAAAAGTGTGGGTATTCTTGTGCATATGCCCTCTCTTCTTATCTGCTGGATGCTTCACTCTCCAATCTAGTTCTCTGTGGCTGTCACTGACTCTGGGCCCAAGAATCTCCAGGTCTTGCCACACTGCTGGCCAACCAGGTCTCCACCTGGGTTCACATAAGTCTATTGAATGTTGCAGGACTTAGCTCGCAGCTTCATTGCTGTTTTTCCCTCATTTCCCCTTGTCAGTGAAGAACGTGGTCACCAATCAGAGCACATGTATTCCCACTGAGTCTTAGTCTTGGAAGGGAGTTTGCTCTGGGGGGACCCAACCACTTGCCTTGATGTTTCCTGGGCAAGCAACTTGCTTGTTCTTGTAGTAATTAATCGGTCTGCCTATATTGTTTTGTATTCTTCCATCTTCTTTTGATGCTTTCTGCATCAGTCTACATTTTACCCATAGTATCCTTCAATATTGAAAGTCGAGGTTTGAATTTTCTCTTCAGTTCCCTCAGCTTGAGAAATGCTGAGCATGTTCTTTCCTTTTGGCTTTCTAACTTCAGGTCTTTGCACAGTTTAATTATAATATTTGCCTTTGTCTTCTTGAGCTGCCCTTTGAAATTTTCTGTTCAACTCTTTTACCTCTTCATTTCTTCCATTTGCTTTAACATCTCTACATTGGCGAGCAAGTTTCAGAGTCTTGTCTGAAATCCATTGTGGTCTTTTCCTTGTTGTCTTGTCTTCTTAATGACCTTTTGTTTTCTTCCTGTATGACGTTCTTGATATCATCCCACAGCTCTTCTGGTCTTGGGTCATTAGTGTCTACTAGACACTAATCTATTAGACACTAAGCGCATCTGTTCTTGAAAAGATCTCTAAAGTATGGTGGGATATATTCAATGTCATATTTTGGCTCTTGTGGACTTGTTTTACTGTTCTTCAGTTTCTGCCTGAACTTGCACATGAGCAGTTGGTGGTCTGTTGCACACTTTGACCCTGGTTGTGTTTTGGTTGATGATACAGAGCTGTTCTACCATCTCTTTCCACAGATGTAGGCAATTTGATTTCTATGTATTCCATCTGGTGAGGTCTACCTATTATGTTGTCTATGAAGAAGTCATTGTCTTGCAAAATTCTATCATGAGATCTCCAACATCATTTCTATCATAGAGGCCATATTTTTCAATTACTGATACTGCCTCTGTTGCCAAACTTTGTATTCAATTCACCAGTAATTATCAATGCATCTTATTTACATGTTTGATTAGTTTGTGACTGAAGAAACTGGTAGAATTTTCAATTTTATCATTACAAGTTTTAGTGGTTGATGCATAAGTTTGAGTTAATAGTTGTAGTAACTGGTCTTTTCTTGTAGGCGTGTGGGTATTATTCTATCACACACAGCATTATATTTCAAGATATATCTTGAAATGTTCTTTTTGATGATGAATGCGATGCCGTTCCTTTTCAGTTCGTAATTCCTGGCGTAATTCAGTTCGTAAACCTTGTGACTACTAGATTCAAAATGGTCAGTACCAGTCAATTTCAGCTCACTCATGCCTAGGATATTGATCTTTAAGCATTCCATTTTCTTTTTAACACCTTCCAATTTTTTAAAAGTTATAATTCATACATACCATATTCCAACTGTTAACGGATGCTTACAGCTGTTTCTCTTGTTTTGAGTCGTGCCTGTACAGCATATTAAGGTTCTGAGAATTTTACTCCATTTGCATCATCACAGTCAACTCTCTTGGAGGCAGCTCTTCTGCAGTCATATTTTGATGGCCTTCCAACCTGAGGGGCTCATCTTCCAGCACTGTATCTGATAATATTCTGGTGCTACTCATCATGCTTCAATATTCAGTATTCTGGTGCTATCTGACAGTGTTCTACTGTTATTCATAAGGTTTTCAGTGGCTAAACGTTCAGAAGTTGTCTGCCTCTCCTTCTTCCTAGTTTGTCTTAGTCTGGAAGTTCTGCTGAGACCTGTCCACCGTAGGTGACCCCGGTGGTATTTAAATACTGGTGGCATAGTTTCCAGCATCACAGCAACATGCAAGCCACCACAGTCTGACAAACTGATAGACAAGTGGTGGAAGAATGTAATAATTATGAATATTTCTTCCTCATTTTGATTATATGATAATTTTGATTAACTTTTTCTATGTATACATAATAACCAAATACAAATATTTTTGCTTTCTTCTCTGTCATTCCCTTATCATCAAATATAAGAAGTATCACTAGTAATTAGCTTCATTTTTTATTATTTAAATTACATGATACCAAATGTGAGAAGATGATCTTCATGATTTGAAGACAAATAAAGAGCTCTGTACTGCAGATATAGGATAAATGCATTATGTTAGGTTGTTGTTGTTGTTATGTGCCATGGAGTCAGTTTCAACTTATAGCGACCCTGTACAGGGTTTCCGAGAGCAGAAAGCCTCATCTTTCTCCAGCGGAACAGCTGGTAGTTTCCAACTGTTGACCCTGAAGTTCACAGCCCGATTTGTAACCACTACGGTACCAGAGCTCCTTAAGAATGAGTTTATTAGTGTCTTTAATTAGGGAGTAAGTCTGGTTTAAGAAGATGTGTATATGTCAAGTTGACAAAATGGTTTTGCAATGTGTCAATTTGACTATATTGAACTACATTTCCTAGAATCTCTTTTCCTATTTGTTTCCAGTTAGAGTCGAACACAAGAAAGATGCTTATGGAAGATACGGAGAGTGAAAGTGAAGTTATACTCAATTTGTAGCTGACACATGTATTGGTTTATCTGCTGGCTTACTTTGTGGCATGAAGCAATGGCCAGGTATGTGTGGATTTAGCTTCATGAAAAAGGGCACTGGCATCTACAGGACATCCACACAATCAAGGACAATGGCAATGATAACGGACATAGATTTAATTCCATCTTCATGAACTCTAGCTCATGCTTCTGGGGTCCAGCTCATTCTTGCTCCCCTTCACTTTACATTCATCGTCCCTTACCAGTTGTCTGCTCCACTGACTCAATTTCCAGTATCATATGCAAAGTCAACAGCCTTACAAAAACTGTCTGAGTGTTTCATGCTTCTCTGATTGAACCCTGGCTGATACACTTATAAAGTTTAGCTATAGTGACAGTGACATTCAGTTGAAGTTTAGGTATTAATGATTGTTTAGTTAGGACAATAGTTCTTTATGTAGTATTTTAACTCATCTCCTAATTATTTCCTTTAAATTTATAAACATTTCTGCAACTTTTAAGTACTTAGTATTTAGTTATCTCTTATGGATATTACGAGGCCCTGATGAAGTGCTATAGGATAAGCACTGGACTGATAAATGAAAGGTCAGTTGTTCAAACCCACCAGCTGCTCCTCGGAGACCCTATGAAGGATTGCTATGAGTCAGAATAGACTCAATGGCACTTAACAGCAACAACAAAGGTATCATGGATTCCTGTTGTGGCACTGTAGGATAAGCACTGGACTGCTAACTGCAAGTTTGGCAGTACAAACCTACAAGCTG
This sequence comes from Chrysochloris asiatica, assembly GCF_000296735.1. Lineage (NCBI taxonomy): Eukaryota > Metazoa > Chordata > Mammalia > Afrosoricida > Chrysochloridae > Chrysochloris > Chrysochloris asiatica. The sequence continues at coordinate 4,352,213 of NW_006408629.1, forward strand.
CTCCCTGGAAACCCCCTAGGGGTCATTATGAGTTGAAACCAACTCAATGGCACATAACAACCACAATAGGTATTTCAGAGTGTGGTGGTGCTGTAGGATAAGTCCTAGACAGTGAACTGCAAGGATGGTGGTTGGAGTCACCAGCTGCTCCTTGGGAGAGAGATGAAGCTTTCTCCTTCTGCAAAGAGTTACTGCCTCAGACACCCCATACAGGGTCACTATGAATTGGAACTGACTCAACAGCACTTGAGAACAGCAACAGAGGTATTACACTGGGAGTGTGGTGGCTTTGTAGAATAAACACTGGACTATGAACCACAAGGTCAACGTTTCAAGCCCACCAGTTGCTCTAGTGGTAGAAAGATGAGGTTTTCTGCTCCCACAAAAATTTACAGCCTCAGAAACTCTCTACAGGGTCAGTATGAATTGCAATCAACTCAAAGACAATAACAACATAGGTGTACATAAAGTAGTCTGTGTACCAAACCTCTGCTTATTTTCTGGTATCTGTAACCAGAGTAAACTCATTTCTGTTATGTAGCCAAAACCAGATACTACCATCTAAATTGGCAGGGAAGTGTGAAAGCCAAAACAGGAAGTAGTGAGAAATGTTCCCAGCTTCTCTTCCCTAGACTACAGTACAAACTCTACAGACTGGGAATCAGTGCCCTCTTTCAACTAGTTGGAGCCCATCTGCTTCTTAGGCGATTGTCTGTCTACTTCTTTCCTTCCTTTAGACACGCGGGCAGCGCCTGCAAATATTTCTAGTCTATTCTAATCCTTAATCCATATACTAGTTTCTGTTTTGTTTGCTCAAGATGTTATCCTGGCATGACTTTCCATAACCCAAATCCTATCCAAACACCATGGTCCAGTCAAAGTCTTTTGCATAAAAGGTTTTTTCTAAGTACTGTAAGCTACAGTGATCTCTAGTCTCTCAATTCACATCCTTTTACTGTCTTTTGTAACATTGAGTTGGTACTCAATCAGAGACAAACATAGGCCCTATGGGATAGCCGATATGGCTACCCAACCTTTAATTTATGTATGTCTTATTTCTCTATGCTCCAACAATAATACTCATTTTACTCTTAAATTGTTTTACTACTTATTTTACTGAGCTTGTTAAATAAGCATTTTAAACTACTTAAATTTCTGATAGGTATCTTGGTGTGGCACTGTAGTATCAACACTGGACTGTGAAACATAAGGTCAGTGGTTCAAACCCATGAGCTGCTCCTCGGAAACCCGATATAGGGTCACTATGAGTTGGAACTGACTCAACGGCACTTAACAACAGCTAATTTCTGATACTGGATGAGAGCCATGTCTTACCTTACCAAGAATTCATTCAGTAATTTAAGTCAGAATCATTCAGTAATTAAAGTCAGAATAACATGCCTTATTCACAAAATAAAATTCTACTCTTTTTTAGAATACATTTTCACCTAAAAAAAAAAAAAATCATACATCCCTCATCAAACATATACCTGCTGAGACTCGGGGACAGTCGGGTAGCATGGACTCCACTGATGTGTCTAATGGTTCTGAGCTGGAGACCCAATTACAACAGTTCTGTAATATAAGAGAGACAATTCTCTGTTGAAACAATTTGAACCAAGATCAAATTTGTAGGCTTCAGAGATTAATTTATCCTCTATGAACAACCACTACAAGTGTATTCATTTTCCGTGCACTTTAAAGAATTTTCTAATGCAAACAGTAATTATTCATGACCAACACTAGTATTAAGAAAGGTCTGTCTTTTACAGTTCAGCCTATCATCTGTCCTCATATGAAGAAGACATATAACTTTCTGTGAACCAAGATGCAGTATTTTTAAGAGAAATTTAGATGGCCAAAAAGGTAAAAACAAACAAATAATAGATTTTAATTAAAGGCAACTGATTGAAACAAATACTAATTTAATCATATGGAAAATAACTACATTTCTAAATCATTTCCTTTGCATATATAATACTAGAAGAAATGAATATTTTACATTTATCCCTAAAAATTTGGTCAAAATAAATATGCCAACTTTTAACTTTTCTTAAACCTGGGTCAGTGAAAGCTGTATCAAAATAGTTCAAAACAAGTATAAGCTGGTGAATTGTTGTTGTGTCTGAGGACACAAAGCCTTCCATGATAAAGATCAACCTCTAAAGCAATGATAATTTACAACTCAGACAAGTGAAATGTAAAAACCTATATTCCTTTCATGCCTTTAAAATCTGTATTTTATGTCTGGCTTTTTAAAAAATGTGATTAACTTCATTTTTTTTTGATAATTTCTCACCACACATATATAGATACATACACACAACACAATGAATTTCCAGACAAATTTTTTAAAAAAGAAATCGCCCCATCAATCATGTTGGAAAAATCGTCAATTACTATTCTGATAAACAAGTGTGTATTGTGTATTTTTAGATGCTTGCTGCCCTGGTTGTGCACCATGGAATCCGTCCTTCCTCTGGAAAGATCCTTGACTGGTAGATCAAGTGTCTTATTGTATTTCCTTAATTCATTCTGTCTGGAGGAAGATGTCAGCTGTGCTGCAGTGAGGAGAGAATTTCAAAGGCCCCAGTCCCCACCAATAAAGGCAGAGGAATGGCTTTTGAATAGATTTTTCAAGGCAACCCTACTGTTCTGGGACCAGGGAGAGCAGGAATAACATAAAGGAAGAGTTGCTGTATGAGATTAGAAAGTGAAGTTCACAAAGCAGGGCAGATTTTTGTAAGAAACAGTAGATCAATGAAACTATTGAACTGTGTAGAAAAAAAAAAAAACACATGAAAACAAACACAACATCTAGTAATGTTCTTAAATGCTTTCTCCTGTTTTACATTTAGTATGGCTAAAATATTAGTATTTTCATGTATTGCAAAAGCTTGATGGTTTTAAAGAGGATACATGTTCTATAACGTGCACTCCTAATCTTAATTAGCAGCTGAATGCAAAATTGCACAATGTAAGAGAGCAGAAATTATAAAAGAAGTAGGGTTTTAGAAGGTATTTCATACATTTAAAATAAGTAAAATTAATATTACTATTGATAGAAGACCACATCAGAGAGTTCCAGATAATGCAGAAGATTAGCACACAATTAGCCAGCTTTTATATACAATGTGACACTTGCTTGTAAGAAATAAGTGTTCTCCAAAGCAGTGTCAAGATATGTAAATGGATGATTTGTTTTATCATTCTTCACAGCCCCTAATAAATTCAAGAAATCATGACTTCTATAGGTACTAAAAATAGGTTCCCAATGATACAGGGAGATAGCTTCAATGAAGAATGACTCTCTTTCTCTTACACAATTTAGTCTTTTCAATGACAGCAATTAGCACTCAGACAGGCAGCGATTAGGTATATATTTTAATTATTATTCATCCTACTAATACCTCCAAATCTGATGAGAGTCGGCTATTACCCAGGTAATATGTCAGTCTTAATGCTGTTCTCCTATACTTCACATATATAAAACTATCTTAGAGGATATTTCTAGTATTAATAAAAGCGATGATACTGGGTTGCTACAAGTTGAGACTTGACAGCATATGACAACATTACAATATGCTATGATTAATTATTTTCTAACTTGTTAGTACTGACTTCACAAAGTTGAACAAAATAAACTCGACCGACATCACCTTTAATTTAAAAATTTAAAGCAGACTATAAATTAAAATTCAATGATTTAACATTTTTTATTTTAATTTAGGTGCATGCTTTGCTGTACAATATAAATAGGGCAGAAGATACATACTCTATAATTAAACTCAATATGTCCAAAGGTTTTCTGGAGAGACAAAGTGCCTATGTAGGATTTTAAAGGTTTGATATTGCAAGTTTGATGAATGTATATATGTGTGCACGTGTATGTGTGTTTATTTTTACCCCCCTGGGAAAAACATACAGTGGAAAGGAGAAACCTAAATTTGGACAGGGCAATAGTATCTCCATATACCTCGGATTTGTACCACTGTCCTACTTCCAAGTTAAGTTGTAAAGCACTGTTTAATGAAAGATTGGAGCCAGTTTCAAGAAGACATATGCTCTGAGACTTCAGATAACATTCCAGTGTGTCTATGATGTTTCTTCAGGTTTTGAGGTGGTCCAAATTAAACTGGGGTAAGAGGTAGTTGAGGAAGCAGTATGCTGAGGGATATAAAAGCTACCCTTGGAGTCCTGGTATAGCACTGTGGGTTAATGTGCTGGACTGCAAAGTTGGTTTGAACCGCAAGGTTGGAGGTTCAAGCTCACCAGCCGCTCCTTGGCAACTCTATACAGGGTTGCTATGGGTTGGAACTGACTTGATGGCACTTAACAACAACAACACAACCTATTCCAACACCCCTGCTCAAGACATGAAACCCTTTCTCTGTAATTCAGGCTAGCTTCCTGTTCATTCTTCAAGGACTCCTGAGGAGTGACTGGGACTAAGAAGGGAGAAAGGAGAGAGAGGATTCCTCATAATTGCTGAGAAACCTGGATTCTATCTTGTCAAACCACACTGAATCGGCTTTAGAAATGTTCTCTACTATGGGCTCTCACACACTAAGGTGCATTATTACAAGGATTATATAGCATAGATTTTTTCACATTCTCTGTTTTGTTCTAATTTTTATATTTGGGATGCAATGTTAGGTTGTTGGTAGGTGCTATAGAGTTGGTTCTGACTCAGAGCGACGCTATGCACAACAGAATGAAACACTACCTGCTCTTGAATCATCCTCACAATTGTTGTTATGCTTGGACCCACTGTTTCTGTCACTGTGTCAATTCATCTTGTTGGAGGTCTACCTCTTTTTCACTAACATTTCTTTATATAGCAGCACCATATGCTTTTCAAAGGATTTTGTTCTTGTTCATCACCTTTGATTCTCACAGTAGTTCACGAAGTAGATGAAATCGGAATTACTGTTTCTAATTCACAACTATAAAACAAGCCCAGAATCACAGAGTGGCTTGGCCAAGAGTTGTTGTTGTTGTTAAGTGCTGTCAAGTCAGTTCCAACCCATAGCAATCCAGCACAGGGTTTCTGAGGAGCAGCTTGTCAACTCGAACTGCTGATCTTGTGGTTCAAACAGATTTTGCAGTCCTGTGCATTAACCCACTACACCACATCAAGACTCTGGCCAACAGTACTTGGCACCTTGTTAGATTGTTGCTTGGTGCCATTGAATCAGTACCAACTCACAGCGACCCTAAGCACAAGAGAATGAAACACTACCACTCCTCTGACAGTTTGTCATACTGTGGTGGTTTGCATGTTGCTGTGATTCTGGAAGCTATGCCACGGGTATTTAAAATATCAGCAGGGTCACCCACAGTGGACAGATTTCAGCTGAGCTTCTGGTCGATGAGAGACTAGTAAGGAGAGATGGACTACTTCAGAATATTTAGTCACTGAAAATCTGGTATCTGGTAGATCCTTAATTATTGATTACTTAGCAAGTGAATTAAAGGAGCCCTGGTGGAAGAGTAGTTAAGCATGCAACTGCTAACCAAAGGTCAGAGGTACAAAGCCATCAGCCACTTTGAGGGAGAAAAGCCCTGTTGTCTGCTTCAGTAAAGAGCCCAGCTTAGAGCTGTATGGAGCCATTCTACACTCTTCTACAGGGCTGCTGTGAGTCGGAATTGACTGGATGGCACACCACACCAGTAAAGAAATAAGCCAGAATCATTATTAAAAAGGATTCTCCTAACTCCTTGTTCTGAATTACTTCCAAAAGTCCATAGCATTTCCTCTTTGCAAAATATATATACAAACATACAAATTATTCACAAACCAAAGGGAGAAGGCACCTTATGTGGTTTATATTACTTGGGGGAGTATTTGCTGTTATAAGATGCAGTTGAATCAGTTCTGACTCATAGCAACCCCACACACAACAGAATGAACTACTGCCTGGTCCTGCGCCTTCCTCACGTCATTTCTACATTTGAGCCCACTGCTGTTGCCACTGTGTCGATCCATCTCTTTGGCGTCTTGCTCTTTTTCGCTGACCCTCCATTTTACCCAGCATGATGTCCTTCCCCAGGGGGCGAGAAGGTAGCAACAACTGTGATCTACTGTTATCTCTTTAAAGTGCTGGTCTATTTCTTTACATATCTAAGAACCCATGCGTTTATAAAAATTTATAAAAGCTATGTTTGCAAAGAAAAATGATGGCAGCTTTAAATTCAGATGAATTCAACTAGTGACTATTTCAAGCAGATGAAACAATAAAATGATTAGTATGTTATGATCTTTTGAAGGGGAAACCTAAATCCAGGCTTAGTTATGGCTGGTGGTTGTGTGATATCAAATTGGTTCCAACTCAGCGACCTGTGCAGGGTTTCTGAGCTGTAAATTTTTACGAGAGCAGAAAGCCTTATCGTTCTACTGTGGAGTGGGCGAGTGGATAAGAATAGTAGCCTTATGATTAGTAGCCCATTGTTTCTAAAAAGCAAATCTCAATGAATTTTGTTATTTGCCACCTATAGTGAGACTTTCATAAAGAACTTCCATCTAAAAAAAAACATTAGAAAGGATGTTTCTAATTTGGAACAAGTATTAAATTTCATATAGACTATGTGTGTGCAAGGGTTATTAACAGCTCATTTATGAATCTTACCACATATGATACTGGGAGCTGTATAATATATTCATCACAACAGATAAATGGAATTTAAAAAGTTAAGGCAAGGAATAAAACTTCTTCTTGAAAAAGTTCAAGTCCGTGGAAAAGGATGTAGATAGACTGGTGGTTATGGGCCATGGAGTCGGTTCCCACTCACAGTGACCCTGTACAGGGTTTCCGAGGCTGAAAATCTTTATGGGAGCAGAAAGCCTCATTTTCCTCCCATGGAATGGCTGGTAGTTTTGAACTGCTGGCCTTGATGTTAGCAGCCCAACTCGTAACCACTACACTACCAGAGCTCCTTGTAGATAGACTAGTAAAGGAAAAATATGGGAAATTATATGGTCAGAAAGAACCTAGGTGTTAGAATACAAGAAGGAAAGAAGAAAATAAACCCAAAACACATACTGATATGTGTATAATCTAAAGAGGAATAGAGTAAAAATATTCTGGACTTTTGCAAAATGAAAATCATTTGTCTAATGGAGAATAACAACAGTAATAACAGGTGTTGTTAAGTGCTGTTCAGTCAATTCCGACCCATAATGACCCTGTATAGGGTTTCCAAGGAGCAGCTGGTGAGCTTGAACCACCAACCTTGCAGTTCAAATGGCTTTGCAGTCTGACGCATTAGCCCACAGCACCACCCAGGACTCCCTAATAGAGTGGTGAGATGATAATAACACTACGGAATTACACAGCTTTGTCCTTCTCTCTGTTCAGTCAACCAGTCTTATATTAATGATAACTGAGGGAAAACTAGGTAGTTAACTAGCTCATTCATACAATTTAAGTATATGACTTCATTAAACACAGGTTGGGGAGGCAATTATTTATAATATCAAATAGGTAAATATAAAGAAAAAAGAAAATTTGAGCCAGATATTTAAAACAGGAATGAATAATAAGTTAAAAGGTAAAATAACAACAATAATATAACAAGAGCATGTTCAATGAGTCCTTGTTAGTTTTAAGGCTCACTATTCTTAAGGAGCTCTGTTAGCATAGTGGTTACGAATCAGGCTGTGAACCCCAAGGTCAGCAGTTCGAAACTACCAGCTGTTCTGCAGGAGAACGATGAGGATTTCTGCTCCCGTAAAGATTTACAGCCTCGGAAACCCTGTACAGGATCACTAAGAGTCGGTTCTGACTCCACGGCACACAGCTGCCACCACCATTCCTAAGGGGTCCTGGTGTGACGCTGCAGGATAATGTGCTGAACCGCAAGGTCGGTGGTTCAAACCAACCAACTGCTCTTTGGAAACACTTTATAGGGTTGCTATAAGCTGGAACCAACACAATGGCATTAACAACAATTCCTACGGAAGTCTGAAAAGGTTTCTTACCCTGAAGCTGGACTATGGCCAGTCCTGGGATTCTCCTAGCTCAAGACTCTGGCTTAATATTACTTCAGCTTTTTTACTCCTCCCTCTATTGGCAGTGGTGAGTCAAACCATTTAAGAATGGCATACTCTGCCAGCATTTCAAGAAGAAAAGGACACACCAGAGTGTACATTAAGCTTCTTCTTGTAATTAAGCAGCATCGACGCTAAATAGCTGGTGGAAAATTAAACATCAGGGAATAAAAATCTCCTAACACTGAGACCTTTTTAAACTAAAGTTCCTACTTTACAATAAATGCATACATAATATTCTATAACAAGAACCAAAAGAAAAGACTTTAAAAAAATTGTTCTTCAGAAGGATTTTCTATTATTAGTTCAATCATGTCCAGCCTTTTCTATCCCCTCTAAGTGTTCTGTCTCTAGAAATGGAGAATGGGGGTGGGAGGTGATCTATGCTGGTGGGGGCTCAAGACATCAAGGCTCACACCTATTCATCTCAGCATTAACAAAATCCAGTCTCACCTCTCTCATCCATTCTCGAATCGTTTTGCCAGCTTCTTGATGCCACACATTGTGAACAGAATCTGTCAGTGCCACAGAAGTGACCTTACTTTTTACATCTGCTTCTCGTTGAATCATCTGTTGAGAAAAAGGAAAAGAAAACACTGGCTACATATATATATATATTTTTTTTCCCTACTGGGTGAAGCCTGCTTAGTCATAGATAATAATAATACTATATCAAAAATGAAAAAGCAATATGCATCTCTGATTCAAAGTTGCTCTTTTCTACATGGAAAACATGCCCTATTCTTATCCAGAGATGTGAAAAGACCTCATATTTTTCTTTAGAAAGATAATACTACTTAAGTCTTAGAACTACGCAGCTCTATTATTTTCCATGTGGTTTAACAATTCAGGGATTAAAGGGATCACAGGGAAAAAAAGGAGGAATCCCTAAGGGTTTCTTTTACAAGTTTCTTCCACCACTTCCTATTTCATAGCTTCAGGGAAGTTAATACCTGGGGTTCACTGTTAGCTACTTAGGACTAACTTCTACTAATTTTCAGGATATAGCATAGCAGTAAAGAAAGACATCTTGCTTTGACTTCTCCAGTTGAGCTAGCCTTCTTCTCACCATGTTCTTGTCATTCATTGGTGTTTTAAGTGCTCACAAAGATCCTTCTCTTTAATGACTTTGACTATCATTTTGCTTTCTGATATATTTCCTTATGTCAACAAATGATTCCACTTTAATTTTTCTCTATAGCATGTTATTTCTACAAAATTAAATGATGTCTTAAATTTTAAAAAAGTAGCTAGGCTTGGACATACTAAAGAATTCATCAGTGGTCTGTAAGATAAGGCCCTGGAAAATAATAATTCTCCGTCAGAAGAATAGAAAAGGGTTTGAATCTACTGAGTAACAAGAGTGACCCAAGTATAAGAAACCTTAACAAAAAATTACAGTAAAATGCAATAACTAATCCTCTTCAGTTTCATAGTAATACCCTTTCTTTACAACAAATGCCCTTTTTCTGTTTCTAAATTGCTCTATCAAAGAAAAAGAACAATTTCTATATCATCTGTTACCCATTTCTGTAAATTATCTTATCAAAAACATATTACTTTAAAAAGAAAAAGGATAATCTGAATGGCTATGAAAGCTGATACAGATAATATTACAAGCCATATTTCTGACACCAAATGATGCCTGTTGGTATTTTGAATGAAACATCCCTCTTTGCTCTCTTAAATGTCTTTAAATTCTGCATATTCCTTATCACTGTACCGGTGCTGTCAGTGCAGCCACTCATGGTGCCACCCCCTCCCATTTACCTGCTCCTGTACCAGACCATACAGAATCATCAGCAAGATTTATGATCAACTATAATCCCAGAACACTAGCTGATAAAAAGTTATAATCTGATTATAAATACACTATTTTGTAGATTATATGGATACTAACAACAAAACTGTTTTGTAAAATCTTTCTACATTAAATTATAACATTATTAGCAATATTATTAGGAAGCATTTCTTAAAATTTTTTCCTTCATTTCCTCTAATTACTACTTCATCCTCAAAAAAGTTATTGAAAAAAAAAGTTATTGAAATAGGTTCACAAACATTACCGCAATGTTGTAGCTAAAACATGAGAACTGACAAAATCAACAACTATAAAAACATCAGCAGCACAAAAATAACAGTGCATGTAGTCTGTATAAAAGAAATTACGTGACCTGAGCTTCATTGTAAATGGGTAATAATATCTACTTTGACCAGACCCCATTCAAGGTTCAAGAAGTAACTCAGCATAGAGTTTTATAACAACTAACTACAAGGATACTTTTATGAAAAATAATAAATTTCTGCTGAAACATTACACAAACATTTTATAGACAGTCATTTTAGTGTCATTCCCATTATTGCAGCTCGTACCTGAAACCTTTGTGCCCTATGTTTTCTACTTGTTGTTTTTGTTGTTAAGAGCCATCGGGTCAGTTCTGACTCATAGTGACCCTATATATCAATTCCAAGGAGAAGATGGTGAGCTTGAACTGCTGACTTTGTGGTTCAAACTGACCTTGCGGTCCAGCACATGAACCCACAGTGCATGTTGAAGTCTTATAATCAGTGTTAGCTATCAACATCTTCAATACCAATGATTTTTTTTTTAAGCTTTTATTGTGAATTGAGTGATAGATCGTTTACATGGGAGAACATTGGTTTTACACTTACCCTATCATATTTTGTTTCATTGCAATGATGCATCATTTCATAGTATTTGCTTCTATCCCCCTGTTAATACCAACGATTTAAAACTTTCATATTCTTTCCTAACCCTTCTAAATTTTGGCCTTAGGTAAAGGCTGTCCTTTCAATCTTGAATAGTTGACCATTTCATAGTGTGTGTGGTGCTGTGGGCTAATGCGTCAGATTGCAAAGTCGTTTGAACTGCAAGGTCAGTGGTTCAAGCTCACCAGCTGCTCCTTGGAAACCCGATACAGGGTCACTATGGGTCAGAATTGACTCGGCAGCACTTAACAGCAACAACATATATCTATCTACTGCTTGTTTGAAAACTGAGCCACGAGGGTGAGTTCAGTTCCAGACCTGAAGTGCACAATAATATTTAGAAAATAAAAAATAATACTCTAATTTAAGATTTCACATTAATTGTTAATCTTCTAGATTTAATCCTAAAATAGATTCTTATTGGATCACTTTGGCACTGGTGGTGGTGGTGGTTCTTCGGTACTGTTGAGTCCATTCCAACTTCTAGTGATTCTTTAAAGGGTGACTGAGGTTGTAAATATTTACAGGAGCAGAGCACCTCATCTTTCTCCTATGGAGTAGCTGGTGGATTTGAACTGCTGATCGTGTGGTTAGCAGTCCAACTTGTAACCACTACCAGGGCTCCTACGTTAGCACTAGAATATAAAAATTTAAACAGACACTAAATAAAAGCCAAAATTCCTCAATAATGAGTTTGCCTGGCTCATAAAGAACTTAGCGGTCCCTACTCTTATTTCTTACCAGAGATACTTTCTGAGATCTAGACCAACTATTATTGAAGTCACAAAATAAGGACATGCTTTTCTGATTTGCTAAAAATATTTCTGAATTTAAAATATTTGACTTGGAATTTGTTATAGTTGTTGTTAACAGACTTAGACATATCTGAAGACACTACCTCTTGAGACCCATTTGCGAAAATGATATGAAATCAAGCAATGAATGAATAGGCAAAGGAGTTCATGCACCCATAGAAAATCTGTATTAAAATTCTACAAAATTGTAAAAAAACATAAATTATTAGGTAGATGACTAGAAGAAAAATACCTCTGGTCTGTCTGTTCATCTGGCTTACTTCTCACTAGATTTGATCAACACCAGATTCAATGATGTTCCATACATGAACACACATTATAGCCCAGTATGATACTCTCTTACACTGTTACAGTCTTTCACGGTTTAAAAAGCACTTTCATATAAATTATTAGAGGTAGCAGCCATGTGCTCAAACGTAGGAATGATTGTGAGGATGGAGCAGGACCAGGCAGTGTTCTGTTCTGTTGTGTATAGGGTGGCTAAGAGTTGGAACTGAGTTGACAACACCGCATAACAATAGCAGAGGCAGAAGTTGTCGAAATTCTAGAGGATCTCAATGAACTCTTTACAAATGAACCCAATAAGAAAGAATTTAAAATATTTGCCTGGCTAGGATTAGAAGAATTATGAATTGGTAAAAATCTTAACAGACAGAATATTTACCTATTTCAGCCTTGTTGCAACTGAATTTAGTACTACTAGAACTACTTTCAACTGTCAGATTTGTCCAAAACCTCAGCTTCTTGTATTGTTGGTGATCCTCCCTTACTGCATTCACTGTGAATGAGCACTGATGAAAAATGCTGATGAAGTACAGTGTAGCAGTTTATGGAATGCAGACATGAAATATGTTTACGAGACACATTTTGTTGGAATACAGCTAAAGCAAGGAATGTGTTGAGGCACAGCTGGGAAAGAAAACGTCTTCTGTAATACTTTATAATCTACTGTATTAGCTTGGTATACTCAGAGATCTGAAAGGGAGGAAGTCAGATCACCCAAGTCCCAGTGCAAGTCAACCTAGGTTAGAAATAACAAAACCAGTAATAATCTGTTGCTGTCGGTCAATTCCATCTCAGAGTGACCCTATAGACAAGTAGAACTGTCCTCATAGGATTTCCTAGGCTGTAAATCTTTATGGAGAAAGACTGCAACATCTTTGTCCCATGGAGTGGCTGGTGGGGTCAAACCACCCACCTTTCAGTTAGCAGCTGAGTGCTTTACCACTGAGCTACCAGGGCTCAATAAAATTATTATTACAGTTCTTCAATAAATATCTAGAATAAAAGGAAAATCAGATTTTTCTATAAATCATATTGATGATTTAAGAATACGAAACAGTTGATTTGGCCATCTGATACTTTTGTTACCTCTTAGTCATCTATCTATCCATATTATTCTCACTTCAGCTTAAACACAATTAATCCATTCTTTTCTCCATTGTATTTCATATTCCCAGTCTGAAAAGAGTTTAACCCCAGAATATCAAGAACTTAGAAAAGTTTACAAGTATATACCACACACACACACATTATCCCACAGCATCACACCAGGACTCCACATACACGCAGGCCCATCTAATCCTAAAAATTTTGATGGGGTTGAAATTGAGAGGAAAAAAATCCCTTGCATTGTTCTTTTTTTCTTTTTTTTTTTTATTCCATAGTATAAGTAAGATTTAGATTTTTGAAGAACTGTGACACGGCAGGTGAATTTATTAGAGTGTTTGTATGAGTGTCTGGCAGGATGCGGCACTGTGGGCTAATGAGTCAGACTGCAAAAGCACTTGAACTGCAAGGTCGGTGGGTCAAGCTCACCAGCTGCTCCTTGGAAACCCTATACAGGGTCATTATGGGTCAGAATCGACTCAACGGCACTTAACAACAACAACAACTCATATACAAGGGAGTGTGGCTCTATAGGATAAACACTGGACTGTGAACCATAAAGTCTGCGGTTCAAGCCCACCAGCCACTCCTTGGGATCCTGCAAAGATTGACAGTCTGTAAAACCTCATACAGGGTCGCTATGAGTCAGAACTAACTGGACTGCCCTTAACAACACACTTGTATCACTATGTTTCCTCCAAGACCTTCAAATGATGTACAAACTGCCACTATCTTCATAACTACCTGTTCAAATCCAAATGCTTCATGCTACCTTAAAAGTTCCTCTTTTTTGGGTACTTATTTGTTGTTTTTGCTAAGTGCTGGTCAAGTCAGTTCTGACCCCTATCGACCCTGTGCAGGGTTTCCAAGGAGCAGCTGAAGATTTGAACCACCGGCCTTGCGGTTCAAACTGACTTTGTAGTCCAGCGTATTATCCTGCAGTGCCACACTATAGGGTGTTGCAATTTGCCCCTGGATTCCATTTAGTGTGCTGTGAGGTATTTAAAACCAAGGAAAACAGAAAGACTCTTCTGCCGCTGCTGTTGCTGTATGCCACTGAATTGGTTCTCACTCATAGTGACTGTGTATTGACTCTGCTTCCAAGGATGTAAATCTTTACTCGAGCAGAATGCCTCATCTTTCTCCTGTGGAGCAGCTGTTGGATTTGAACTGCTGACCTTTTGATTAGAAACCCAACATTACCTACTACGTTACCAGGGCTCCTTAAAGACTCTTCTGCTGTTACCAAACTAAGTAAAAAAAAAAAGTTGTCCATTTGTCTTAGTTAAGAAAATAAGCAATGGAAGGCAGGAAATTAATTGTTAATGCAATGGGGATAATCCAACATGTGGTTTCATACCTCTAGCTCTGTGTCTTGGGGGTTAGGGAATTACGAATCTAGCCCAATTTAATAGTTCTGACATAAAGGAAAAGTAGACCCTGAACTGGTCTGGCTTCCCCCTAACTGAAAAGAAGACACAGGTCATTTTATCTTCCTATAAATATGGACCAGCAGTCAGGGTATTCAGAATAAACATTTCTCCTTATATTTTCAAGTCCAAGGGGGTTGGTGCAGGGATCTCTGGGGTAGGAGTATATACGTATGTGCATGTTATTGTTGTTAAGTGCTGTCAAGGAGGTTTTGATATAACCACCCTGTATAGGGTTTCCAAGGAGTGGCTGGTGTGTTTTAATCATTTGCTTTGTGGTTAGAAGGCCAGTGCTTATCCTACAGCGCCACACTAGGACTTCTATTCATATTCACACACACGTTGCATGCCATTGAGTCTATTCCAATTCACAGTGACCCTGTATAGGGTTTCTGAGAATGGCTGGTAAGATTGAACTGCTGACCTTGCATTTAGTTTGGTTAGCGGTCCAGGACTTATCCTACGACACCACACCAGGACTCATTTATACACATAACACACCGTAAAGATGTTTTAGAGGGAAATGTTTTAATGTCTTCCATCAGCAAAAGCCATTGCCTTGTTTTTAAACACTGACATGTGTTATGCATACGCAGTTTCAGGGATACTGCATGTGAATCACTTGCACAAGAAAGAATATTCTAAAGAAAAAAAACAGATAATGAGTGTTTCCATCAGATTAGGATCTGACACTACTATACATTTATAAATCTGAGGATCATTACTACTGTATGAGCATGAATGAATCATCACTCTGTCTAATAGCACAGTTGAGGTTTGAGATGCCCTAAAAAGAAACAAAAGAAAAAAAAAAAACCTTTCTATATAAATAGATTGGCTCCCTCTAGAGCTCCTTTGAGTTAAAATTTCAGATTAAGTTGTTTCAAAGATTTGCAAAATATGAAAAAGCCATACCCATTTCACATGTTCATTGTGTAGATTATAATTACACTTAGTGAATGTAGTATAGTATCTTACCGCAAACCTTGCCTGTCATTTCATATTTCTGACTACACATCCCTAGCGTATAGCATGCTGCCCTAGGCTAGCAGGCTCACCAGGTTAAAAGTGTGCTCTGTGCCAAGATGCCTAATCAACTGAGACTGGGTTTGGCAGAGTCTTTTCTGTTAACGTCAGAGTTGTTCCTGAAGATTATTTTGTACAAGTCTATCCCAACAGTATGCTATTCACAGAATAAACATCATTTTTGCTTTACTAAAACCTTGGTACTGTTATCCAAGGATCTTGAAGCACCTACAGTGATTATAATGAAATATACTTTGGTAGATGACATGTGAAGACTAAGTTCACCAGCATGACATTCAGACAAATAAGACATTTAACCCTCACATGGCTCTGGTAGCGTAGTGGTTACGAATCGGGCTGTGAACCGGAAGGTCAGCAGTTCGAAACTACCAGCTGCTCCGCGGGAGAAAGATGAGGCGATCTGCTCCCGTAAAGATTTACAGCCTCGGAAACCCTATTCAGGGTCGCTATGGGTCGAAACCGACTCGACGGCACTTAACAACAACAACAACATGGTATTCACAGTTCACACTTCTAATCTGCATTCACTTTTTTCTTTATTAAGTAGATGGTTTCAGGTAAGCAGTCTTTTTAAGTACCACAGTATTTAGTTCAAAGACTTTGGTGTTTTTACCTTGGGTTCAAATCCCAGGTCTACTACTTCAGGTAATGGTACCTTGAGTAAATTATTTTAACGTATCCTGTACTTTAAGTTCATTATAGATAAAATGGAAACAGTAAGATACACCTTAGCCATAGAGATATTGCTAGTATTAACTGAGTGTCTATACAGCAATTTGGACTCCTGCTGTGGCACTGTACGATAAGCACTCGACCATAAGGTGGGTTTGAACTGCAAGGTCGGTGGTTCAAACTCACCAGCCGCTACTCGAAAACTCTATCCAGGATCACTGTGAGTCGAACCGACTTGATGGCACTTACCAACAGCATAGCAATTAGCAGAAATTCTGGCACATAAGCACACAATCATAACGGGTGCTACTGCAATAAGCACTGGACTGGTAAATACAAGGTTGGCAGTTCAAACCCATCAGCTGCTCTGCAGGAGAAAGGCGAGGCTTTCTGCTCCCATAAAGACTTATAGACTTAGAAACCCTAACAGGGTCACAGTGAGTAAGAATATAAACACAATATAAGCTACTGTATATATATAAACCCTATACATGGTCACCATGGGTCAGAACTGGCTCAACGGCACTTAAGAACAGCAAATATGTATAAACTAAGGAGACCTGGTGGTGATGTAAGATACGCTCTGGACTGGTAACAGCAAGGTTGGTGGATTAAACTCACAAACCAGCAACTGAGTGGTAGAAAGATAAGGCTTTCTGCTCCCATAAATATGTACAGCCTTGGAAACCCTTGGAAATACAGAGTCATTATGATTCAGAATTGATGCTATGGCAAGATGGTATGCTTGTGTTGGCTTATACGTATAAACTGGAACATTTTCCCTATTCAACTCAGAAGAAACAAATGTGAGCGTAATTTATAAATGCCTTTAATGACAAATACTATATTCAAAGAGTCAAAGAACCATAAAATAAAAAATTATGAAGGACTACCTTTTCTTTCTATGACAGCCTGGTTGAGGTACAGGCAAGAGCTGATCACAGTGTCTATTTAAAATTCTATAGTCTGAATACACACCAGACATAGCACCAAGCACTTGAAAATAAAAACAGAATTGTTGAAGCCATACAATGGCAGGTTCACTTTCTTCCTACCAGTGACCTCTTTCAGAATTCTCTAGACTGGTAAACACAGCATGGGGTCCTGATGGAGCAGAGCCACTGTGGGGAGAGGCAGTTCCTTTACCACTCTGTTTTCAAAAGAAATGAATCTTGACTATATTAAAAGAAATCACAGAGACATAAACTATGTCCGGCGGAAGGCAGTCTAGCGTTGTAGTTAAATACACGTATACAGGCTTTGGAATCAGATAGACTTAGAATCTTACTTTGATTAATCATTATAAAAATGAAAAATGAAGATAATAGTACTTACTAGTTGCCTCACAGGGTTGCTGATGGATAAATGAGATAAGGCATATAAATGCCTTAGTATAGTGCCTGCCATATAGTACGCAGCCAATAATGTCAACTTTTATTACATTGACATTCATTTATAATTTCTAAAATATATCCTTCCTGTTACATATGGTAGCTATGGACTCTTTAAAGACATTAACATTGATAGGCAGCAATTTGTGAAGTGTCAAACAACTATTATCCCTGTTCCTACCAATTCTTTTGTAACATGAGTTGCTGTGACCTTTAGCAAGCACATCACTTGGTCTTTCTTCTTTGGAATCTTTGAGTGGGTTCGAACTGTCAAGTTTCTGATTAGTAGATGAGTGCGTAATCACTATGCTACCCAAGGGCTCTCTTTAAACCTTTAAACACATAGTTGATTCGGTGGTAAATTCTATGGTCACCATATATAAGTATAGCACAGAAGTTAAGTGTTCTTCTAGCAAATGGGTAAAGCTTGGAAGTTTTATTTTGCTGCATTCTTTGCAATATAAGTATATACCCCAAACCTAGGTAGTAGTTGCTATACAGAGAACCAACTAGGAAAACATACAAGAAATATTTCAAAAGGTTCCTAAGTTCAAAACTTAAGAGCAAACCTTTGCACTGTGTTGAGCCTCTCACAGATGGACGTGCAGCCTCACACCCTGGTTAGGTAAACATGGCCAGCTGGATCTCCACTGCAGCAACAGGCTAAGACAACATTCTCTTTTCCTGTGCTTTGAAGCTCAAGCTTCAATTCTCGCAACCTTTGTCTAATTTCAGGAAGGAAAAAGCTCTCCACAGGCAAGAACACCAAGGGATAGGGTATGTAAACTGAAACTTCTTGGGTCACATGCATTTATGAAGATAAGTCTCCAGCCACCAGTTAGGGAATGGCAAGTCATGATTTATTATTGCAGGCAGCCAGAAGAGAGCAGTAATAACTTCCTTTTCCTTTCCTGCCTAGACCATGCTGCCACGTGCAGGTTCCCTCAACAAAAAGGCTTGCGTGAGGTAGGTTTAAAAGAAAAAGAAAATGAGAACAAACATTACGTGATTGACAAACCAGCAGTTGGGGGTGGGGGTAGCCAGTGTTTTACAAGATACAGGTATGAGGGAGGTGGAAAAGCAATAGTTTGAGAAACTACTATTCCATCAGTCAAGAAAATAGCTAATAATTACTATAGAAGAGATAAGCTAATTATAAGAAAAAAATGAAAAGATGTCACATATGAATAGTGTAAATAATCAAGGTGATAAAAAAAAAAAAAGGTTTACTATGGAATGTTATAAGGCTGACCATATAAGTAAGCAAGATATCATAATGTGCAGATTTGAAAATGATGTTTATTATATATGAAGTCTGAGTGGCACATGTGGTTAAGTGCTGCTAGACTCTGAGAGGCCGGTGGTTTGAATCTACCCACGGGTGCTATGGAAGTAAGGCTTGGAGTTCCACTTCTGAAAGGTCGCATCCTTAAAAGCCTTATAAAGCAATTAGTTATACTCTGCACAGAGGGGGCTACCATGAGTCAGAAGTTTGAAAGTGTACACCTTCAGAAAGTGTACATGAGGATAAAACACTGCTAACATAAACCAAAACAAAAATTCAAGTAGGATTAGTAAAGGAGATGTTTAAGTGGCAAAGTAAATAGCCTTTCAAGGAGAATTGAGAAAACCTATTAAAACTTTATAAATATACAATATACCAGAAAATAGTGCCTCTGATTTAAATAAGTCAGCACGCATATTCACAAACAGTTAACTTATACATTGCTGGTGGGATTGTAAAATGGTAAAATCATTATGGAAAATGGCATACGTCGACAAAAGGCTAGAAATATCTTATGATCCAGCAATTTCACTCTTAGATATGTATCCTACTAACAAATAGACACAGGCGTACCCGTGTTCATGTAGCATTATTCACAACAGTAAAAACATATAAACAACTATAGCGCCCATCAATGGCATAATGGATAAACAAATTGGGTTAAATACATACGATTAAATACACAGTTACAAAGAATAATGATGAGTCTGCTAAACATCTTATAACACAAATGAATCTGGAAGACACTATGCTGAATGAAATAAATCAAACACAAAAGGACAAATATTGCATGATGCCACTTTTATAAAATTAAGAATAAGTATGTTGTTGTTGTCATAAGTGCCATCAAGTTGGTTCCAACCCATAGCGACCATGTATAGGGTTTCTAAGGAGCACCTAGTGAGCTTGATTTGCAGACCTTGTGGTTCAAACCAACTTTGCGGTCCAGTGCGTTAACTAGCAGTGCCACACAAGAATAAGTATACACACACAGAAAACAATGATCTTTGCTGGTTGCCAGTAATGGGAGAAGTAGTTAGTAGACGGTGATTCTGGTGATGAGGAAAGCAATGCATAATATGGGAGAAGTCAGAACAACTTGACCAAGGTAAATGAAGACATTGAGAAGTACTCAAGAAAAAAAGACAATCATGGCAAATGTTATACATAATTTTGCAATAGCAAAAATTATGTAAGTGGTTACATATAGCAAACATAGGTATGCTAGATGGGTGTGGGAAGGTGTATGGAAGTACATGCACATGCATATATAGGTATATTTGAGGGCATATGTATACATGTGGTGCCTTGAATTTATTTGGTATGGCTTTTCTATCCAAAGCCATCTTAATTCCCACCAAGTGATTGGGTTGTTGTTGTTGTTAAGCACCTTCGAGTCAAGTGATTGGGTAGGACCATGCAACTAAGGTATACAGGACTCTAAGGCTGAGATGGGTTAGTGTTATCCTCAGCTAGGTTTCAAAGGAGCCATCTCAGAAGCAGAGACTGAAGATCCCAGACCATCAAGATGGAAGAGCATGAGTGATGCGTGAAATCCCTATCTAGAGCATTGACGATGGCACAGAGAACAGCAGAGGTGATGGCAAAGGCATGGAGAGACAGAACAGCTTTAGGCTTTAGGCCCATGGACTGAGTAAAACAGAGTACCTACAGGAAGGACACTGGCTTTCAGGATGTGCCCTTTGGGCATTTCACAAACTGACTAAAAGAACTTTTTAACACATGCTCAAGCAGGGCAGAGGCCAAGGGACCACATGACTGAGAGGCTAAAAACAAGAGTGAGGCATACCTGCAGAACAGCAAACAAGAGGCATTTCTTACTGGAGAACTGTTGTGTCCTGAGTTTATTTTGATACTGAATTTTGACCCTGTTCACTTCCCTAATAAACCCCACAATCAAGTATTTTTATGTGTTCTGCATGACCACGTCAATGGATTATGAAACCTAGCTGTGAAGCAGAGAGTGCTGTGGGAGGGATGGTTGACGTCAGAATAGGGTAAAGAAGGTTGTAGGGTGGAAACATGTTTGACCCCTGCTTTTTATATGCTTTATTGTATGCATGTAAATGTAGCACATAAAAACATGTGCATCACTAAAACCATGTGGATTCCTATGGATTAATTTCTTCCTTGAACCTTGGTTTCCTTCACTCTTCTTTGCTCCACACAGTAAGAGATCAATAGTTGTATCTTAGATGGCTGCTTCTAAGGATTTATGACTCTAGATGCTAGTCACCAAACTAAGATCTAGAAAATGATTTTTATGACCTGTGTTATGCTCATTGACCTAGTGGTCCCATGAGACTGTGGTCCTGAGCCTTCAAACCCGGTAAATCAATCCCATGAAGGACTAATGGCCCACATGAACTACAAGAACTAAGACAATAAGAACTAGATGGGGCCTGGCTACCACTACTAACTGGTCTGACTATGGATAAAATAGAAGGTCCTGCCTAGAATGGGAGAAAAGTGTAGAACAAAGCTCAAATTCTTGAAAAAAGACCATACTTATTGAACCGATAGAGACTAAAAGAACCCTTGAGATTATCACTCTAAGAGATCCCTTTAACCTAGAACTAAAAAGCCTAAAGGCCACCTTTCAGGTAAATAATAAACTGTCTTATAAATTAAACAATGCACATGAGCAATGATTTCCTTTAAACAACCAACTATATGAGACCAACTAGAACACATTTCTGCAAAAGGCGAAGCAGGGAGGAAGGGTGTGTGGAAGTGGTGAGAGTGCAGACGCACTATGGGGACTCTAAGCAATGTCACAGAACAACTGTTATAAAATATTAATTGGCAATTTACTTGGCAATGTAAACTTTTATTTAAAATACAACAAATGATTTGAAAACAAAAACAAAGGTGAGAATGTTAAGGGGCAAGGAAACTAGAATAATGGAAAGAGAACAACCAGAATGAAATGATGAAAATGCTCATGCATTATGAAGAATTTAACCAATGATAGTGAGCAATTTGTGTATAAATTTTATAATGGAAACCTAAACTGTTGCATATACCTTCATCAAAACCACAAAAAAATATATTTTACAAAACAGTTAAAAATCATTTATGAGCCTTTAGTTTTTATATACTAGAAATCAATCCACCATTCATCTATCAGTTTGTCATATGTGTCAGTTTGTCACAGCACGTTGCTGTGATCCTGGAAGCTAGACCATCAGTATTTTAAACACCAGCAGGGTTACTAGAGAGACGTACTACTTGTGAATATTTACTCACTGAAAACCTTATGAATAGCAGTGGAATACTGTCAGCATCAAAAATATTGAAATAGGATGAAGAGCACCAGAATATTGTCATATGTAGTGCTGGAAGATGAGCCCCTCAGGTTGAAAGGTACACAAAATAAGACTGAAGAAAAGCTGCCTCCTTGAAGTGATGTTGACAGTGATGATAAAATGGAATAAAGCTTTTGGGACCTTCATTTGCTGATGGGCACAGCTCAAAAATAAGGAGAAAAAGTTATCACCATCAATTAATATTTAAAACATGAAATGTATGAAGTGTGAATCTAGGACAATTGGAACGTGTAAACATCGATATTCCAGGCATTAGTGAGCTGAAATGGACTAGTATTGGCCAGTTTGAATCTGACAGTCATATGGTTTCCTATGTTGGGAATGACAAAATGATGAAAAATGGCATCACTTTCATCATCAAAAAGAACATTTTAGCATCTTGAAGTACACAACATAAGTCTGTGATACGATATCAATACACCTACAATGACAACCAGTTAAAACAACTATTATTCAGATTTACACACCAATCAGTAAAGTCAGTGATGATGAAATTAAGAATTCCATGAACTTCTTCAGTCTGAAAATTGATCAAGCATGCTGGTGATTAGAATGCAAAGGTTGGAAACAAAGAGGAAGGATCAGTTGCTGGAAACTAATGGCCTGGGTAACAGAAACAATACTGGAGATCACATGATAGAATTTTGCAAGACCAATTACGTGTTTAGTGCAAGTATCTTTTTTTAAAAAAACATAAGAGATGACTATACACATGAATCTCAACAGATGGAATACACAAAAATCAAATTGACTACATCTGTGGAAAGAGTTGGTGGAAAAGCTCCATTGCATCTGTCAAAACAAGGCCAGGGGCAGATTGTGGAACAGACTATCATTTGCTCATATGCAAGTTTAGGCTGAAGCTAAAGAAAATTAAAATAAGTCCATGAGAGCTAAAATATGACCTTGAACATATCCTACCTGACTTTAGCACTCATCTGAAGAAAAAGTTTGGTGCATTAGACATTAGTGAGCGAAGATCAGGAGAGTTGTGGGATAACATCAAGTACATCATACAGGAAGAAAGCAAAAGGTCAATAAAAAGAAAAGAAAGAAGAAAAAAAACCAATATGGATGTCAGAAGAAACTCTGAAACTTGCTCTCTAGCATACAGTTGCTAAAGCAAGTGGAAGGTATGAGAATGTAAAAGAGCTGAACAGAAATTTTCAAAGGGCAGATCAAGAGACAAAGTCAAATATTATAGAGACATGTGCAAAGACCTGGAGTCAGAAAACAAAAAATGAAGAACACACTCAGCATTTCTCAAGTTGAAACAACAAAAGAAAATAATTCAAGCCTTGACTTGCAAAGTTGAAGTATTCTATGGGCAAAATGGAGTCCTGGTGTGGCACTGCAGAATAATGCTCTGGGCTGGAAGGTCAATTTGCATCAGAAAGTCAGGCAGTTCAAACTCACTAGGTTTGTGAGTTAGAATCTACTCAGCAGCACTTTACAACAACTACAACAACAGGCAAACTACTGCATGATGCAGAAAGCAGCAAAAGAAGATGGAAGGAATACAGAGTCACTGTACCAAAAAGAAACAGTCAATGTTCAAGCATTTCAAGAGTTAGCATGTAATCAATAGCCAATGGTACTGAAGGAAGAAGTCCAAGGTAAACTGAAGGCATTGCCAAAAAATAAGGCTCCAGGAATTCATGGAATACAAATTGAAATCTTTCAAGAAATGGAAGTAGCACTGGAGAAACTCACTCATTCATCTATGCCAAGAAATCTGGAAGAAAGCTACCTGACCAACTGATTGGAAGAGATCCATATTTGTGCCCATTTTATAGAGAGGTGATCCGATGGAATGAGGAAATCATCAGACAATATCATTAACGTTGCATGCAAGTAAAATTTTGCTAAAGATAATTCAAAACTGACTGTAACAGTACACTGACAGGGAACTGCTAGAGGTTCAAATTGGATTCAGATAAGGATGTAGAACGAGGGATATCATTGCTGATGTCAGGTGAATCTTGACTGCAAGCAGAGAATATCAGAAAGATGTTTATTTGTGCTTTACTGACAATGCAAAGGCCTTCCATTGTGTGGATCATGATGAGCTATGGTCAACACTATGGAGAACTGGTACTTCAGAAAACTTAATTGTGGTCATGAGGAACCTGTACATAGACCTAAAAGGGACACTAAATGGTACAGTTAGGAAAAGTATGTGCCAGTGATGTATTCTTTTACCATACTTATTCTATCTGCATGCTAAGCAAATAATCAGAGAACCTAGATTATATGAAGAAGGATGTGGCAACAGGATTGGAGGAAGACTCATTAACAACCTGAAATATGCAAATGATACAATCTTGCTTGCTGAAAGTGAAGAGGACTTAAAATATTTACTGATGAATATCAAAGACCACAGCTTTCAGTATGAGTTGGACCTCAAGGTAAAGAAAACGAAAATCCTTACCACTGGATCAGTACATAACATCAAGATAAACACAGAAAAGATGTAAGTGGTCAAGGTCTTCATTTTGCTGGGATCAACCATCAACACTCATGGAAGCAGCAGTGAAGAAATCAAATGACATATTGCATTAGGCAAATCAGCTGCACAATAGGTATTAAAAGTGTTCAAGAGCCAAGCTGTCAGTTTGAGGACTGAGATGCGTTTTACTCAAGCCAGGGGATTTTCAGCAGTTTCACATGCATGTGAAAGTTGGACAATGAGTAAAGAAGGCTGTAGACGAATTGATGCATTTGAGTAATGGCACTGGAGGGGAATATTAAAAATGCTACGGATTGCCAATACAACAAACAGATCTGTGTTGGAAGAAGTACAGCCAGAATGCTTCTTAGAAGCCAGGATGGCCAGACTTTGTCTCTCATACTTGTGATATATTATCAGAATGGACCAATCCCCTAGAAAAGGACATCATCATGCTTGGTAAAGTGGAGAGTCAGCAAAAAAGAAGAAGACTCCCAATGAGATGGATTGGCACAATGTCAGCAGCAATGGGCTCAAGCCTAGCAATGACTGTCAGGGTTGGCACAAGACGAGGCAGTGTTTTGTTTAATTGTGCATAAGGTCATTAAGAGTTGATACCAACTTGATGGCACCTAAGAGCAAGAAACTGATATCTAAATTATATAAGAATCATCGGTCATAAATGGTTTTAAAAATGATAGCAAACATTTCATTAGGTTTGGAAAGGGCAGGCATACACATTCAGTTTGGGGAAAGTTAATACATGCCATTATCTTGGGGAGAAAAAAATTAAAGGTCAAAGTTTAAGATTCCAGGTCACAAAAATATATAAAGGATAATCAGAGTACAGGAAAATATGTCCACATGTTTCTCTTAAAAATATTTACACTGAATTTCCACATAGATTTTGATGTGTTTAACATTTAACTAAATTTACAAAGTCATTCTAACAATTAAAATAACATTTTTCAGTAAAAAAAAAAAAATCAAGTTCCAATGATCTACACTGCTGCAAAAATATTTGCGAAACTATAAACTCTGTTACCTAGTATAGTCAGCAAAAAGCCATGTTTTAATTGATCAATTGCTCTAGGTAATAGATTATTATTATAAAATTGAACAAGACATGATTTTTGACTTTTGGGAAGAACTCACAGTTTATGATCAAAAGCCGATTTAAGTGAGTTCAGAGGAGATATTTGATATTCAGAGTATTTCTGTCTATATAGATTATCTCATGGTATTTTCTTCTTCTTCTTCTTTTCATTTTTTTTTTTTTACCAAAATGATGTTTTTTAATGGGAAGCAGAGTGTGCCACAATTACATAGTCCAAACAAAAAGCTGTAGAGTTGGAAATTTATAAAGTAATCAGGACTAACATTGGTTACAGGAAAAAAAGCTATACCAGATCCTAGGAGCAAGGGTAATATGGCCTCTTCCCACGATCCTGTCTGTGCTCACCCCCGAAGTCTATCTTGCCAGGGCCAAAACCACCTCTGTCCCCACAAAACTGACCCCCTCCAATGTCCCCATGATTCTTGCTGTGGTCCCAATAGCCATCCCAACCATAGCCTCCTCAACCACCTTGACAATCATCTCCATAGTTACCCCCCATGTAAGAGCTTCCTGGCCCTCCTCCTGGATCATCTGGTTTTGTTGCCTTACACTGGGTACATTCATTCCTCTAAGAGAAATTCATATTCTGCCAAGTAGGATTGGTGGCGGTGGTGGTGATGTGCTGTGGAGTCAGTTCCAACAGACAGTGGCCCTGAATAGGGTTTCCAAGGCTATAAATATTTATGGCAGCAGAAAGTCTCATCCTTCTCCCACAGTAGTTTTGAACAGCTGACCTTGAGGTTAGCAGCCAGACTCATAAACACTGTGCTACCAGAGCTCCTCAGGGCACTACCAATCCCTAGTTCGATGTTGTCAACAATGACTACCACCTCCACTGGGGAGATCCTCCTCGACCACTGCCACCACTTTCCCACCTCCATCGTCTACATAGCCCATGGGTCCTCCCCACCTTTGGTCTCCACAACCACTGCTACCACCCAGAATGAAGTCTGCAAAGGATTCCCAGATAATTCTTTACCATCAAACCAGTCAATAGCTGATTTGTTGTTGTTGTTAAGTGCCATTGAGTTTATTCCGACCTATGTGGTTACGAATCGGGCTGCGAACCTTAAGGTCAGCGGTTCGAAACTACCAGCTGCTCCGCGGGAGAAAGATGAGGCTTTCTACTCCCGTAAAGATTTACACCCTCGGAAACCCTATACAGGGTCGCTATGGGTCGGAACCGACTCGATGGCACATAACAACAACAACAACAACATAGCAACCCTGTATAGGGTTTCCAAGGAGCAGCTGGTGAGCTTGAACCACCGACCTTGCAGTTCAAGCGACTTTGCTGTCTGACGCATTAGCCCACAGAGCCACACCAGGACTCCAATAGCTGCTTTAGCAGAAGGTAAATCATCAAATGACAGTTGCCTCACCCATCATTCAGCTTATGTTTCTCGGTGTACAGATTAATCATGTGCAGACCCATTTTCTTATTGTTTTAATAATACCAATCAGTTTAATCTGGCATGGACTCAATTGCCACGTTATCGCCCAGGCCTTGTACAAAGAAGTTGTCTGAATTATCCTGTTTAGATCATGATGTGATCCTTGGTCCTAAGGGCCAACTAAATTTATTGAAGCCACCATCATCCCTTCTGCCCATGCCCCCTCTGCCTCCATGGCCACCTCTATGACGTCTGGGTTCATATCCCCACTACTGCGTTTATAGCTGCACCACCACCATGGCTACCACGATCCTTGGCTATAGTACCTTGCCTCCACCTCCTCCACCATAGCTATTGTACTGTTTCAATTGTACTGTTTCTGCACTAAGGGGGTGTTCTAAGATCTTTGCTGCTGTCCACCATAGACAGACTGATGGCCAAAGCCCCACTCTGGGGCTGTCCACAGTTTCTGCTCTGAGAACTGCTTCCACTGCTTCCCGAAGAACTGCTGGGAGCTGGCTGCTGGCCATAGCCAGTACAGGAAGACTGTTGTCCATAAGATGATTGGGAACTCTGACTACTGCCATAGCCACCTGGGAAGCTAAATGAGTGCCATAGCTGCTCTGGGTCTGTCCCTAGGAAGAACTATAGCTTTCTGACTATAGCCTATAATGTCCAGTGACTGGCCGTAACCACTGCAACTCTGCTGTCCAAAGGGCTGATTGTTCTGCTGGGAGTAGCCTTGTTGAGCCTGGGTGGGAAAAGCCCCATACCTTTGGGTTGCTAGTTGGGTATAGTCGTTTAAAACCATGTCCATGCACACACGCACAGGCGACAAGCAACAAGATTCCAATGCCATAGACAACCAATGCTTCAAGGACTCATCATGATATTTTCTTCTTATGTTAAATGGCAGATGTAGAATTATGTCTCCATTTTACAAATGAACAAATGGATGCTTAGAGAATGTAAGTTACTTGTCCATATTCACAGAGTTAGTAAGGGGCATGATTAGATCTTTTAACTCCAAATTCTCTTGCTTTTATACAATAACTATTGTTGTATACTTTGCTCTTGTGAAATACTTATTACACTTGTAATGATTTGTTTACTGCTTCTTGCACATTGAAATGCAGGCTCTAGCAATGCAGAATCCTATTTGTCAGGTCAACACCACATCCTCATCCCAACATTAACCTTGTACAACTGCATGGGGACCTCTGGACCTAGAAGAGTGCTTCTGAGGTGTCCAGAGTTGGGTCCAGATGGCCTGACTTTTAATATCCCACACTATTCTGTTGTTGCATATGGGCTCCCAGAATGGCTGAGGCAACCACAGAAGGCGCTGACAGCTGAAGGAGCTGAGGGTAGTATTCCTGTATTGAAAGAGGAATTGTACAGTGCATCAGTGTCTATCACTGGCTAAAACGGAAATGAATATATTTCCTATTCAATAGTAAAGTTCAACACTACAATTGTGATGACAGAGGACCAGGCAGTGTTTCATTCTGTGGTGCACAGAGTTGGAACTGACTTGATGGCCCCTAACAACGAATAACTATTCAAATATAAATCATCCTTCCAATTGGCCTACCATATATTTGCATACTCAAGAACATATTATGACATAACTCATTACTATATAAATCAGGTAAATTTCTCTTAACTTTTGGTCTCACAATCAGACACCATGTTATCTATCTTATCAAAGTCTGCATTACACCCCAACTAAATATCACAAACAGAAACAACCAACCAATCAGAAATGAAACAAAAAACTGCACAAAGTTAACAAAGAAGCATTGCCTGTTAAATGGAAAAAGAAATCAAAATAACACATTTCAAAATTTTTGAATTTCTTATAAATTCACTGAGGAATGATTTGATTTTCTAAATTCCAGACGACATGCATATGTCAGATGAAGCAAGGTATATTATCGATGAATGTAAATTTGACTGTGTCTAAATACTGGCAATAAAGTATTCAATCATCACTACTTAGTGTCTGCCATGACGATTTCAAATCTGGAGGTATTGGTGAAGGGACAGGAAGGGTAGGTGCAGACAAAGATGTCTCAGTAAAAGTACTATGTCATGTTTTCAAACATCAGCCTTTATTCCCTAAGTTGACCTTGTTGTTAAGTGCCATCAAGTTGTTTCTGACTCACAGTGATCTTCTACAGGGTTTCCAAGAAGCTGGTGGGTTTGAACCACCTATGGTGTGATGAAAATAAAGAGAGTGCTATATAAAATTTGAGACTAAAGATGGTTGAGATTTTGTTTCTTACCCAAATCTCAAATATTTCTGAGGTTTTGCCTCTACCAATTCCAGGTGCTTTTCATTTGATGACATTTCTTCAATGTAGGTGCAGATTCATGCAGCTGAAATGGTGAGGAATTGATCTACTTTGTACATATGTGGAGGGTTTTACTTTTTGAATCTAGTGTTATTGTCTATTGTCCAACCATATACAAAAGCACAGCCAGCTCAATCAAAACCACCTAAGTGTTTTTTTTAAATAGGATGTTACTCAACTGTGGGTTATTACGTTTGCTAAACATTGACACCGATGTGCCGTGGATTGGTTCCAACTCATTACAACCCTTCATAAGGTTTCTGAGGCTGTAAATCTTAAGGGAGCAGAAAGCCACATCTTTCTCCCATGGAAAGTCTGGTAGTTTCAAACTGCTGATCTTGAGGTCAGCAATCCAACTCGCAACCTGTATGCTACACGTGGATAAGTGACATCATTAAAACAAGGTAAAGTCATAGGTTTTTAATTGTTAGAAAATACTTGAACAAAGATCTTCAGTGGGCTCTTGCATCTAGGAACTTACGAACTTATGTTAAATATCTGAAATTTGTGTGCTTGCTTAAACATTCAAGAAAGCACCATTGCTAGAGGAAATTGCTATCCAAGTAATTACTTATGAGGGCTATTTAAACACACATTTTGGTGACCAACAGATAAAGGTAGAGCAATTATTTAAGTTAGGATTCTTAAATATAATTCTGATTACATACTGGAGACTTAAAAAAAATGAATGCACATTTCAAATATCTGAAATTATAATGAAAGCCTGTGATATAGGTACCTAGAAATACGCTCACTTAGGACTTTCTGGGACTGTATTTACTGTACAAAGTCACATTAAGCATTGAGTGGGAGAAAAGATGCGGTTGGCACTGAAAGTAGGTATTCTTCTCTATGTCTATGGCTGTATCTTCATTTCACAGATAGAGAATATGTAAGCCTACTAGTTAGTAAAAGAGCACTTCTGAGTTCATATACCATTGAACCCTAACCAACATTCCCTATACAAAGTCCCTATACACTAAGCGTCCTCTGTCAATATCCACCCTAATGGAAACCACTGGAGTAGCACTTCAGATCACTAATAGGAAGATGAGGACCCTAAACCCTATCATTTAAATAGCTGATGACAGCTTTGACACAAGGTGGCATTGAAAAATTTATATCGAGCAAGGGTTTATGTGTTGAGTGAGGGAGAATTATTCCTATACTTCTCTTGGAATTACATTTTCCCCCATGTGTCCTTTCCTTACTACTTCTGTGAGGGAAATTACACTGTTTAAGTTGATGGTTTGGAATCTATATTCCACTGTCATTAAACATTGCTTTAGTTTCAAGAGTATGAAATAATTCAAACAGCAAGAATTTAAAATAAATATACATAGGCAGTACAGGATATTTAATAAGGATCAGTATTTATTATGATAGCAGAATTGTTGTTACATCACACCTTTTGTTAAGTAGCCAATTTAGCCATTATGAAATCCTATAAAATGGCAAAGATCTAAAAAAGAGTCAGCAGTTCACTAATTTAGGCAGTCAATTAAATGCCACTGT
This sequence comes from Chrysochloris asiatica, assembly GCF_000296735.1. Classification (NCBI taxonomy): domain Eukaryota; kingdom Metazoa; phylum Chordata; class Mammalia; order Afrosoricida; family Chrysochloridae; genus Chrysochloris; species Chrysochloris asiatica. The sequence goes on from NW_006408629.1 coordinate 4,383,204, forward strand.
TTCATATCAGGTTAATTACTTCATTTACATTTTAAGAATTTTAAAGTAGTGCATGAAAGGTGACAGACTGACAGTACTGTAGACTGAAATTCTTACATTATTTTACTGAGTGTTGATAATATAAAAGGCAATACACAAAACAGAATCACATATAGGTTTTACCTAATAAGATTTTAACCAGAAATGTGAAACCAGGAGAGGTGCTTTCAGAAAACTTTACTGAAGAGGTAAGGTGAAAGGAAAGTGGCAAAATGCTACATAATGTCTATGCTGCTCTTCTCTGCATACATGTATGAAAGAATGGAGGTCAAACATCAACACAACGGCAAGCTGTCTGAAGGAAGAAGAGTGAATGGCATTCAAGAGAACTTAAAAGATGAAATCTAGATTGAAAAAGAATTAAGTCACTCTTTGAGGAGAAGGCTTATTGAAATAAGGAGAAATAAAAGAGATATCACCATGGGCAGAGCACAAAAGATGATGATACATTAGAATGAAGAACAACTGTTAAGTTCCATACAGTCCTTAACCCACTCTCACAAGAAGTCAACCTGCCACTCCACACTGTGTAACTAACTCATGGTATCTACCATAGGAATTTCTGTCACCAGGCTGTTAGAAAAGGCCAGACGTCTTTTAGTCTTTTTCTTCCCATACAACCAACAACACATACTATGATCTATTAGTAGCCATTCCTCTTTAACAGAAAGGACAATCAACTGCTGATTTTCCCAGTAGTTAAATTACATTTGATGCTGATGCTATCTTTTATTTAGTCTGGGCAATGGGAGTTGGTAGGTTAGACACTAATGCCTTAAACTACATGCCAACAGTCAAAAACACAATGCAATTATATCTCTTAAAGTTTTTTATACAAAATAATGAATTTACAGGTAACATTGTAGTTAACTGGATCTAACTTAATCATTAATTTTTATATAACTCCACCTATAACTTGACATTGAAGAAAAGAATGAAAAGATGTCAAGGATATTAGCTATTATTTAGTCTACTTCCTTTATTGTAGAAATATGAAAAATGGGGAGAAATTAGTTATCACTTTTAGTTCCAACTGACCTGGGACAAATCCAGCATTTGGCAATGCCTTTTCTTTACCCTGAAAGAAAGTCTACTACCCAAGAGCACATTGCCATTCTTTCCTCCAATGATTGTCCTAGTGTTTTGCTTCCATTTGATAGTACAGACTCTAAAATCATTTACTTTTAGGCATGTTTTAACTTAAAAGGCCACCAAGGTAAGGCTTATACTTCATAAACGACTTTCATTTCTGTGGATAGAATGGCTTTTTTTTTTGTTCTTTTTTGATCAATTTGGCAGGTCAAGTCAGTCAAACTGGTTTCTTCATGTAGATACTGCCTCACTATGGAAATGAATGTGGAAACATTCATCTTTGTCAGAAATTATGTCAAATTATTCAAATTTATTGGTGAATTACAGCAAACATCCCAGCTGATGAACATCTCAGTCATATGTTTTTTAGAGAACACACGGTTCTGGAAAGATAACTACAGTGAGCGTCCCCATTCTGAAGCAAAGATGTGTGGATAGAGGATATGGTTTGTTATTCAGGATAGTAAGTTATTTTAATCAAAAAATTTCAAATCCATCTAGAATTTTAACTATTAAAACATATTCCCTCACAAAGTGTTGTTATTGATTTTCCCTCTCCTTGCTCTGGTCCTCTTTCAAGACTCTTAGGGCCCTTTCTGTCAATTTCCACCTTTTCCATAGGCACACTGCTGCCTTCACATTAACACTGCTTCTCTGGCTTGGGGTAATCAGCGATAAGCTACAGCACAGTGGTGTGATGTTCATGTTATTCCTTGCTGTACTACACCCAGCCAATGTCTCAAAAATTAATGCAAGTATATCGGGAACTGAAATTAACTTTTTATAGCCAAAAGCAACATCCTGCTATGAAGGGAGAAACCTATTATAAATGGACTGGCATCTGATTGCTTGTAGGTGGTTAGCACCAGGAAAGTAACATTTCAAATGATAAAATGTTGAATTTCACAAAAGGTACCCCATATTGATTAATCAGTGCTTTGTTTATGAACTGATAAGGTCTAACTAGATGGTGCCTACTCTTAGTAAGGATCAGAGATGAATCTGAATTGGTTAATGCTCTTATGCTGCTATTTAGAAATAATTACAAAAGAAAAATGCATGTAATGAAAATAACAGCATTTCTTAAATGATCTCTCTACCTACATTTCAAAAAATTCATGGAAATACTCAATTATCTTTTAATTCCATTTTCCATGAACTTTCGGAGGCCTCCTCTTCTATGTTTTTTCATAAATATATGAAAAGGCATATGTTAGCAGGAAAAACTGTCACAACATCATGAAGTCATGCTGAAGAACTAAAACAGAAAAAAGTCAACCTATGACATATCTATTTCTCTCTGAAAGATTTCAAGAAGAATTTCTCATTAAAATATTAATTTAATGGAAACCAGTTCAGTATGTCACAAAGTAAAGGTGTTTTGTAAGTTTCATTTAAAACTGCCCAAGTTTTTATGCTCAGATATTTACTAGTGTTATAAAACCAAGCTGGACTGTACTATCTTTTATTTCCTTTTTTGTGAAGTCAGAACGTAAAACATCTGCCATGAAAACTCAAAGCCTGTAAAAATACTTTGCTGTAATTAATCATGCTAAAAATCAAGATCTTTACCTAAAAAAAAAACAAGGCACGACTAAACTCCATATTTTCATATATATTAGATACAGCTTAAATTCTCAAGGAAATGAACATAAAATTTTACCAGTTCTATCATGGACCTGACTAATTAGGAGAACAGAATAAGAGAGCTTTCTATATTCTACGGGCTAAAGATTGCTTCTCACAATGGAGAGGTAGTCAGAGAAAGGTAGTTTTATTTTTAAAGTGTACTTTAAAATATAACATAAGAAAACGTACATTTTCTGTGATTACAGATTTAGATCTAGAATGGACATTAAGATTCCAATGAATAAATGAACAATTATTACTATTTTATGTTAAGAAGATTTCAAACTATGTTTGTTAAATGTTAAATAAATAATGTTATGTTAAATAAAATAATTTAGTTATATTATCACTTCGGTTTTAACCCATTAGCCAGAGTTCTAGTTTATAAATATCATCATGAATGGGAGCACAGTTCTTTTTTCTTCTTATTTTTAACTGCGCAGCTTAAACAGATGATTAAATACATTTAAAAAATAGTTTTAAAAGATTATTGGTCATTTTTGAATTAGGAACATGCTCAAAATTATAAATAAATGTGATCACTGAAAAATATTTATATAAGCAAAAAGGTACAAATTACTGCTATTTGTGGCTGTTCATTCTTATCCTTTGCTTATCTTTCTCTTGACCTTTACCCAAATGAATCACACTAACTCTTGAATGCTTTCTCTCACTTGATTTCCAAAGCTGTTCATCACACTTGCTGGCTAGAAGCACAGCTGGCAAAGGATCTAAACCTCAGCACTGGGCAAACTTGCCCTTCTGCTTTTGCCAAGAATGACATTTCCAGTGGAAAATAAAAGTTACTGTATGGGACACTGGATACTGTGTTTTTTTTTTTTTTTTTTTTTTTTTTGAGAGAACCAATAGCTCTATCTACTTTGTTAGCATTAGATACAGGCATTAGAATAAAACCAAAATAATAAAGAACTAAACTGTCTAGAGTTCTCTAAATTCAATTGTTAATTAAAGTAAGAGCACAGAAATCAGCTGAGTATTTTTACTCAAGTTTTGAAGACGCAATTGAGGATAAGCAGTGCCCCCTAGTGTCAATAATCACAAGACAATAAAAATGAAGAAAAGTTGCTAATGTTATGGGCACTCGAATTATTAAAAATAACACACATGCAATAAGTTATAAATTATTATGCTAATGAAAATGTATATGCATATAAAATCATACCAAACAGTTACTTGATGTTACTTTGCTTAGGAATGCGCGCGCGCGCACACACACACACACACACACATACACACACACACATACACATACTGTACACACTGACTTGGTCAAGATGTCTTTAATGTTCCAGGCAGCTCAGAAAAGGAATTCGCGCCCCCCCCCCCCACAGGAGGCCATGCATGAAGAGGGTGTCAGCAAGCCCAGCAGAATCACTCACTGTGAAGACATCTAATAGGAACTGCTGAATACACAATACAGGCAGAATAGCTTGAATGGCTAAAGTAGAATGGCCAGAACACAGTCCGAAGGCTTCAAACCCATCAGAAATTGTAATTAAACCTGTAATGAGTGTTTAGACATTTTCCTCTATTTTTGCTAAGGTAGGGCTAGCATATTTAACCATTATTAGAAACTGATTTTGAAAATGCTGTAACTTTCACTGTGCAAATTCTGCATATTGGATCCTACATTTGAACAAACAAATAAAATACACATTCCTCTTAAAAGGAAAAGGAAGCACACCAAATTCAAGTATAAAAAAAATATTATGTATACATTATGGGTGAAAAGAGGGGAAATAATTTTTCCTATATAATATAATAAGCAATCAAAAACAAGAACACACAAGTCTCTTAAACAACTAATGAGGTGTCTATAGAGTGACATATGTGACAAAAAGGTAACGTTAGTTCCTCGTTATGTGAAATACTGTCTCCATCACTTACGTATTCATAGGAGTTTTTGGCATAGTTAGAACTCTTAAGTAGAGGCAGATAAATAAAAAAACAACTAGCCATGCAAATAAAAATGGCATGAACAAGACATAAAAAAAAAAAAAAAAAAAGCCAGGAGAACTACATATTTATATCTCAAAGAAACTAGTTATTAAATGGAAAACAAATTAATAGAAAAAACTGATAACTGCTTTAAAGTGCAAGGTTATTTAAAATATGCATTTATATAGGAAACTGTGAATGACTTTTTCACATCAACCAATAATGCATATCCTACCATTTTTTTGCATTTTAAAAAGCAAAAAAAGTAATTAGGCTTTTATGAAAAGCTTCCAATGTGTGTTTAAATGGCTCCATCTTTAAAATGAGGAAGGTGCAAAAGCAATAGTGTAGTAGGCAAAAAAGACAATGTTCAGAATTATAGTTTAGAGCAGATAGATATTTAGGCTCTTTACAAGAACTTGTTAAGACAGAAGAAGAAACTTAAGTTATTTAAATGTAGAAAAAAGTTTGAAAATACATACCATGATTTTTTGTTGTTATTGTTTTCTTATTAGGAAACTTAATTTTGGCAGGGCTTTTTAAAAAAACAACAAAAACGAAAACAAACCTTCTTATCACAGTATTTAGGTAACATAAAGAAGGCTATAAAGCACAGAAGTTTAGTTAGATTGGACATGTTTTTGTTTCTCATAAAAGCTTCCACACAAAATGTAATTGTATGCCATATCAACTATAGAAAGATATTTGCTTAGATAAGCAATAATGCAAAACAGAAGCTGTATGTCTAATCATGAGGGGAGAGGCCTTTCCCCAGGGAAAAACACTTGCACAGTCATTAAATGATACTACAACTGGCACGAAACCTCAAGACATTTCTGGCAACTCTTCAGTGGACAAAAGAGTATTTACATAGGCAGGCAGTTGTTCTGATCTTTCATGTCAAGATGAAACTTTGCAAATTTTTGTTTTTATGAATACTTACAGTTTCATATGCAATTTAGCTATAAATGTGGGAGATGATTTGTTCTTAATATAGACATAAAGTGATGTGAAATTTCCAATCTTACCCCATAGCTTACCTACACCAATTCCCAAAACACTCAAGAAAAAGAGAGGCTAACTTCTAAAGGCTAAGGGATGGTAGAGCACCAATTAGAAAAACTTCCAATCTTGGAAGTAAAAATTCAAAATCTCCATGAGATTTTTTGGACATAACCCAGAAATTTTCTATATGTTGATTTGGGGGATATATAGATAAATGTCTAGCGACAGGTTTTTCTGAACATAGAAAAGAGACAGGACAAAGGAAAGCAGGTCCATGCCTGTTGTATAAACAAGATGCTGGATTAGAAGTACGAAGACTGTAGAAGCTAAATTTATATAGAATAGGATAGAAATGAAATAGTGATAAAGAGCTATTACCATTTTGTCAAAGTCAATAGAAATGGACAGGGTTTGTAATCCATGTACTCTGTTATCAGTGTTAAGATGCCCATGGTTACAACTGGTTACTTTTGGGAACATTTCAAATAAGAGAGTTTGGAAATATATGTACTCAAATACCAACAAAAAGATACATTTTTAACTGTGAGCTTTTAACTTTAACTTCCTAAAGACTACAAAAAAATGTTCTAATATAACTTTTCTTATGAATATGCATTGTTAATAATTAAAAATGAAAAGTCTTAGAAAAGTACTTAATTGCAAAGAGTATAAAAGGCAAATAATTTCAGAGAAAAGTCATTTCCTAAACATATGTGTATTCATACCTGTATCTAACCCATAAACATTTCTTCATGCATATGATATTTGCAAAGATTATTCACTAAGAGTTTTCCCATATATTTGAACAATAATACATATACATAATTGAGCATAATAAGATTTTAATTAATAACTCTCATTATACCAAATATATTTTTTCAAGATCATAAAGCAAAACTGTATTATAATTTTAGGGATGATTCAGTATATTAAAAGTTGGAAAGAACAAATGTAGCATAACACAAATATTTTTGACATTTCTGTTCAGCTACAAATTAAAAAAAAAATATTTTGTCCTGATTATGTTTATCAACAGTGGTTAGTACTTGTTTATTAACCAATCTATAAATGATCACATTTATATGATCTTGGGGACAGTGAGGAATAGTAAGAAAAAAGTCATAGATTATTATTTTTTTTCAGAAATTACATAGTCTTTTATCCATCTATTTTATCCTTCAGAAGTAAAACTTAAAAATAAAAGATAAAACAAAGCATATCTTTTATTTCCGTTTTAGGGTTTATATTATTTTTTATAATCTTAAATATCTAAAAATTTGTAAGTAACAATGAGTTAAAAATCAGTTCTAATAAAAAACTAGCTTTTAAGCAATTAGAGGGATAAAATATTCTGAAAGGGGGGATATCAATTTTTTTCATAATTTTAACCAAAAAATAAACATATGTGTGTGTTTTTCTCTCTATGTGTGCAGATATTTATAAACATACAACTTTTGGGATTTAATGAAGATGTGCATTTTAATATATAATGATTTTTACTAAAAATTACTACAGTCTTGTTAGAAATTCTCAGACTCACAATAAACACAAGAAATGTAATTTCTAGCAATTGCCAATCTAAATAAATACAATGGGACTTTAAAAAGTTTGTGGAAAAATCCCATTACTTTTTAATTCCACTTTTCCACAAACTTTTTGAAATCGCCTTACACAGGATACTTTGTCAAAATAAATAATAAGAGGGCTGAATTCACTGTATTCTCCTTCTATGATCTGAAAATTGTTATTATTCCTTTATTTGAAAAGCTATTAGCTTGAAAGCTTTTTGGCAATGCTTTGCTTCTTCATTACAGATGGGAAAAAGTAATAGAATGTTATCGGGCAAGTTTTTACCAGCTGTCTCCTCACCTTCATGTTCCCTACTTTCCCCCAGAAATGTTTTACAAAGAACTTAAACACAGCAACGTTATGCTTAGACCATCATACTTATGCACAGGAGAGGGTCTGGAGAATGTGCTCCTCTACTCTGAGCTCTTGGGTATTACCTGAGCAATAATAAAAAAAAGTTGACATTATACCTGTTTTTTTTTTTAAGTGCTCTTGAGTCAGGTCTGGCTCATAGCAGTTTAGGGTTTCCGAGGAGTGGCTGGTGAGCTTGAACTGCCGACCTTGTGGTTGGTTCGTACCGACCTTACAGTCCAGACAGTAACCCACATACTACATATTGATAATTACTCAGATCCATGCTTCTTTCTTTTCTACCAAGTTCTGAATTACCAATTGGGTCCATACAAGAAATTGATTATGTAATGCAAACTTTGTGGGAAGAAATATAGCAATTATGGCTGAAAGCAGAAAGGCTTCCCAGCTCAAATTTGTATTTGTACCTATTCACAGTTGCTTATGGCCACTCCTTTTTGGGGTTGCTGGTCAGTCCTTTAAGGGGTTTTGTTGTATACAGTCAATGGTTCATCCACATAGCTAAGTAAAGCACTCTCCACCATCTAAATTGGCTTGTTTGACCATGGGTTGCTATGAAATATAGAGAGACGCTTGTACTTCTGGGGTAAAAGAGCTCTCTCAACTCATGAGATTATTTTGCAACTTGGAGGTGCTTAAGATACACACCCATTTATTCAGATATGCAAATGTAGCCACTAGAGACAAGTACATTATACAAGATGATGTACATTTCATTTTAGCAGGTAAAAATGTACAAACACTATAAACAATTCCATTTCAGAGAAGTATATTTGGAACGATTTGAGATGCACTGAATAAAAGTTGTAATGTAATATCTTTGTTTCCACAGACTGGATTCAGTTTTGAAGACGCATTTTTAATTACTTATAGAAGATTTTCCTTTCAATACTTTGATGAGTATATGTATTTTTCATTGGTATTTTAGAGAACGACTAAGCTTAAAGTTAATCTTCACTTGGAATTTTTAAAAATATTTTTGTGATTTACATAAAATAATGCTTTAACAATTTTAGACATTCTAGTTAATTTCCAAGTATTCACAAATCCAGTATTTCTCAAATGAGGTCATATTTTCTAACATATATGTCATTCACAAAAATAATAATTTTGTTTACTGCACTTCCACCTGCTAATAAATTTCATGTGACTCATTTATATACCTCATTATTGCTACAGGTTTTATAGGACACCTTAAAAGAGCAAATGGTATTATTTATAAATTCCATGTAGTCATTGCTCTTGTCTGACAAAACCTTTAATTCACTCCAGCTTTAATTTTAAAGTACAAATTCTACTGTTTCTGAAGTAAACACAAGAAATGTGATTTCTAATGTTTTAACATCAACATTTAGAGTAGAATTATTAATATAGAAAAAGTTTCTATGTTTCAAAATACACTGAGTGCAACCACTGAATGAAATAATTGATACAATGTTTTTCTGTTTAACTTGATTTTCATACTATAGCAATCTAAGAAATACTGACCTCTTTAATGAAAATAAAACATCATATATGAAGTAGTTCTGACTTGTGGAATTACTAGATATACTTTCTAAAACTATTAAGGAATAGTAGTAGCAGCAGAGTTTAATTACCAACAACACAATCATCAAATTCAACCATGAAACATTTCTAAATCTTTGTCAAAAGTAATCCCTCTTATAGATTCACATAGGCTGTAATAAAACAGCAAGCTGGTCAGGAGCAGGATAGTGCACTGCATTGTGAGAGAAGCCTACATTTGTCTCACCAGTTCCTCACTAAACACACAGCAAACAGGTTGGGGCAATGGGCATTTTCTTGATAATTAGCTGTGTAGGCAAATATGTCTTTTGGCAGACAATATAAATGTTGATTAAGGACCAACCAATAAGGAGTGCTAAACTTCAAAATATTCATTACTAAGTTTCTCAAAAATTTGGTTGAAGACTCAATCCTTAAGCTCAGGTTTCCGTGTAATCTAGTCATACACCACACTCTAAACGTCATGACATAGTGATATAATGAAATATATTTTATCTGATTTGTAGCTGATTAACCATTTCCATATTTGATGTTTATGCTACTCACATTAACATTACTAATAATGATGAACAGCTCCATGTCAGTAATTTTGGAACATTGATTCATAGTAAAACTAATAAACTCCTTATTGTCTTAAAATAAAGCAATGCATGTCCTGTTGAAACTAAGGAATATATAGAGCTAGTAAAGACAAGTAGCCTATCACAAACATCAGCAAATTTTAGTTTGTCTACATTTAAGAGATTATCTTTAAAGAAAATGGTTTTAAGCCGGAAGAAAGAAACACTGTTTTAAAAACAAAAATAGCACAAGGTAAGTGGTATACACTTCAGCAATTTTCTTTAACGCAGCTTTTCAAATATAACCTAGTCTACAGTGCACTCAGACTGCAGAAACATCCAAATTAGAAAAAAATAAGAGAGAGAGATACTTAGCTGAGCAAAAAGGGCCTATACTCAAAGGATCATCTGAATAAAATTGAGACATCTGCAGTAAAGTTTTACCTTCTCCCTAGAATGTTTGAGATGAACTCAGTGCAACACTGTCTTCCAAGAAAAGACAAAGTGATCAATGCAAGAGCACATCAGGCTGTCTTGGACAGGCCAATCAATGCAAGAAAGAACCTTGCCCAGGGCCTTATGCAAATAGAAGCACGTCCTGCAACCTAGGGAGGGAACATGCGCAATAGATCAATTGAATCTAAAAAACCTTACAGCTATATCAGCTTCAGACAGTAAATATATACTGATGAGTATCCCACGCTTCCCAGGAATTCTTAAACTGGGCTCTTTTTAATAGCTAGTTAAAAACTCTTCCTGGGATTTGGAGTACAGCAAAGAGGAAGAAAACATCCTGGGAGAAAAACTCAACATTACTTTTAAGACTGTGCAAATAAAATTCCGAATTCTTAAAACTCCTTGGAATCTGAATTTTGCTGACATTTCAGAAGGTTAAGTTTTAAATATGTTTGTATTCATGAACAGGAAATAACAAATCTTCAAAAAGCAAATACTTCAGTAAGGAATAAAATGGAAATGTTAAAGGAGAAATAACTCAAGATGTAAAATTATAGTCATCATTCTCAGACTGAAAACCCATCCTATCACCAAAGATTATTCTCCAGGGTAGTTAATCTATCGATACGGAAGCAGTTTTTCTTTTAAAGTTAAGTGTGTATCTCCAAAAGATCACTTTAAAGTCTGATCAGAATGTATAATAAGTTAAAAAGCTATTTAGTACACAAAGCTCCAACCCTGTCAAATGGTCTTGAAGGCAAGTCAGGTGGTTTATAAGGCCACAGCAGACATGTCTGATTATTAAGACTTCAAGGGAATACCTGCATGCAAGATTATACCCAAATGACAGCATTTTTATTTATGTTTTTAAAGCCTATTGGTATGTCTTAGTTTTCTTAATTTTCACATTAAGAAAACAAACAAACAACTTTCATAACTTAAAAAGAGCCAAAATAATATTCTGAGTAGAAATTATAACACCAATAATTACAAAACTGTTACTGCTAACCCCATAAGAAAATCCTATAGATGTATATTTCCATTGTAGGATACTGCACTGGACTGCAAGGTTGGTTTGTTCAAACAAAGTTGGCAGTTCAAACTCACCAGCCACTCCTCAGAAACTCTATACTAGGTGGCTATGAGTTAGAACTGAGGAGACGGGACTTAGTAACAACAACAATGATCCTTTACTCTAGATTTTTAAACGGGAAAAAATATCTACAGACTCATTTCCTAATATGTAGTTAGCAAATACATCCAACATAAAAAATAGAATGGAGGATTTTTCTTTTTACTAATGATATATAAATTTTTATCGTCAAAATACTACGAAACATAAAAATTAGCCATGTACTATAAAGTTCATTACTTACAGCTGTTTCTTTAGCTGTTAAAAGGACACACTGTCTTAAGACATTGGCTTATTTAGCCAGTTAAAAGAAATAAGACTATGAAGTATAAACATAGCTCACTTTAAAAATGTTTAAGTCTTGTTTGCTCTAATAAGGTATTTTTCCCCCTAAGGCATATCTAAATATTTCTTTTATTTGTTTGATCCTCTTTGCTTGGACTTAAACCTTTATAATTTACAAAAATTATTTAACATGAGGAAAGCATAGAAACATAAAATCAACGTAATATAACACTCATATTTCCAAGTATGAGATATCAGGTAAAGTAGTTACAATAAATCAGATAGGCATGAAGTAGCAGGTTAATTGTTGTTGTTACATGCCGTTGAGTCGGTTCTGACCCATAGCGACCCTATATAGGGTTTCCAAGGAGTGGCTAGTGAGCTTAAACTGCCGACCTTGCAGTTCAAACTGACTTTGCAGTCCTGCGTGTTAGCCCACAATGCCACACCAGGAGTCCAGCAGATTAATTACAGTGACTCAAATGTTTCCCTTCTTCCAAATTTGATTTCTTATATTAAGAATTTTGAGCTTTCTGCTATTACCAGTGCAAACTCTAATTTACAGTAAGTAAAATACAAAGCAACTTCTGTTTCACTTCTTCTACATTTAAATCACAACATTGTCTCCAACAGGTAGCAAAAAAATGAAGGAAAACAATTTTTGATGACTACTATCTAAGGTTTGATGTGTTGATATGCATAATTCAAATTCACAATGACCTTATAGGTCAAACTAGAATTGTTCCACAGGGTTTCCAAGGCTATAAATATTTACAGCTGTAGACTGCCATATCATTCTCCTGTGGAGTGGCTGGTGGGTTTGAACCAAAATCTTTTGGGCAGTAGTCATTAGAGCACTTTAATTATTGTGTCACCTGGGTTCCAACATTGTGATGTTGTTGTTTAGTGTTGTGATGTCTGTTCTGACTCATAGTGAGCTTTAAATCTTCAAGGGAGCAGAAAACCTCCTATTTTTCTCCCATGGAGTGGCTGGTGGGCTCAAACTGTGGAACTTGTGGTTCACAGTCCAGTGCTTATCATAAGACAGATGCTAAATAATGAAATTCTGTGCTTTTGGATATAAATCTGCACGTGTGTGTTTTCCCTGTTTTTAAATGCACTGTCTCAATTTAAAAGCATATGCCAGATATGATATTCAGTTTACCAAAAACTTGTGCTTTACAAATATAAATGCAGACTTTCTTTAAGTGAAAAGTTTCTTCACTAATTAAAAATATTCTGATTTATTAGAAACTTACATCATGCAGGTTTTTCAAACTATGTGTCATAGTTAACACAGAAATATGTATCATGGTTAAGTAAATTAATTGGTTTTCAGATTGGGTTGACTTGGCCCCAACCCTTGTGCAACCTTGGACAAGTCCTTCACTGGCAAAACAGGGATAATAAACCTACTACACAAAGGTAAAGTTAAACTGTACATTTCCTTGTTAACCTACTATATCATGATCAAATCTAGTTGTATCCTAAAGTAGTGCTCTGTTCAGTGACAATAATGCCCAGCAGTTATGGGCTTTGGAGCCAGAACACCTGGATATAAATTCTAGTCCCATCATTCATGAGATGAGTCATGTGATGTTGTTGTTGGTGGTGGTTATGCATCATGTCAGTTCTGACTCATAGCAGAAGCAGAAAACCTCATCTTTCTCTTGTGGAACAGCTGGTAGTTTTGAACTGCTGACCATCAGATTAGCAGCCCGATTCATAACCGCTTCACTACCAGAGCTCCTTATGTGATGTTAGGTACGTTATTTAATATCTCTGGTTTATTTTCCTTATATGTAATTGAGGATAGTAAAAGTAATTACACTGTAGGGTTGCTATAAGGACTAAACAATTTAATATTTGTAAAGCACTTAGAACCCCAAACCAAACTCACTGACATCAAGTTGATTCCAATTCTTAGCGACCAAACAAGACAGATTACAACTGCTCCTTAGGGTTTCTGAAACTAAGGAAGCAAGACAGCCTCATCTTTCTCCGGTGGCCAGGTACTTGACAGACAATAGATTATATAGCTAAGAGTTCCTGATGGTATTGTTGTTGTTAAGTGCTGTCAAGTTGGTTCTGACCCATCGCGACCTTATATAGGGTTTCTGAGGAGCAGCTGGTGAACTTGAAGTGCCAACCTTGCAGTTCAAATGGCTTTGCAGTCTGGTGCATTAACCCACAGGGCCACATTAGGACTCCCTTGATAGTATAGTAGATTACATATTGGGTTGCTAACCACAAGGTTAGCAGTTTGAGTCCATCAGCTGCTCCTCAGGAGAAAGATAAGATTTTCTGCTCTGGTAAATATTTAGAGCCTTGGAAACCCTACACTGGGTTTGGGTTGGAACCCATTTAACAGCACAGAACCATCACTACCACCATATTATATAGCTATTGGCTTCCAAATGTACTTTACCTTACCTATGTGCCTACATATATACCAAACCATCAATCTATCCATCTATATAGATAATATAAAGTAGTAGAGAGTGTTCCAATGAAATTTGGAAGGTCAATTCTATTTAGTTGGTATTAGAGGACAGCTATGAATTTCTAGAATGGAATGAACTACAATGAAGAGTCAAGCAGGGCATGATCAAGGAAACTCATCTACTTTCCAGAACTTCATAAAATATTTTCAATTTTTCTGCTTGAATTTAATTTCCAGGATACCATATCAAAACTAATTCAAAATTTAAATATAAATGATTTTGGGATTGCCTGTTATTTTAATTTTTCCACACCTTCTTTCCTCTTCATTAGTGTGGGTAATCAGGAGTTGATTAAAACTGAAAAGTTGCTGGAAGGCACAGAAAAGCAGTAAATAAGATGGAGAATAAAGATGAAACCTTCATGTAATTTAACAGAGAAATGTAGAACTGAATCCTGAAATACATGAAAACAAAACAAAAACAAAATAACACCCAAAAAACCAAGAGGTTGTTTTAGGGATAAGAGTCACTACTCAGTTTTGGAATTCTGTTGTAGCACTGTGGGTTAATGCACTCGAATGCAAGGTCAGTTTGAACCACAAGGTCAGCAGCTCAAGTTCACCAGCCATTCCTTGGAAACCCTATACAGGGTTGCTATGAATTGGAATTGACTAGATGGCACTTAACAGCAACATGGAATATTAGACTTATATTCTGCATAGGTGCTTGATGAGAGAAGAAATAAGCAAAACCCAACTATAACAAAGTGAGAGGTCATGTTTTTAAAGAGACAGAGAGAGAAAATCAGTATCCAAATCATTCTCATCTGTAAAATGGAGATGACAAGAGTTATTGCCTCATAGATTATTATAAAGATTAAATGAGGTAATCGGTACAAAGAGTTTAGGACAGTGCAATGTGCACACTAATCATCACTGAAGCTTTAGTGATGATGCTGATCAAGAAGATGCTGCTGCTGACTTCTGATCTGCAAGGCACACACAGTACTAGTTCTGTTTAAAGTTTACCTTATAAGATATTGCTAAGATTCAAACTATTTTGACCTATCTATGTCTTGGGTCCTAATGACCGACTGGCAGATTACATGATTCCATAATAGCAATGATTGGGTTCAACAAGAGAGAAGACTCTCATTCTCAGAACAATCAGATAGAAAAGTATCTGTTATGCTTCCGAAAATATTACGAGATCTTTGAAAACACTCCTGTCACCAAATGTTAAAGTTGGAAATACAGGTAATATAGATACTCACCGACATCAAGGTGATTCGGACTGACAGCGATCTCTTTGGAATAGGCACAAACACAGATATCTCAGTTGGCCAGGTAGTTGTCTGCCAAATTTATTGGCATAGATGAGCAAATGCCTCCAGTGCTGCATCACTTTGTGGAAAGATTATATTCTATCAATTTCTAGTGCCTTGTTCTTTTCCAATGATTTCAATGCACCTTGGACCTTTCCCTTCATGATCTTATGCTACCTCTCTAAATGGCTGAACATCGACCATTTCTTTTTGGTACAGTGATTCTGTGTATTCCTTCCATCTTCTTTTGATGCTTTCTGTATCATTAAATAGTTTACCCATAGAATCCTTCAAAATGCAAGTAGAGGTTTGAACTTTTTTCTTCAATTCCTTCAGCTTGAGAAATGCTGAGGATGTTTTTCCCCTTTGGTTTGCTAATTTGAGGTCTTTACACATTACGTTGTAATATTTGACTTTGTCTTCTTGAGCTGACCTTTGAATTTTTCTGTTCAGCTCTTGTACCTCTTTACTTCTGCCATTTGTTTTAGCATCTCTATGCTGGAGAGTAAGTTTCAGACTCTCTTCTGACATCCATTTTGGTCTTTTCCATCTTTCTTGTCTTCTCAATGACCTTTTGTTTTCTTCCTGTAATCCCACACCTCTTCTGGTCTTCAGTCTTTAGTGTCTAATGCATCAAATCTGTTCTTCAGATGATCTTTAACTTCAGGTCTAATATATTCAAGGTCATATTTTACCTCTTGTGGATTTGTTTTCATTTTCTTCAGCTTCAGAGTGAATTTGCATATGAACAATCGATAGCCTGCTCCACAGTCTGTCCCTGGCCTTGTTTTGGCTGATGATTTGGAGCTTTTCCACCATATCTTTCTACAGATGTAGTCAGTTTGATGTCTGTGTATTCCATCTGGTTAGGTACATGTGTGTATTACCGTCTTTTATGTTTTTTAAAAAAGGTATTTGCAATGAAGAAGCCATTGGTCCTGTAAAATTCTATCATGTGATCTCCATCATTGTTTCTATCACCAAGGTCATATTTTCCAACTACTGATCCTTCCTCTTTGTTTCCAACCTTTGAATCCCAATTGCCAGTAATTATCAATACATCTTGATTGCATGTTTGATCAATTTCAGACTGAAGACATTGGCTGAATTCTTCAATTTAATGGCTGGTGTGTAAATACAAATAATAGTAGTATTAAGTGGTCTTCCTTGCAGTTGGGGGTGCGGATATTATACTATAGCCGAAAGCATTGCAAGTTGTCAAAAATGAAACAGAATGTGTAAAGGTTGATATCCTAGGCATTAGTTGCTGAAATGAAATGATATTAACAATTCTGAATTTGGAAATTGTATGGTTTACTATGCCCGGGGAGAGACAAATTGAATTTGAATGGCATTGCAATCATCACCAAAAATACCATTTCAATATCCATCTTGCAGCACAATGTTTTCAATCTAACATCTATATTTAAGCACAATTTCTGTTACAGGATAATGTCTAAATGCCTATAAAAAAGACCAGTAACTCATGGGGTTATTATTTAAATTTACTCAGCAAATATTATAACCAAAGATTATATAACTGCAGAATTCTACCAACTTCTTCAGTCTGAAACTGATCAAACATGCAATCAAGATGTATTGATAATTACTGACTAGAATGCAAAAGTTGGGAACAAAGAGGAAGAATTAGTACTTGGAAAATATATCCTTGATGAGAGAAATGATGCTGGTAATCTAATGGTAGCATTTTGCAAGACCTATGAAGCTTTCTGCTCCTGTAAAAATTTATAGCCTCGGAAACCCTGTGCAGGATCACTATGAGTCGGAACCGACTCCACTGCACATCACAACAACAACAACATTACTTATTCACTGCAAATGTCTTTTGTAAACAACAACTCTGCACTTGGACCTCACACGATGGAATACAAAGAAATAAAATGGAGTATGTCTGCAAGAAGAGACTATGGAAAAGCTCAATTTCATCAGCCAAAGAAAGACCAGGAGACAAATGTGGAAAAGATAATCAATTGCTCATATGCAAGTTCATGCTGAAGCTGAAGATAATTAAAACAAGTTCCTGAGAGACAAAATATGACCTTGAGCAGATCACACTTCAATTTAGGACCTCTCAAGAAGAGATTTGATGCATTAGACACTAATGACCAAGCCCAAAGGAGTTACGGGGATAAAACCAAGAATATCGTATCTGTAGAAAGCAAAATGTCATTAAAAATACAGGAAATAAAGAAAAGACAAAATTGTATGTCAGAAGAGACAAAAATGGATGTCATAAGAGAAACTGAAATTTGAATGTAGAGAAGCTAAAGTGACTAAAATAAATGATGAAGTAGGAGCTGGATTAAAAATATCAAAGGGCAGCTCAAGAAGAAAAAGTTAAGCATTATAATGAAATATGCAAAAATAAAAGGTAAGCAAATGCTCAGCATTTTTCAAACAAAAGGAACTGAAAAAATTCAAGCCTGGACTTCCAATATTGAAGGATTTTATGGGCAAAATATTGAATGATGCAGAAAGCATCAAAAAAAGATGGAAGGAATACACAGAATCACTGTACCAAAAAGATTCAGTGGATGTTCAACTATTTCAAGAGGTAGCATATGACCAAGAACCAATGGTGTTGAAGGAAAAAGTCCAAGCTGCAATGAAGGCATTTCTATAGTTAAAGATTCATGAATTGATGAACTACAAATTCAAATGTTTCAAAAACCTAATGCAGCACTGGAGGTGTTCATTCATCTATGCCAAGATATTTGGAAGACAGCAACCTGGCCAACTGATTGAAAGATATCATATTTTGTGCCCATTCCAAAGAAAGGAGACCCAATGGAATGCAGAAATTATCAAACAGTATCATTTAGATCATATGCAAGTAAAATTTTGATGAAGATAATTAAAAAAATAGTTGCAGCAGTATATCAACAGGGAGCTGCCAGAAAGTCAAGCTGTTTCCAAAGTGCATGTGGAACTAGGGATATTATTGTTGACATCAGACATATCTTGGTTGAAAGCAGAGAATACCAGAAAGATGTTTACTTTATTGAATATACAAAGGAATTCAACTGTGTGGATCATAACAAACTATGAATAACATTGTGAAGAATGGGAATCCCCAAACAACTGCATTCATGAGAACCCTGTAAATAGAGCAAGAGAGAGTCCTTTGAACAGAGCAAGGAGACACAGATTATATGAAGAAGAACATGGCACTATGACTGGAGGAGGGCCCATTAACAATCTCCAATATGAAGATGACACAACTGTACTTGCTGGAAGCACAGAGGACTAAGGATGAAGGTCAAAGAATATAGCATTAAGTAAAGGCTACACTTCAACATAAAGAAAACAAAAATTTTCACAACTGGACCAATTAATGACATCATAATGAATAGAGAAATGATACAAGCTGTCAAAGACTTCAGTTTGCTTTGACCCACAATCAATTTTCCTGGAATCAGCAGTCAAGAAATCAAATCATGTATTTCACTAAGTAAATCTGATATATATATATATATAACAGTTTAAAGTGTTAAAGTGCAAAGATACCACTTTGAGAAATAAGGTGCACTTGACTCAAGTCAGTGTATTTTCAATTGCTTCGTATGCACACGAAAACTGAACTAAGAATAAGGAAAACCTAGAAGAATAGATACATATGAATTTTAGTGTTAATAAGACTACTGTAAATACCATGGAGTGCCACAACAACAAACACATTTGTTTTGGAAGAAGCCCAGTCAGAGTATTCCTTAGAAGTGAGTAGTTAAGATTGTGTGTCTCATACTTTGGGCATGTCAGAAAGGACCAGTGCCTGTAAAAGGACATCATGTTGGTAAAGTGATAGGTCAGCAAAAAAGAGGAAGAACTCCAACAAGATGGAATGACACAGTGGTACCAACAATAGGCTTGAACATAAAAACAACTGTGAGGATGGTGCAGGACTTGGACAGAGTTTCGTTTTGTTGTACAAAGGGTCACTATATTTAAGTTGCAATTGTTTGATGGCAACAACAATAACAAAGGATATGATTTAAAATTTTGGTGGGTACACATTAGAAGTAATATTCATAAAGATTAGCAAAAAAGTAGGTATATCTGAAATTAGAGCATTTAAAATAACCATGTGACACAAAAATGAAATGATCACTAAAACACTGACAATTTTCATTGTATTCCATTGTATTCTGGAGGCTCAATGGTTATGTGATCATCTGCTAACTGAAAGGGTGACAGTTTGAAACCCTCAGTTGCTCTACAGGATAAAGATGTGCAAGTCTTGTTTCTTGAAGATAAGAGTCTTGGGATTTCTTTGGGGCAATTTTACTCTGTCCTAAAGGCTTACTAAGAGGTACTAAGAGGCAGAATTGACTCGATGGTAACAGATTTTTGGGTTGGTGCTGAATAGTGCTTTTCAAAAAAAATTTTTTATGAGAAAAATTCAAGTCAGTCATGTAAAACTAAGAAAAATCTGAATACTCTAAGGAATATTTAAATAAGTATACTACCATCTAGATGATATGAAAATGTACATATTTGATTTAATCACAAAAAAACCCATAACTGCTATTTGGGGTTAGAGTTAGGTTTGCCTATTTCCCTTGATTAGAGATTTCACTATCATTTTGGTGTAACGTCTTCATTTACTGGTCAGTTTTCACTAATGATCATCCCAAGAAGCTCAGGAAATGCAGTGGTCAAGCACTTGACTGCTGACCACAAATTGAGCATTTCGAACTCACCAATGACTTTGTAGGAGAAAGATGTGGCAGCCTTGGAAAGCCCATAGAGCAGTTCTACTCTGTCCTCTACGGCACATGAGTCAGAATCAACTCAACGGCAACAGATTTGACTTTTAGGAGTAATGATTCTTCCAGGTACCCAACATTTTAGGGCCACAGATTATATATACCTCCTGTACACTAAAGATAATGATTGTAAAGGTCTTCATTTTCTATCCTTAATAAAACTTTTTACTCTTGTCCATCATGCGTTGTACTACCTTGTGGCTTTATATGAGTTCCCAGGCCCTACGATCATCTGACCCCAACACAGTACCATTTCAGATCTGGCTCTGATACTTTATTTACCCTCTGCCAATTAAGTACAAGAATTTAGAGATGACTTAAAGCAAAAGACAACTATAGATTGTTAAGTGTCAGGGAGTCAGTTCTGACTCATAGTGATCTTGTATAGGATTTCTGAGGCTTTAAATCTTTGTGGAAGGAAAAAGCTTCATCTCTCTCCTACAGAGTCTCTTGTGGTTCATAGTCCAGTGCTGACCATGTGGAGCCAGTGTGTTTCCCAACTGTAGACTAGGACACTGAATAAGAGACCAAGACTAAGGACAATTACTGAAACTAATAACTAAACATAACTTGGGTTTCCAAGAGGCAAAGGCAAAGGTGATTATATAGTTGTTGTTGTTGTTACGTGCTGTTGAGTTGGTTTCAACTCAGAGAGACCCTGTATAGGGTATCTTAGGAGTGGTTGGTGGGTTTGAGCCACTGACCTTGTGGTTAGCAGTCCATTGCTTACCTGACAGTGCCACTCCAGGACTACAGTATATTATATTGTTTTTTTAAAAAATATTTTTTATAAAAAGAGCATAGCAGCTCATCAACAGAATTTCTCCCTTGTACTTAACTCAAAAATGAACTTAATTTAGAATTTTAAACTTGGCAAGAAGTTAGAAAGATCATGACCTCTTGGCTACCATCCTGCTTCACAACTTTACTCTTTGCTTAAGTGACTTTCCCCTTTGGACTAAAATGTTCTTGAGGCCAGGGATGATGCATTTTAATCTGGTTCCCAGAATTTGTACCAAGTGAAGGTGGTCAACTGAATAGATAAATATCTTTAATGGTGGTTTTCTAAATAATTTCTTGTTCTGAGGGCAACATGAATCCTAACTCTGAGAAGAATTTCTACAAAGACAAGTTTATATGGTTCAGGTGGTTTTACTGTATTCTAAGCCCATTCAATAAAAAAGTAGAGATAACCTCTGAAAAAAAAAGAAATGAGCTAGCAGAAAACTAGCACACATGAAGGAATCAAAAGCATCTAATTCTAAAAGCTAAGAGAGCACAGCAGTTTACAAAAACATCTGAGCTTTTGTTTATCTGAGTCTAAAGAAAATTTTCTCTCAATAGTGCCATAGTACTGTTATAGCCACTTCAGTGCTGTTAACCACAAAATCCAAACTGACTGCCATGCATACTCACAGAAACCCTATATAGGGTTTCCAGGACTATAAATCTTTACTGTAGAAGAAAATCTCCTACAGTTCCACCAGGGACCATTCATTGCTGCTTCTTGTTGTTGTTAAGTGCCAGCAAATCAGTTCTGACTCACAGTGACCCAGTATAGGGTTTCCGAGGAGCAGCTGGTGGGTTTGACCTGCTGACCTTTTGATTCACAGTTCAGTGCTGATCCTATAGCGTCATGCCAGGAGTCACTGCTGCTAAGAACAGGAAAAACAGTAGTTCTTCTCCTCTTTCTTTTATTGCCATAGAAAACTGGTAACCAGTGTACCAAGGACAAGCCCTGGATATCTAAATGATCTCAAAACGTACTCTTTTTATGCAATTCTGTTTTGCCTTAATCTACAGAAGTGGACTTCTGATTTGATTCCTCACTACACAGTCCATCTGATTTTCTGTTTACATCGATAGGCTTTTTTTTTTTTTTTTTTCAAATCATAGCTGCTCTTTGACTATTTCTCAGTGTCTTCATTTACTTTGGTGACATTATGCTGACATCCCCCATATTGTCAATTGTCCTTCCTGTCACCAAAATTAACAAGGGATTGTTCCTGTTTCCCGCTCCCATCATGGACATCATCAAGGAATGTGGCTTTCTTTGTGAAACCTATTCTAAACTTCTAATTGAAATTGTTTCTGTTGTTAAGTGACATTAACTCAGGTACATCTCATAGCAACTCAGTATAGGGTCTCCAAGCAGTGACTGGTAAATGTGAATGTTGTCGTGGGCAATCCAGTTTACAAAAGTAGCACCATACAATATTTGTCCTTTTGTGATTGTGTTATTTCACTCAGCTTAATGTTCTCCAGATATATCCACGCTATAAGATGTTTTGTGAATGCATCGGTATTCTTTTGTGATTTATTGACTATGAAAAGGCATTCAACTGTGTGGATCATAAACTAACTGTGGATAACGCAGCAAGAAATGGGAATTCCAGAGCCCTTCATTGTGCTCACTGGGTACCTGTGCATAGAAGAAGAGTTGGTAGATATTCAGTCATTTCAAGAAATACCATATGATCAAGAACTGATGGTACTGAAGGAAGAAGTCCAAACATCACTGAAAGCACTGGCAAAAAACAAGGATTCAGGAATTAACAGACAACAAATTAAAATGTTGCAACAAACTGATACAGCACTGGAGGCGCTCACTCAACTATGTCAAGAAATTTGGAATACAGCTACTTAGTCAATCAATTGGAAGAGATCCATATTTGTACCTATTCCAAAAAAAGGTGACCCAATGGAATGTGAAAATCATCAAGCAATATCATTACTATCACATGTGAGTAAAATTTTGCTGAAAATAATTTAAAACTTATTGCAGCACTACATCAACGGAACTACGAGAAATTCAAGCCAGACTCAGAAGAGGATGTGGAACGATCATTGCTGATGTCAGATACATCTTGGATGAAAGGAGAGAATACCAGAAAGATGTTTACATGTGCTTAACTGAATATGCAAAGGAATTCAACTTTGTGGATCATAACAAACAAATGGACAGCATTGCGAAGAATGGATATTCTAGAACACGTTATTGTGCTCATGAGGAACCTGTACATAGACCAAGAGGCAGTCACTTGAACAGAACAAGGAGACATTGAATGGTTTAAAATCAGGAAAGGTGTATAATTTTAAAAATCAGGGTTGTATCTTTCCAATATACTTATTCAATCTGTATGCTCAGCAAATAATCCTAGAAGCTTGTTCACATGAAGTTCTTGTGAACATGGCATCTCAATGAGATGGACTGACACAATGTCAACAACACTATGTCAATAACTGTGAGGATGTTGCAGGATTGGACAGTGTTTCATTCTGTTGTGCAGCCTCTATGAGTCAGAATCTACTCGACAGCAGCTAACAACAAAAAATTCAATCTGTATGGATAGCAAATAATCTGAAAAGCCACATTATATTAAGATAAAGGCTTTTACAAAACCAAATTGAAAACAGAAAGAGTTCTTATTTGAAGAAATATATTTTACAACTTAAAATATGTTTCTTTGAGTTTTCCTTAAAATGACATTATATAAATTTGACTAAATATTCTTTGGCTTCCTGGCAATCTTTATTGAACCATGAGATGTAGCCAATCCTCAGTTACACAGATGCAGGGCAGTAAACCTGAAAACTAACACAGGACCAGACAGTGTTTCATTCTGCTGTGAATAGCGTTGCTATGGGTTACAACTAACTTAATGTCACCTAACAAGTCTGAGGACACCCTGTCCATGATCTAGTGCTATGTGGATATTGAGAAAGGCTCTTCCAAAGGTAATTATAATGTAGTAATATGAATCCTTTATTCCCCCAAAAGATCTTCGTTATAGATTAATGTTTTTCTACGTCAGTCTTCTATGTTGTTGTTGTTAAGTGCCGTGGAGTCGGTTCCGACTCATAGCGACCCTGCACAGGGTTTCTGAGGCTGTAAATCTTTACGGGAGCAGAACGCCTCATCTTTCTCCCGCAGAAAAGCTGGTAGTTTCGAACTGCTGACCTTACAGTTCACAGCCCAATTCGTAACCACCATGCAGGTAAAAAATATAAACATGATGGAGTAGACTAAGCGCTCCTTAAAGAAAATATCCATCAAAAATGGAAACTATCACAGAATATATCATACTTAATGATGAAACACTGAATGCTTTTCCCCTAAGACCAGGTACAAGATGAAGAGGTTCACTCTTCATTTCTATTCAAGAGTGTCCTGGAGAGTCTAGCCAGGGCAATTGTTGTTGTTGTTGTTGTTTTTGTGCCGTGGAGTCAGTTCCGACTCATAGCGGCCCTACACAGGGTTTCCGAGGCTGTAAATCTTTACGGGAACAGACTGCCTCATTTTTCTCCCACGGAACCGCTGGTAGTTTCGAACTGCTGACCTTGCAGCTCTCAGCCTGGTTTTGCAATTAGGCAAGAAAAATAAATAAAAGATATTTAGATTGGGGAGGTGAGGGAATAAGATGCCATGATTTTGTATTCAGGAATTCCTAAAGAAGCCCCACAAATCTTTTAAAACTAATAACTGAATTTAGCAAGGTTATAGGATACAAGATCAATATATGAAAAACAATCATATTTCTATATGTTAGCAAAGAAAAATCTGAAAAGCAAGCAATGACATTTAGTGCAACATCAAAAAGAATAAAATACTTAGTAATAAATTGAACAAAATATGTACGACTTTTACACCATAAACTACAAATCATTCTTGAGATTTAAATAAATGAAAGGAAAGCTCATGATCATGAATTAGAAGACTTAGTATCATTAAAAGATTCCTACAAACTATAATTTACAGGTATAATTCAATCCAATCAAAATGCCAACTCCTTTTGCTGCAGAAATTGACAAGATGATCTTACTGGTATAAGGCTCGAAATATTGGTGCAGTGAATAAAACTGAGAGCCCAGAACACTCCTATACATTTGTATTCAACTGATTTTTGACAAGGGTGTTAAGACACATGAAAGTAGAAAGAATAGGTTTTTTCAACAAATGTGCAAGGACAATTAAATATCTTTATTCAAAAAAACAAAGTTAGACTCCTACCTTATACAATATATAAAAATTAATTCAAGTGACAAAAATAAAAGATATGCACATTGGATTTCATCAAAAATTTAAACTTTTGTCCTTCAAGAGATATCTTTTATAAAAATCATATAATAGTCAAGCGTGTTCAGTTATCTATAGTTTGTAAACACAATCTTTCATTAAGCCTTTTTTAAAAACCAAACTGAAAAAGAAATATTTCCTATTTGAAGAACTAAAACAAATCACAGAATAGGAGAAAATATTTTCAAATAAAATATCTGATAAGAAGTTTGTATCCAGAGTATATTAAGAACTTTTAAACTCAACAATACAATGTCAAACTAATTAGAAAATAGGCAGAGAACTTGAATAGATATTTATCCAAACACACACACACAAATGGCTAATAAGCACATGAAAATCAATGTTAAAAATCATTAACCATCAGAAAAAAGGCAAATAAAAACTAGAATGAGATACCACTTCATCGCATTAAAACAGCTTAAATAAAAATGATAGATACAATACTGGTGAAACTGTGAAGTAACTGAAAATCTCACACATTACTGGTGGGAATACAAGTATGAGAAGGGGTGTATAATGGGCATGGTATTTCTTTTGGAAGTGATGAAAATATTATAAAATTACATAGTGGTGATGTGTGTGTAGGAATCCCAGGGTGGTGCCAACAGTCAGTGCCCTCAAGCTGGTAACCAAAAGATAGGAGGTTCTAAGTCTACCCAGAAGAAAGGCCTAGGGATCTACTTCCAAAAGATCACAGTTATAGAAGCACTTATAGAACATGGTTCTAATATGACACACATGAGGTCAGGAGTTAAATCATGCAGATGGTAACTAATGGATTGGATGGTTGTATAGCTCTGTGAATATGCTAAAAAATAAACACAAACCACTGAATTATTCATTGTAAAAGGATGAATTTTATGATATCTAAATTATAACTCAAGCTATTATATAAAAGTTTTTAAAAAATGGAAACAAGAAATAATAAGATAATTTTTAAATAAAAAGTAATGTTAAACTCACGATTAAGGATGAAATAGAAGGTCTCATAGACTTATTCCATAGACTGCCATATAACATTATGAGGATGTAATTATAACTTAGTTTAATCATTTGTCTCTTTAATTAAAAAGACTATACTTAGAAGAATAAATCATAGAGAAATATTCTTCCCAGTCAGCCTAAGGGTTTTGGAAACTAGCATAGATGAGATAAGAGATTTATCCTAGAAGCAAAAAGATTATCACTGTCTGAGAATTGATTAGGCAAACTTCCAAATTCGATCAACATTAAAGCAGAGAGTTGTTGTTACATATTGTTGAAATGGTTCTGACTCATAGTGATCTTATATATGGTTTCTGAGAAACAGTTAGTGGGTTTGAACTACCAAGATTTGGGTTAGTGGTTCCGTGCTTATTCTACAGTGCCACATCAAGACTCCAGAAAGTAGGGAGAATGAATGAGTGACTCAATTAGTTATAAGAGTATTGTTAAGGCTTAAATTCTATGTGTTAGTCAGCATACTTTGTATATAGTTAAGACTGTCCATATTTATGAGGAAAAATGCACATATTTTGTCCTTAAGTTGATTCTAGATCATTTGGACAAAACAGGAATTATAGATAAAATATGTTTAAAGCAAAACAAATAAATATGCACAAAACTTTTTAAACCATGATACATATTATAATTACTATAGGAGTACAGTGGCCTACATATTAGAAGACACTCAAAATATAACAGAGGAAAAGCTGCCTCTTAGAGTCGATCTTGGATGAAATAAACCTTTCAGAACCCTCAAGTGCTAATAGGGCAAAACTTATAAAAAGAAGAAACAGTTACAAACATTCACTAGTGTGAATGTAATAATCAGAATGTGAAATATATGAATTATGAATCTAGGAAAACTGTAAGTCATAAAAAATAAAATGCAATGCATAATAGTTTAAGCATTAATAAGCTGAAATGAACATGGTTTTGACCATTTTTAATCAGACGATCATATGGTTCACTATGCTGGCAAGGACAAACTAAAAAGGAATGGTATCGGATTGATCATCAAAAAGAACATTTCAAGATCTATTTTGAAATACAATGCTGTCCTGTGATAGTATAACATCTAGACACCTAAAAGGAAGAACACAACACTCTTCTGTTGTTTGCTGCAATGCAGCGGTTGGTGTATTGCTGTGCTGCTGAAAGCTACGCTACTGGGTTTTTTTTTGTTTTTTTTTAATGTTTTTATTGTGGATTGAGTGAAAGTATACAGGGCACATCATCAGTTTTACATTCAACGAATCATATACCTTGTTTCATTACATTGATTAAAATCCCCTCCATGTACCATCATCTTAGGCATTAGTGAGCTAAAATGGACTGGTATTGGCCATTTTGAATCTGATAACCACATGGTTTACTATG
>NW_006408629.1:4428406-4439167 GCF_000296735.1 Chrysochloris asiatica
GCACATAACAACAACAACAACAATATATGCATGTGAAAACTGGACATTAAATAAGGTAGACTGTAGAAGAATTGGTACTTTTTAGTTATGGTGTTGGAGGAAAATATTGAAAGTACCATGGGCTGCCAAAACAACTAACAGATCTGTGTTAAAAGAAGTGCAGCCAGAGAGCTCCTTGGAGGCCAGGATTGCCAAAGTTAGTCTCCCATACTTTTCATATATTGACAGAAGGAACCAGTCACTGGAGAAGGAGATCATGTTTGATAAAGTGGACGGTCAGAGAAAAAGAGGAAGACCCCCAGTAAGATGGATTGACAAAGTGGCAGTATCAATGGTCTCGAGTATGGCCATAACTGTGACGTTGGTCCAGGTTTCGTTCTGTTGTACACAGGGTCACTATGTGTCAATATCGACTTGATGGAACCTAACAGCACCACCACCACCAAGAAAGGGCAGAGTTGGTGGAAAAGCTCAATTTCATTAACGCAAACAATCCCAGAAAAGTTGCGGGTTGACATAAAGAACACTATCCATGATGAAAGTAAAAGCTCATTAGAAAGACAGGAAAGAAAGAAAGCACCACATTGGATGTCTGAAGAGACTCTGAAACTTAACTTTTGAGCCTAGAGAAACTTAAGTTTCTCTACTTATTCTTCATATAACCTAGCTTCTTGGATTACTTGCTTAGCATACAAGTTGAAGAAGTATGGTGAAAGAGTAAAACCCTGTCACACACCTTTCTGAAGAAATGAGGAAGTGAAAGGGCTTAGCAAAAAATTTAAAAGGGCAACTTAAGAAGACAAAGTAAAATATAATGAAATGTGCAAAGACCTGGAGTTAGTAAACCAGAAAGGAAGAACACGTTCAGCATTTCTTTAACTGGAAAAACAGAAGGAAGAATTCAAGCCTCAACTTCCAATATTGAAGTATTTTGTGGGTAAAAGGTAGTCCTGGTGTGGCACTGTAGGAATAACAGTGGACATTAACCAAAAGGTTAGCAGTTCAAACCCACCAGTTGCCCCTTCGAAACCCTACACAGCATCATTATTAGTTGAAATCAACTTGATGACACTTAACAACAACATCTATTCAAAGAGGGAGTAGCTGATTCAAGAAAAATGGTATTGAAGGAGAAGTTTAAATTCCACTCAAGGCATTTTGGGAAAACAAGACTTCAAGAAATGATAGAATGCCAATCATAATGTTTCAACAAACTGATGTAGTACTAAAAACACTCATTACGTTATGCCAGTAAATTGGTCAACTGTTCCATATTTATGCCCATTACAAAGAAAGGTGACAAAGCAGAATGCAGAAATCATCTAACAATATCATAAGTAAAATTTTGCTGAAGATAATTCAAGAATGGTTGCAACAGCACATACACAGAGAGATCATCAGAAATTCAAGCTGGATTCAAAAGAGGCTGTGGAACAGGAGATATCATTGATGATGTCAAATGACTCTTTACTGATGTAAAGTGGATTATAACGAACCACAGATAACAATGCAAAGAATGGGTATTCTGGAACACTTAATTGTGCTCATGTGGATCCTATAAATGGAACAAGAGGCAACTATTCAAATAAAACAAAGAAATACTGAACTGCTGAAAACCAGGTAAGTTGTGAGCCAGGTTTGTATCCTTTCACCATAGTTATTCAATCTGTATATGCTGAGCAAATAATTGAAGAAGGTGGTTCACGTGATGAAAAACATGGAAGTAGGATTAGATGAAGGCTCATTAACAACCTGAGAAATCTTTAAGAATAGATGATGGAAAAGTTCACTATCATCAGCCAAAACAAGGCCAGGAGCCGACTGTGGAACAGATCATCAATTGCTCATATGTAAATTCAAGCTTAAGCAGAAGAAAATGAAAACAAGCCCATGAGAGCCAAAATTTCACCTTGAACCTATCCTACCTGAATTTAGAGACCATCTCAAGAATATATTTGATCAATTAGACACTAATGTCTGAAGATCAAAAGAGCTGTGAGATGACATCAAGAACATCAGAAAGAAAGCAAACTGTCACTCAAAATACAGGAAAGAAATAAGAGAACAAATGAATGTCAGAACTTGATCTCCAGTGTAGAGATGCCAAAGTGAAAGTAAGAATAAGTACATAAAAGAGTTAAACATAAATTTTCAAAGGGCAGCTTGAAAAGATAAAGTAAAGAATTATAATATGTGTGCAAAGACTTGGAGTTTAAAACTGAAAGGGAAGAATGCATTCAGCATTTCTCAAACTAAAAGAAATGAAGAACTCAAACTAAAAGCCTGCACTTGCAGTATTGAAGGATGCTGTAGGCAAACTATTGAAAGATGCAGAAAGCATCAAAAGGAGATGGAAGAAATACAGTCACTGCACCCAAAAGAAATGGTCAATATCTAATTACTGTCTAATCCATCAAATATGTTCTTGAGATGGTCTCTAAATTCAGGTGGGATATGTTCAAGGTAATATTTTTGCTCTCATGGACTTGTTTTCATTTTCTCTGCTTCAGAGCTTGAACTTATGAGCAATTGATAATCTGTTCCACAGTCAGCTCCTGGCCTTGTTTTGGCTGATAATATTGAACTTTTCCACCATCTATTCTTATAGATTTCTCAGGTTGTTAATTTAGAAAGGTAGCATATGATCAAGAGCCGATGGTACTGAAAAAACAAGTCCAAGGTGCATTGAAAGTCTTGGCAAAGAACAAGCCTCTGGGAATTGATGGAATATGAATTGAAATCTCCCAACAAACTGATGCAGCACTGGAGGCACTCACTCATTTAGGCAAATACATTTGGGAGACAGCTACTTGGTGAACTGATTGGAAGAGATCTATAATTGTGCCCATTACAGAGAGGTGACCTGGCTTAAAACCATGAATTATCACCTTG
This sequence comes from Chrysochloris asiatica, assembly GCF_000296735.1. Classification (NCBI taxonomy): domain Eukaryota; kingdom Metazoa; phylum Chordata; class Mammalia; order Afrosoricida; family Chrysochloridae; genus Chrysochloris; species Chrysochloris asiatica. Next base: position 4,431,299 of record NW_006408629.1, read on the forward strand.
TTCTGTTTGAATAACTCTCTCTTCCTCTATGTACAGGTTCAGGAGGAGCACAAGTAAGTGTCCTGGAATTCCCATTCTTTGCAATGTTATCCATAGTTTTTTTAAGATCCACATAATTAAATACCTTTACATAGTCAAAGAAACACACCTTTCTGGTATTCTCTGCTTTCAGCTAAGATCCATCTGATAGTAGCAATGATATCCCTCCCTCATTTGATACTGATTTCTGAATCTAGCTTGAATTTCTAGCAGTCCCCTATTGAAATACTACTGTAACCACTTTAAATTACTTTGCTTGCATGTCATATTACGGTTTGATAATTTCCACATTCTTTGGTCAACTATTTTTTGGTATGGGCACATATGTGGGTCTCTTCCAGTCAATTGGCCAGGTAGCAGTTGTCTTCCAAATTTCTTGGCATAAATGAGAAATGCAGCACTGCATCAATTTGTTGAAACATCTCAATTAGTATTCCATCAATTCCTGAAGGGTTAGTTTAGTTTCCACCTATGCCTTCATGTTATATACCAGGCTTTTTATTTTTATTTTTTGGCTTAAAGGTGATCTCTGGAGTAGCTTCAGTTATGGGTTTGAAGGGTATCCAAGTGTCATAGTCTTAGAGATTTTACCAGTTTCTATCCAACCAGTTAAGTCTTAGCCTTTTTTATAATTTTGAACTCTGTTCTACATTTTTCTTTTACTTTGTCCAGGACCTTCTATTGTGATACTGATCATGGTGGTGAGTGGCAATAGCTGGGCACCATCTAGTTCTTCTGCTCTCAGGCTAATGGAGGTTGTGGTTTATTAGTCCTTTGGAGTAACTAACTAGTTCGTTGAGTCTTCTGATTTTCTTCACTCCTTGGACAGCCCCGTTAATGTTTCCATAGACTTGACATTGCAAAGATATAATGAAGGATTATTTAAGTTTACTCCATTACTAGAGTCAGTAGTGTGTCTGCATAGCAATCGGCAGTACAAACCAACATCATGAAATGCACGTTTATAATAATAATTACTTCATTTCATTGTATTAATTACATTTGTGACTTGACTCAACCTAGCCTAGGCATGAGGTTACATATGAGTACATATATGTGAGTATATGGAGACCTAGTGTGGAGCTATAGGATAAGAAAACGACTGCAAACCACAAGGTCAGCAGTTCAAATCTACCAGCTGCTCCTCAGATTTGCTATACAGGGTCGTTGTGCGCCAGAACTGATTTGACGGCACTTAAACAACAACATATGTGAGTATATATAAATAACAGATACAGCTATTGATGTTGCTTTGGCCATTTTTATTCTAGTTGCTTTTACTTGAGTTATCTTCACTTTTATGTCAAAGAAATTTTTCTTTTATATTCTTGCTTTGCTAGTGTTTTGCTTTTTTGTTGCTGCTGTGTTTTTTGGTTTTTGTTTTAATCTATTAATTTTACTGTATCCTCTGCATTTTAAAATGAGTTTGGAAATAGTTTTTGGCCTGAATAGTTTTGATAATAATATGGTTTGATTTTTCTTTGGTGTACTCCCCTTTATTCTACTACCTACATGCATTGCTGTTGGGTTGATTTTGATTCACAGCACTCCTGCAGGACAGAGCAGATATGCTCCATATGGTTTCTAAGGTTGTAACATGTAAGGAAGCAGATTGCCACACCTTTATCCTGAGTAAATGCTGGTGGGTTCAAACCATTGACTTGGTTAGTAGTCGAGTGCTTACCCATTGCACCACCAGGATTCCTTCCTTCTTCCAACTCCCCTCAATTATTGCCATTCAGCCAGTTAACATTCTCTCTTTCCTCACACACTCTCACCCAGTTTAGGCCTAAATAGCACAATTTCATTTAAAAGTGGAAATTAAATTTAAAGTGGGATTTCACCTATTTCATTTCCATTGATCACATCAAATAGATATTCTGCCAACATCCAATTTACTTTGTTCTTTGCAGACAAAAATGTAAACAATGCAACTTTAAGGTCACAGTTAGCTGATGTCACTAAAGGAAAAAACAAATCCTTTTAGTTATGTTTCATTTTCTCTTTACCAGAAATGCAAAGCATGTTCCAATGTAGACTGAGCTTGAGCGTCCCCACACAGCAATGTCCAAAAACTAGTCCTCTATCAGTTGTGGAAGGGCAGCTTAGGCTGCCTGGAGGCCAGGGAGCCCAGCATGGAACAATAGCAGGAAAATAGAGTTCCCTTCTTTCCGTAATTCACATGCAAGTGAGGTGTCAATCAAGTGCTGACAAGCATGGAAAAACTAAAATCAAAAGTGGGTAGAGCACACTTTCAAAAGTAGTTGATGTTTGTGAACATACCACTATTAGCATGGAAAAGGAAATAAAAGTAATACGAAAATGCTAATATTTTATTAGCTGAGATGAGTTAACGAACTAGAGCTATTTGTATACAAAACTTGTTTCATATGTTTCATGAAAAATAGGAAGACTCTCACTTTGGTCAGTGAAATAAATCTGAATGCAAATTGATTTACTGGGTACAACAAACATAGATGGTAATGTGAGCTGAGATTGGAAACTGAGCATTGACAAGGAACGTCAATTCATTTCCAAATAAGAAAAAAATTTAAGGCTATTTGGTTTTCTCAAACTGATCATCACCTGGAAAGACAAGAGCAAAGAACCCTGAAATGGCCAACAATAAAAGCAATGGAATCATGTCATCAAAGTGCCTAGACAAGAAGTGGCAGAAAAAGCTAAGAAACAGCATTGTTTTCTAATGATAGTTAATTTCCAATATATGAGCCTGAATTATTAACAATTTAGAAAAGGAAAAAATAAGCTGTATTATTTGTAGATGTCTTTCCAAAGCAATTTAGTAAATATATTCTAAATATGGCTACTAATTTTATTAAGTATCAAGCACTTTCTAAGACAGCAATTCCAGTAATCTTAAACAGTGGTTTGATAATAGAACTAGTTATATACTGGTATTATTATTATTTTAATGTTTTATTGTGAATTATATGATAGTTTATATGGGAGAACATTAGTTTTACATTCATTCTATCGTATATCGTTTCATTGCCATGGCATACTGGTATTATTTTAATACACAGAAAAATAACAAAGAATACACGTTTCTTGCAAAAATTTATTATAAGTTCATAAAATAAATAGTGCTCTTTATTCTTTAATAACTAAAGGTTAGAAACGCTATGAGCATTGTCTTATCAACAGATAGTTTACTAGGAGCAAAGGAATTTTAGGGTTCAAAATTTGAGTAGCTGTGATACAATGAAAATAAGAACACAATAATCCTATTTTTTGTATTATCTTTTCCAATTAGTATAATATATTGTATAATATTTCACGAGTCTAGACATGACCGAGTTCCAAGATTTACTACCAGAAAATGAACATTGGTTTTGAAAATAAATCTCTGACTATAATGTATTCTTCCAGGAGAAACTCAACACTTTAAGATAGCAGCTAATCATAAATTATATTCTCAGTTTTAAAAAACAACAATTAGCAAAATGTAAAAGCTCTACTACTGTTTTATGCCCAGAATTTAAAAGTAATTTATCTTCAGACATATATTAGCAGCACATTTAATTTTAAGCTATGACTCTACACAACTAAAATTTAGCAAATGGTAAATGTAAATGCATTTCTAAATGTGTCCTAATTGGTACCTATAATTCAAGCGTAAGTAGTATAAAAAAATTATATTTATTGGTAAAACTGAGCTTGCCATATAGCTTATATTTAAAATATGTTCTCTTGAAATTCATGACATAGAAAACAAAAATGTTAATTGTATGATGAGAAACAATTTTCAAGCATTCAAATATGATGCGACAAATTAAGACTACTCTGTAAAAAGTGTATTCATGTATGTGTATGTGTAGAGTCTCTAATCAGGAGTAAACATTTAAAAGTCAATTAAAAGAAATGAAAGCCTACTGAAATACAAAGGATTTAATGTCTGATGTGTATAATGTACTATTGAGACTAAAAATAAAATAAAATTTAAGATTTATATATCAATATTCACAATTCACTTTCTTATAAAGTTATATTAAATTTTTGAATTAATGTTATTAACTCAAAGATAACTTTATATATTATACTTATGTAGAAAAATCCTGAATGGATGAATTTTCTCCAACATTTTAAGAACAATGACCTTCCCCCTAACAATACTGGGGAGAATAGAAATGAATATTATTCAGTTTGTGGTAAAAGCATAAATTTTAAAAACCATTTAAACTTTGTCACTGTTTTTTTTTTAGCCTATTTTTAAAGCCCTTATAAATGGAAGATAAATCTAATGGCTTTAAATACGTTAACCAAGCTTTGTAAAATATTACCATAAAACTATTCAGTGTACAATGTTATTTGTTTATAGGAATGACTCTTCAGTTGCTACCATCTCTATACTTGGATCCTAGTTCAGCAAAAAACTAGTCAATATGTAAAGTTGAAACAAGTGCCATTAATATTTTAAAACATAAACAAGGTATATTACATTAAATAGACTTCTCAGCCTGGTGTTGCCTGACAGATATGTGATGTGCCAGTGGTTATATTATATTCCTCCTCCCATGCATGCACCTCCTGCAGAGATAGCAGACTACAGAAGCTGACCCTTACTGAGACCATCTTGTCTCTCTGACAAAGCTCCTTTTTAACTTCTTACTTACTGGTTACTTCCTGTGATGGAGAAAAACTTTAGCTCAGCTTGTGATAATTTCACAGGCCCTGAGGACCCTGACCCTAATAGCCTCAAGGTCAGAAGTCAAGTCTTGTTCTGAAACATCTGTGTGCTTTATATTAAAGTGGAACAAAAGTGGAGAAATATCCACCAGTGTGTGACAAGAAGGACAGGCAAAATAGGGCTGACACACTGGTCATCTGTTACCCTGACATTCTAAGTCAATTTTTTAAATGGTCCAAATTTTACTTACATTCCAAATTTGGTATAAAAAGATTTTATAAAATTTCAAAGTAAAACATGGGAATCTGTGTTGTAGGGAAATCTGAAATTTGTCTGGTCTTATAAGCTCTTAGATATATTTTAAGTTACTCTCTAAGTCAATGAAATTTCACATTGAAAGTTATTCAGTAGCTTATAGAGGAAAATTTAAGCTATATAAATCAATCATGGTTGAAAATCATGATTTGAAGGACAAGATTTATCTTTTAAAAATAAAGTCATATCATGTATTAAAGAACCTTTAAAAATATTCAATTGTATAGTAAAATAAATTGAGTTAAAAGTACTTGAAAATAATTCCTACAAGCTGAAATCAATTTTAAAAAATAAACACCTGAACTTATTTATTAAACCTAAGATAGAAAAAGTATTTGTAGACTGGGGACAGCTTGAATATACTCAGGTGTCAGGTGTCATTGCCAGTTTTATACCTAAACCAAGTGAGTAAGCAATAAGATGTAGGGAGGTTGAAAGGACTGTAGAAATATATTTAATTTCAAAGACAAAGGGAAATACACACCAAGTCTAGATGCATAAAAATTAGAAAACCCATGTTGTGCCTGCTTTTGAAGTTCACTTTGGTCTATTTTGAGTTAAGATGACCATAAGCATTTTTATAAATCCACTCATTTCATGATAGCATCATCACTATCCTGTGATATAAGAGGTTATGGATATAGAGGCATGAATTCCTCATTAGTGCATTTTTAGTACTGATTAGATCACAGAAACTATTCATACTGACATAAGACTGAGGTTCTTGTACTATTACAGTACATTCAGAAAATTCAAAATGTGCAAGATTCAGAAATGTTGATAATTTTTATATCAAGTACACACAATCTTCACTCTAAGAATCAGATTATTTGAAGTGCAAGGATTTTTGTTGTTGTTGTTCAAGCAACAAATTCCAGTTAGAAACAGATGAATGGAAGCTTTCCAATCATTTTAATACTACTTGTATATGTCAAGTACTAACCTATAAAGAGTGAGTTGAATATTACCAAAAGAGCCTCAAATACTCAAAGACTCTCTTGCCTTTTTAAGCACTTTACAGATAATATATGAAGATGCTTCAAAAAGTGAACATGAAGTTGAAAGACAAAGGGATTTTTTTCATGAATGTTTTGAAGCCTCTTTGTATGCTTCAATGATATATACAAAGAACATGAAACATAAATATCAAAATATAAGGAAACTGGGGCTATAATATAGAAATTAAAAAGGATATGCATGTTGTTTTATGACAGAGCTTTTCAGTGTTAACTTAAAAGCATTTTTCCATTTTAATTTTTGATATCCTCATTAATTTGCATATCATGAGGTTGTTAAGGAGACTGGAAATTAAAAATAAAGTTAAATGTATATTTACCAGTTCAACAAAAGCAAGTCCTCCATAACTGTGAGCAACAAAAAACACATCCTCAGCCGCAGACTGGGCTATGAAATGGTCCCACACATAAACTGCATGTTCTTCAGGAGAACCATTTTCCTATAAAGAAAAAATAATAATATATTATATACTGTATCTAATTATTACCAACATCATAATTCAAACGCATCGATACTTCTGAAGTCTTCCTTGTTCATTATGTAACTTTCACATGCATATGAGGCAATTAAAAAAACCAAGGCTTCAATCAGACAAGATTTAGTCCACAAAATGACATCTTTGCTCATTAACAGTTTAGAGAGTTCTCAAACAGATTTGCCCAATGCAGAAAGTTGGATTTTATGACGGCTGCTTCCATGAGCATTGATTGTGGATTCAAGAAAATGAAATACTTGACAACTTCAATTTGTTCTCCATTTATCATGATGCTGTTTACTGGTCCACTTGTGAGGACTGTTTTCTTTTACAATGAGTTGTAATCCGACCGAATGGATATCTCTGTTTTCAGCCAAGATCCATCTAATGTCAGCAATGATATTCCTTGTACCATGCCTTCTTTTTGGTCCAACTTGAATTTCTGGCAGCTTCCTGTTGAAGTGCTGCTGCAACTGTTTTTCAATTATCTTCAGTAAAATTTTACTTGCATGTAACATTAAATGATATTTTTCAATAATTTCCACATTTTGTTGCATCACTTTTGTTGGAGTAGGTACAAATATAGATTTTTTTGAGTTGTCTGGCAAGGTAGCTATTTTTCAAATTTCTAAGCATAGACTAGTAGTGCTTTCAGCACTGCATAAATTTGTTGAAATATTACAATTGATATACTGTCAATTCCTGGAGCCTTGTCCTTCACTAATGTATTCAGTACATCTTGGAATTCTTCCTTAAATACCACCAGTTCTTCATCATATACTGCCTCCTAAAGTGCTTCTGATCGTGTACTTCCTTTTTAGTTTTCTTATTCCAAATCTTTGCACATTTTGTTATATTTAGCTTTATCTTATCGAGCTGACCTTTGAAATTTTCTGTTCAGGTCTTGTACCTCCTCATTTCTTCCATTTGCTTTAGCATCTCTACACAGGAAGCACGTTTCAGTGTCTCTTCTGACATCCATTTTGACCCTTTCCTTCTTTCTTGTCTTCTTAATGACTTTTTGCTTTCTTCATGTATGATGTCCTTGATGTCAACCCAACACAATCAGAATTACTTAAGCTGGAGAACTGAAGAAAATATTCAAGCCTTGACTTTCATTATTGAAGGCTTCTCTTGGAAAAGTATTAAATGATGCAGATAGCATCAAGAGAAGATGGAAGGAATACATAGAGTCACTGTACCAAAAGGAAATGGTTAATGTTCAACCATTTCATGAGGCAGCATATGATCAAGAGCCAATGATACTGAAGGAGGAAGTCCAAGGTGTATTGAAGGAATTGTCAAAGAATAAGGCACCAGGAATTGATGGAATGAAAATTGAAATCTTTCAAGAAAGTGAGGCAGCACAGGAGGC
>NW_006408629.1:4439964-4453702 GCF_000296735.1 Chrysochloris asiatica
GAAGCAGCAGTCAAGAGATCAGACGACGTATTGTATTGGACAAGTCTACTGCACAAGACCTTTTTAAAGTGTTGAAGAGCAAAGATGTCAGCTTGAGGACTAAGGATCGCCTGACTAAAGCCATGGTATTTTCGATAACCTCAGATGCATGTGAAAGCTGGATAGTAAATAAGGAAGACCATAGAAGAATTGATGCATTTGATTTATGGTGGAGGAGAATATTGAAAGTGCCATGGGCTGCCAAAAGAACCAACAGATCCGTGTTGGAAAAAGTGCAACTAGAGTGCTCCTTGGAGGCCAAGATGGCCATACTTCATCTCTCATACTTTGGACATATTGTCCGGAGGGAGCAGTCACTGGAGAAGGATATCATGTTTGGTAAGGTGGAGGGTCAGAGAAAAAGAGGAAGACTCCTAGTGAGATGGATTGGCAAAGTGGTAGCATTGATGTACTCAAGCATGGCAACAGCAGGGAGGTTGGCCCAGGATCGAGCACAGTTTCATTCTGCTGTGCATAGGGTCACAATGAGTCAGTACCGATTCAATGGTACCTAACAACAACAACAAAGTACTTCTGGTGTAGCGGTATATGATTGGCAGTGGACTGCAAACCACAAGGTTGGCATTTCAAAACCACTAGCTGTTCCTTGTAAGCCCTATACAGGGTCACTGTGAGTCGGAATTGACTTGATGGCACTTAATAACAATGACCAAGTGGTTGGATATCAACCAATTATTTTTGTTACAGCGACTCTTCCATCTTCCTTTGATAAATGTACTGGGACAACAGGTATAAATTGGAACTATCTGAAGAAAACCCTGATACATACTCAGCCTGATTATCACACAGTAAAAGATAAGTAAAAACAAAACAGGGGGAGTTAACATAGTTTCCATCTGCTGATATGTGGCCCATGACAGAACTTTCTTGATTACCACTGCTGATTGTAAATATTCTCCAACATATAGAAAGAATAAAAGCTTGTAGTAGACTCGGTTGCACTCTGCCCATTATTTTCCATTCTGGAAGCAGAAAGATGAAAAGAAGCATATCATGATGTTTGTTGTTTTTGTTGTTGTTGTTAAGTGCCATCAAGTAGGTTCCATATAGGGTTTCCAAGAAGCAGCTGGTGAGTTTGAACCACCGACTTTTCAGTTCAAACCAACCTTGCAGTCCAGTGTACTATCCATTATGAATTTATCATTTTGTAGTGTCTTAATAAGATCACCGGTTCAAGCTCACCAGCTACTCCTTGGAAACCCTATACAGGGTCGCTATGGGTCAGAATCGACTGGATAGCATTTAACACCATTTAACAAGTGGTGCTGTGGGCTAATGTGCTGAACTACAAAGTTAGTTTGAAGCACAAGGTGACTGTTTCAAGCATACCAAGTGTTCCTTGGAAACTCTATATAGGGTTGTTATGTTTCTCAACCAACTTGATGGCACACAACAAGAAGTATCTTAACATGTGTAAGAAGTGTGCTTTCTCTATTCCTCTCAGACTGTCTTGAAAGCAATTTCAATGTTTAGAAATTAGAAATCAATGTTATTTGATGTCAGTAAGGAATTCTTTGCTTTCTTCTCATTGTCACCAAGTCTTCCTTTACACTACTGATATCATATCTTTTTATTGAATCCCTACCTTAGTTTGTGTCATCTGACAATAGACTCCTGATTAGTGCCATTTCTTCTAGTCTTTACCTTTACTGTTCTGACATATCAGTGTTCTTGAAGTCTGGTTTTTAATCAAGTTACTCTCCTGCTAAAAAGGACATTTAATGAAATGGATTCCACTGCCTATAAAATAGCTGATTCTTGAACCAACACCTGCTCTAAATCTCCCTTTGCTGTCTTCCTTTTCCCTGCTCCTAGAGATCTCATGCTCCAGGAAATCTAGATTTGACATTAATAAGTTAATCTCCATTTCAGAATCTGTTTCATAGAAGTCAGTCTGGGGTTCCATGGCTACTACAGTTTAGATTAAGTGACGGCTAAAGGCAGAGAGTACTCCTAAAATAACAGTTCAGAGTCATGATGTGGCGCTGTGGGATAAAGCACTAGACTTCAACGTTGGTTTGAAGCACAAGGTCAGCAGTTAAAATGAACCTGCAGTTCCTTACAAATCCTATACTGGGTTACTATGAGTCAGAACTGACTCGATAGCAATTGACAACAACAATAATTCATACATGGAGTCCTGGTGTGGTGCTGCATAATAACATACTGGACAACAAGGTCAGTTGTTCAAACCCACAAGCCACTCTTTGAAAACCCTATACAGGGTCACTATAAGTCAGAACTGACTTGATGACATTTAACTATAACAACAATTATATATGAGGTAATAAAGACTAGGCAAGGTATTGGCAGAGTGAATGGAAAAAAAGGGATGGAATCAAGCTATTATAGGGGAAAAATCAGTAAAATTCTATGAATCACAGGATGTGAGGTCAACTGCAAGTCAGGCCTCAATGACCCATTTTTGATTAACTGAAAGTCAAGAACCAAGAGTTCTTTTCAATAATCATACACAGGACAACTGTTTTTAGAAATCAGTACTATAGGAAAGTCTTCTCCTCCATGGTCTATGGAGACTTTCTCTGCTGATAGTAGCCTATAAGCAGTAGCAGAAAGAAATGTCAAGTATGTCTGACTCTAAGCTCATCAAATTATTGCTTAGTTGCAAAGTTTAAAAGTGTTCTAAAAATGAGGCCTAAATGAAAACAAAGTCTATAATCCCAATTAAGAAGTCTTCTATAGACTTAACTAAACAATCAGACTCACAAGACTCTCATAGCCTACATTTGGCACCCATTAACCAAAAAACTAAAACTAAACTCAAATTGAAGAGAAACAGCTATAAAACAGCCATTAATGACTGGAATGTGGAATGCATGAAATATGAAACTAGGAAAATTAGGAACTGTCAAAAATGAAATGGAACGCATAAACATCAATATCCTAGGCATTAGTGAACTAAAATGGACTGGTATTGGCCATTTTGAACCTGACAATCACATGGTTTACTATGTTGGGAATGATAATTTGAAGAGAAATGGCGTCACATTCATCAAGAGAACATATCAAGATCTGTCATGAGGTACAATACTGTCTGTGATAAAGCATGTGCCTGCCTACAAGGAAGACCAGTTAACACCACTGTCATTTAATTTATGCACCAACCACTAAAGCCAGGGAGGATGAAATAGAAAATTTCTACCAACTTCTTCAGTCTGAAATTGATCAAACATGGAATCAAGATGTGTTGATAATTATTGGTGATTGGAATGCAAAGGTGGGAAGCAAAGAGGAAGGACCAGTAAGTGGAAAATATGGCCTTGGTGACAGAAATGATGCTGGAGAATGCATGACAGAATTCTGCAAGACAAATGATTTTCTCATTTCAAATAACCTTTTTTAAACAGCATAAAAACGGCACTATAAACATGGACCTCATTACATGGAATACACAGAAATCAAATTGACTACATCTTTGGAAAGAGATGGTGGAAAAGCTCCATATCATCAGCCAAAGCAAGGCCAGGGGCAGACTGTGAAACAGACCATCAATTGCTCATATGCTGAAGAAAATGAAAATGCGTCCAGGAGAGTCATATATGACCTTGAGTCCATATATGACCTTGAATATAATCCTCCTGAATTTGGTGCATTAGACACTAAAGTCTACAGACGTTTAGTGGGATAACATCAAGAACATCACACAGGAAGAAAACAAAAGATCATTAAGAAGACAAGAAAGAAGGAAAAGACCAAAATGGATGTCAAAAGAGACTCTGAAATTTGTTCTCTAGTGTAGAGATGCTAAAGCAAATGGAAGCAGTGAGGGGATGCAGGAAATTTCAAAGGGCAACTCAAGAAGACAAAGTCAAATATTATAATAAAATGTGCAAAGACCTGAAGAACTGAAGAAAAAATAAAGCCTCGACTTGCAGTAATGAAGCATTCTCTGGGCAAATTACTGAATGATGCAGAAAGCATCAAAAGAATTCAGAAAGCATCAAAACAACAAAACAACAACAACAACAACCAAAAAAGATACAAGGTAGGAATCACGTCTAGCTAGCACAGCAATATCAGATACTGCTTTTTTAAGTGGAATCCTACAAGTGGTCCCTATAGCAGTTCATGCACACTGTCAGAAGTTACTCTTTGGCCCACAGGGTAGTACATCAAGGGTGAGGATATAGACTCACCTTAAGCAGACATAGAAATTATACTGGCTTATAAATTTTATGCCCCCAATGAAGCCACTTTCTCTAGAATAACTATATAAGCATAGCTTTCAGGATCCCTGTCTACAAGGGACATACCCAATTACAAAAGTTACTACCTCAAGGAAGTTCAAACATAAGGTATTTATAGTTTATTACATTGACTTCTAGTTTAGATGCAGTTCACCAATCATGGATCATTTTTCACCATAGGAAAAATAGCCTGGCAAAAAACCACTTATAAATGGATGCTGTGGTTTGCTTCCCATTGTTGTTCTTACTGTTGTTAAGTACCGTCAAGTCAGTTCTGACCCAAAGCGACCCTGCATACAGTTTCTGAGCTGCTGGTGAGCTTGAACTGTTGACTTTGCAGTTCAAACCGACTTTGCAGTCCAGTGCATTAATTCACAGGAGGCACTTATTTCCTAAGCTGTGGCAGTGTTGTCAACTAATGGCCTTACTTGACAAGCACACTAGATTACTTAGAGAAACTATGGTCATAACTCCATGTCAGGGGCAACCTTCGCCCTATTGGTGAGATGATGCAAGTCTATAAAGGACTGGCTCTTGCTTCATGGCAAGATATTTCTGAAAAGATATCCCAATCTTTTGAGTTAGGTGAGCCTTTTGTTGTGACTGTTGTGCAGTTCAATACACCTTTCTTCATAGTTCTTTTCTCCTCTCATTCCTCTATAGGTACTGAACCCAATAAACATCATACATGCAAATATCCATTACAAAATATGTTTCCTGGGAGACTCAACCTGTGATACTAGCTAATCAGGTTTCCAGCTAAACAATTAGTAGCACTAGTAAGGTATGTTCACCATGGAATGGTCAGCCATGCAAGATTCAAAAGGCAGCATTCACTAAGTACAACATACACAAGGGTAGATGAGTAGCATGCAATAGAAATAGGAACTGTAGAGAAGAAGTGGAATAACTGTTGTTATATGAAGGGGATTGATATCATTGAGATGAAACAAAGCGTATGGATCTGATGAATATAAAATTGATGATCGATTCCATAAACCTTAACACAGTTCACAATAAAAAGTTTTCTTAATAAGCAAAGAAAGTTAACGAAGGATCAGATTTTGATGCAAAAGAGCAAGGAGCTTTAAACACTTTACACATAGCATCTTACAAGAAATATATGTAAAATATTCACATGTATTAGTATTATATATTATTAATACTATAATAGTAATAGTACTGGTGTAGCACTGTAAGATAAACACTGGACTACAAATCACAAGTTCAGCAGTTCAAGCCCACCAGCTGCTCCTCGGAAATGCCATACAGGGTCGCCATGAACCGATTCAATGACACTTAACAACAATAAAATACTATGCTTGTGTTTAAATACGATAAATGATGTTACATTGAGTGATGACAATCAATGAAATGAAACAAAATGTGTAAGAAGTTTTTAGTGTGACACTGATGATATGCTGTTGTTGTGAGATGCCATTGAGTTAGTACCGCCTCATAACAACCCTATGCACAACAGAACGAACCACTGCCTGATCCTGGATCCTGAGCCAACCTCACAATTGTTGCCACACTTGAGCCCATTGATTCTGCCACTTGGCCAATCCATCTCACTGGGGGACTTCCTCATTTCTCTGACCCTCCACCTTACCAAACATCATATCCTTCTCCAGCAACTGGTCCTTCCTGACAATACGTCCGAAGAATGAGAGACAAAGTTTGGCCATCCTGGCCTCCGAGGAGCACTCTGGCCACAGTTCTTCCAACACAGATCTGTTGGTTCTTTTGGTAGCCCATGGCACTTTCAATATTCTCCTCCAACACCATGACTCAAATGCATCAATTCTTCTACAGTCTTCCTTATTCACTGTCCAGCTTTTGCATGCATAGGAGGTTATTGAAAATACCATGGCTTGGGTCAGGCACACATTAGTCCTCAAACTGACATCTGTGCTCTTCAATACTTTAAAAAGGTCTTGTGCAGCAGATTTGGCTAATGTAATACATCATCTGATTTCTTGACTGCTGTTTCCATGAGTGTTAATAGTTGACCCAAGAAGAATGAAGTCCTTGACAACTTCAATCTTTTCTCCGTTGGTAAGAATGTTGTTTATTGGTCCAGTGGTGAGGATTTTTGTTTTCTTTACATTGAGATGTAATCCATACTAAAAGCTGTGCTCTTTGATCTTCATCAGTAAATAGTTTAAGTCCTCTTCACAGCAAACAAGGTTGTATCATCTGCATATTGCAGGTCATTAATGAGTCTTCCTCCAATCCTGATGCCATGTTTTCTTCATATAGCCCAGCCAATTAGATTATTTGCTCAGCATACAGGTTGAATAAGTATGGTGAAAGAATACAACCTTGTCACACACCTTTCTTAATTTAAAATCATTCAGTGTTCCCATGTTCTGTTTGAACAATTGCCTCTAGGTCCAGGTACAGATTCCTCATGATAACAATTAAGTGTTCAGAAATATTCATATTTCGCAATCTTGTCCATAGCTTGTCATGATCCACAGAATCGAAAAACTCTGCATAGTCAATAAAGCACAGGTAAACATTTTTCTGATATGCTCTGCTTTCAGCCAAGATTCACTGGACATCAGCAATTATCTCCCTCATTCCTCGGCCTCTTCTAAACCTGGCTTGAACCTACGGAAGTTGTCTGTCAATGTATGCTTGCAGTCATTTCTGTATTACCTTTAGTAAAACTTTACTCACATAGGATATCAAAGATATTGTCTGATGATTTCTGCATTCCATTTGGTCACCTCTCTTTGGAATATTCACAAATACAGATTTCTTCAAATCAGTCAGCCAGATAGTTGTGTTCTAAATGTCTTGGCATAGATGAATGTCTCCTGTGTCGCCTCATTTTCTTGAAAAATTTCAATTTTTATTCCATCAAATCTTGGTGCCTTGTACTTTGCCCAATCCTTCAATGTACCTTGGACTTCTTCCTTCAGGATCATTGGCTGTTGATCATATGCTACCTCTTATAACGGTTGAACATCAATCATTTCCTTTTGGTACAAGTGACTCTGTATTCCTTATGCTTTCACTTCATTTTTGACAAATTCTAATTTTCCTAGATTCATACTTCATACATTCCATGTACTGATTTTCAATGGATGTTTACAGCTGTTTTTCTTCATTTTGAGTTGTGCTCCATCAGCAAATGAAGGTCCCATGGGCTTTATTCCATTCGCATCACCACAGTCAATTCCACATTGAGGAGGCAGGTCTTCCAGTAGCATTTTGAGTGCCTTCCAACCTGAGTGGCTCACTTTCCAGCACTATGTCTGACACTGTTTCTCTGCTATGCATAACGTTTTCAGAGACTAAATTTTCAGATGTAGTTCATCTCTCCTTCATTCTAGTCTGTCTTCGTCCAAAAGCTCATCTGAAATCTGTCCACCTTGGGTGACCCTGTTGGTGTTTAAAATACTGGTGGCATAGCTTCCAGATTCACAGCAACTCACAAGCCACCACAGTATGACAAACTGACAGATAAGTTGTGGGATTATCTGTAGGACTCAGGAAAGATGGTGGATGAAGTAGACACGCTACTCAGACTTTCTACAACAAAGATAGGATAAATCACATGAAACCGATACAGATGAGAATGCTGGAATATAGAGCTTCAGAGGAAACAATAAAGCCATGCATTGAATACTGACTAGGAGAAGAAGCTGAACAGGGGCAGTAAGAAAGTGAGCTGGTCTAACAAGGCCCAGCCATCTTGAACTTTTGAGAGAATAGATCCACTATTCATCGAGATGTTTGTCATACTGTGGAGGCTTGCATGTTGTTGTGATGCTGGAAACTATGCCACCGAAATACTGAATGCTGAAAGAGACATTCATGGTAGACAGGTTTCAGCTGAGTTTCCAAACTAAGACATACTAGGAGGAAGGAGAGGTGGACTACTTAAGCATGTTCAGCCACAGAAAATACTAAGATAAGCAGAGGAACACTGTCAGATAGCACCAGAATATTGAATATTGTAACATGATGAATAGCATCAGAATATTTAGATATAGTACCAGAAGATGAGCCCCTCAGTTTGAAAGGCACTCAGAATATGACTGGAGAAGAGCTGCCTACTCAAAATAGAGTTGACCGTGATGCCGAGTAAAGTTTTTGTGACCTTCATTTGCTGATGGGACACAACTCAAAATGAACAGAAACAGCTGTAATCATCCAATAATAATAAAAGTATGGAATATACGAAGTATGAATTTAGAAAAACTGGAAGTTTTCTAAAATGAAATGGAATACATCAAATTTAATATCCTAGGTGTTAGTCAGCTGAAATGGACTGGTGTTAGCCACCTGAATCTGACAGCCACATAGTTTACTATGCTGGGAATGATAAACTGAAGAGGAACGGCATCGCATTCATCATCAGAAAGAAAATTTCAAGATCTATCCTAAAGTATAGTTCTGTCTGTGATAGGGTAATATCCAAATGCCTACAAGAAAGACCAATTAATACAAATATTACTCAAATCTGAGCACCAATCACTAAAGCCAGTAAGGATGAAATGGAAGAATTCTACCAACTTCTTCAGTATGAAAACGATAAAATATGCCATCAAGATGTATTGATAATTACTGATAACTGGAATGTAAAGGTTGGCCTTGGTGATAGGAACAATGCTGGAGATCAATCACATTACAGAATTTTACAACATCATCAATGACTTCTTCATTGCAAATACCTTTCTTTAAACAACAGAAAAGACAACTATACACATGGATCTCACCAGTTGTAATACATCTGTGGGAAGAGATGATGAAAAAGCTACATATACATAATCAGCCAAAACAAAGCCAGGAACAGACTGTGGAATAGAACATTAATTGCTCATATGCAAGTTAAGGACAAAGCTGAAGAAAATTAAAACAAGTCCATGAGAGTCAAAATACGACTCTAAACATATCCTACTGGAATTTAGAGATTATTTCAAGAATAGATTTGATGCATTAGACACTAACGACTGTAAGCCAGAAAAGTTGTGGGGTGACATCAAGAACATCAAACAGGAAGAAAGGAAAAGGCCACTAAGAAGACAAGAAAGAAGGACCAAAATGTTAGAAGAAACTCTAAAACTTGCTCTTGAAGGTAGAGATGCTAAAGCTAATGGAAGAAATGAGATTAGAGTTGAACAGAAAATGTCAAAGGGCAGCTTGAGAATACAAATACAAAGTCCAATATTATAATGAAACATGCACAGACCTGGAGTTAGAAAACTAAAAGGGAAGAACATGCTAAGCATTTCTCAAGCTGAAAGAACTGAAGAAAAAATTCAAGCCTTGACTTGCAATACAGAAGGATTTTATGGGAAAAATATTGAAGGATACAGAAAGCCTCAAAAGAAGATGGAATGTATACACAAAGCCAGTGTACCAAAAAGAAATGGCAGCTATTCATCCATTTTAAGAGGTAGCATATGATCAAGAGCCAATGGTATTGAAGGAAGAAGTCCAAGGTGCACTGAAGGCATTGGCAAGAAGAAGGCCCAAGAAATACAAATTGAAATCTTTCAATAAATTGATGCAGCACTGGAGGTACTCACTCATCTAGGCCAAGACATTTAGAAGACAGCTACCTGGCCAACTGACAGGAAGAGTTCCATATTTGTGCCCATCGGAATGCAATCATCCAATAATATCATTAGTATCACATACAAGTAAATTTTTGATAAAGGTAATTTAAAAAAATGGATGCAACAGTACACTGATTGGGAACTACCAGAGGTTTGAGCCAGATTCAGATAGAGGGATGTCATTGCTGACTTCAGATGCATGTTGGCTGAAATCAGAGAATTCCAGAAAGTTGTTTATCTGTGCTTTATTGACTATGCAAAGGCTATAGACTTTGTGAATTGTGTCAAGTTATGGATAGCATTGAGGAGAATAAGTATTCCAACACTAAACTGCGTTTATGATGACCAAGAAGCAGTCATTTGAACAGAAAAAGAGAACAGTTAATGGTTTAAAATCAGTCAGGAAAGGTAAGGACTAAGATTGTAGTCTTTCACCATACTTACTCAATCTGTATTTGTTGTTGTTAAGTACCATGGAGTCGGTTCCACCTTATAGTGGCCCTGCACAGGGTTTCCAAGGCTGCAAATATTTATGGGAGCAGAAAGCCTCATCTTTCTCCTGTGGAACAGCTGGTAGTCTCGAACTGCTGATCTTGAGGTTAGCAGCCTGATTCGTAACCACTATGCTACCAGAGCTTCTCATAATCTGAGAAAATGCATTACTGAGAATTGGAAAAAGACTCATTATCAACCTATGATATGCAAATGATACAGCCTTGCTTGCTGAAAGCCAAGAGGAAAGAGGACTTACAATACTTACTGATGAAGATCAAAGAACACAGCTTTTGGAGTGGGTTGCACTTCAATGTAAAGAAAATAAAAATCCTTAGGACTGGATCAATAAATAGCATCATGATAATGGAGAAAAGACTGAAGTTGTCAAAGACTTCATTTTGCTCAAATTAACCATCAACACTCATGGAATCAACAGTCAAGAAATCAAAAGGCATATTGCACTGGGCAAATTTGCTGCAAAAGGCATCTTTAAAGTGTTCAAGAGCAAAGATGTCTGTTTGAGGAACCAGGTACACCTGACACAAGGCAAGATATTTTCAACAGCCTCATATACATGTGAAAGTTGGAGAATGAATAGGGATGATCATAGAAGAATTGATGCATTTGGGTCATTGTCTTGGAGAAGTATATTAAAAGTACCACGGACTACCAAAAGAACAAACAAATCTGCTTGGAAGAAGTACAACAAGAATGCTCCTTAGAAGCCATGATAGCCAGACTTCTTTATCTTTCATACTTTGGACATTTTTTAAGGAGGACTTATTATTTGAAGAAAGACACCACACTTGGTAAAGCAGAGGGTCAATGTAAAAGACAAAGACCCCCCAATGTGATGGACTGGCATAGTGGTAGCAGCAATGGGCTAAACGAAGCACCACTGTGAGGATGGCGAAGGACCCTAATCATAGGAACTGACTCAAGGGCACCTAACAGCCATTAGATCCATGTGATGACTTGGCAATGCAGATATACACTGGTGGCTGGCAAGGAAAAGGCAAGATTATATCTTGTTTCCCACACTCCCCTGGTGACCAGAGTAGTGACCAACCGACATCCTCATGTACCCACTGCAAAACCACTAATCTGGTGCTGGGTATACAAACCTGGTGCATGAGGTGGGTGAATTCCTGCCTTAAACTAGCAGGAATGCTCATAACCAGCTGACCTGCCTGCAGCTGCCCTTAAGGCACGGAAGAGTTCATTTTGGGACTATAAAGACCCTGACCTCAGCCATTGTTAAGGCCCACACAAATGACTTCCAGATTGATTGTCCTAATCATAGACAACACATAGGTCTATAGGAACTCCATCAAGGGCTATGCATGTAACTTTTTCATCACTCCATCTCCTACTTCATAAACTCCTGAAGATGGCAGGAGTCTCCCATCCTTTTCTCCTGAATCTGGCATCTGCCTAGTTTTGTCCCCCATCTTCCCTTCCATTCTTTTTTTTATCCATTCTTTCTCCATTTTTCTTCTTTTTTTTTTACTTGTTCTTGTCTTTCCCTCTTATTCTTCCTCTTTCTTTACTATTCACAGGTGTCTTCTTCTTTTCTTACCTGTTTTTTTCTTTTCCACTGTTTCATTTTCCTTTCCTGTTTTTTTTTTTTCTTTCTTTGTCTATTTAGTTCTCTTTTTATTTAGTTACTTAGTGCTTTCAACAAACTGATGTAGCACTGAAGGCATCACTAATCCATGTCAAGAAATGTGGAAGACAGCTACCTGCTCAGTTGATTGGAAGAGATCCATATTTGTTCTGATTCCAAAGAGATGAGACCTGGGAGGTGGGCACCATGGAAGAGATCCATATTTGTTCCCATTCCAAAGAGAGGTAACCTGGGAGGTGGGTAAGATGGAAGACTAGGAAGGAAGGCTGCACAGACCCTCAACAGGAAGAACATGGAAAGCTAGACGAGTTAGATGCAGATTGGTCCTGGAATTCTACTCTTCAGATGAAGGGATAGAGAAGAGGATTGAGTGCATACTGGGAGTGAGAGCTGAGCAAACATGGCAAGAGAGGAGGTGAATGCTAGGCTGTAGTTGCTGACAGAACCTGTAGCAGCCATCTTGAGAATTTTTGAGTGGCTAAAGAGACATGAAAACATATTCACATTGCACAAATCTACCTGAGGACCACAGAAACAAAGATTTTATATCCCCCTCACCCTAGTTTCTCCTACTGCCCTGGTTACCAGAGTAAAGCCTTGCCTCACCCAGGGTATACCCATAGGGACCCTTCCACATTCCAGATAGTTGGAGCTAGGTTGTAATCCCTACTGAAGTTGGGTAGGCCTTGCCTCAAATTTGCAAAAGTCAGTACTGGCCATCCCTGGACTAGCTTTCATAAGGAGAAATGGCTGAACAGATGTGTGGTGTAGAGATGAGGTAAGGGGAATAAAGAAAAGAAAGACTGGTTATCTTGGTGGTCCAGACACACACAGCAGGACCATCTTGAACTTTCTCTGGCAACTGTGATGGCAAGAGACCAGTAGGTGGCGCAGAGGCATATTGGCACCATGTAAATTACAAAATGAAAAGGTACTATATGATTATGTCGATTGGAGAAGAAACGGCATTAGACAAAATCCAACACACATTCCTCATAAAGCCACTCAACAAAATCGACATTGAAGGAAAATTTGTCAACATCATTAAGAATATATATATATACAAATCCAACAGCCAGAATGATTCTCAATGGAGAAAAACTGCAAGCATTCCTTTGTGAATTGGAACCAGACAAGGATGCCCTTTATCCTATATAATATTGTATTGGAAGTCTCAGCCAGAGATATAAGGAAATACAGGGAAATTAAAGGCATCAGATCGGCAAAGAAGAAGTAATACTCTATTTGCAGATGATAAGATCTGATACTTAGAAAATCCCAAAATTTCAGCAAGAAAATGACTGAAACTCATTGAAAGATTCAGCAAAGTGGTACCGTACAACATTAACATACAAAATTCAGTTGGATTCCTCTATACTAGTAAAGACAACTCTGGTGTGGTGCCATAGGATAAACACTTAACCTCAAGGTTGTTTTAGACTGCAAGGTTGATGGTTCAAACTTATAAGCTGCTCCTCAGAAACCCTATACAGGATTCATAT
Source organism: Chrysochloris asiatica (assembly GCF_000296735.1). Lineage (NCBI taxonomy): Eukaryota > Metazoa > Chordata > Mammalia > Afrosoricida > Chrysochloridae > Chrysochloris > Chrysochloris asiatica. The sequence goes on from NW_006408629.1 coordinate 4,453,433, forward strand.
GAGTTCAAACTGACTTGATGGTACTTAACAATAATAACAAAAAGAAATTAAGAAAACAATATCATCTACAATAGACACCCAAAAGATGCAATACTTAGGAACAAATCTAACCAGAGAAAAAAAGACCTATATAAAGACAACTACAAAACACTACTATAAGAAACCAAAAGAGATTTATAAAAATGGAAGAATATACCGTGTAAATTGGGCTGCTAACCTCAAGGTTGGCAGTTCGAAATTACTAGTGGTTCCATGGGAGAAAGATGAGGC
>NW_006408629.1:4454542-4455262 GCF_000296735.1 Chrysochloris asiatica
CTGGGAGTTCCTAAAATTAGATACTTATGTGTATTAAAATATTTTGCCAAAAGAGTAAAAAGTGAGCCCACCGACTGGTAAAAACATTTTTTACAATGACATCTCAGAAAAGAGACAAATACCTAAAATTTATAGAAAACTATAACACCTCTACAAGAAAAAAAAAAACAACCCAATTAAAAATGGGCACAGGATATGAACAAACACTTCACCAAGGATAACATTCAGGAAGCCAATAAACATATGAAGAAATGTTTATGATCGTTGCTCATTGTTGTTTAGTGTCATCGAGGATTCTGACCCATAGTGTTTCCAAGGAACAGCTGGTGAGCTTGAATCATTGAACTTGTAGTTCAAACCAACTTTGCAGTCCACTGCATTAACACACAGCACCACATCAGGACTCCCATTAGCCACTGTTGCTGCTGTTGTTAAGGTGCCATCGAGCCAGTTCCTGTCCATAATGACCCTGTACAGGGTTTCCAAAGAACATCTGGTGACCTTGAACCACCAACTTTGTGGTTCAAACCGACTTTGCAGTCCTGCACATTACCCCAGTTGTTGTTGTTGTTGTTAAGTGCCATCGAGTCGGTTCTGACCCATAGCGACCCTGTACAGGGTTTCTGAGGGTGTAAATCTTTACGGGAGTAAAAAGCCTCATCTTTCTCCCGCGGAGCGGCTGGTAGTTTCGAACCGCTGACCTTAAGGTTCGCAGCCCGA
>NW_006408629.1:4455362-4466240 GCF_000296735.1 Chrysochloris asiatica
GGGTGTAAATCTTTACGGGAGTAAAAAGCCTCATCTTTCTCCCGCGGAGCGGCTGGTAGTTTCGAACCGCTGACCTTAAGGTTCGCAGCCCGATTTGTAATCACTATGCTACCAGAGCTCAGAGCACCACACTATTAGCTATTAGAGAGAAGCAAATCATAACAATGAGGTATCATCTCACACCTGCATTAATAGCAGAGTTCAAAAAAATGGAAAGGCTGATGAAGGTGTGGAGTGACTGGCATCCACCTACATTGCTGTAAAATGGTTCAACCACTCTGAAAAAATGGTATGGAGCTTCCGCAACAACTTGGAAACAGAAGTAACTTATAACCCAGCAATCCCTCTATTTGATATATAGCCTAAGAAATACAAGCCAAGACATTAATTAGTAAATATAAGCACATCGATGTTCATCACGTCACTATTCATAATAGCAAGGATATATAGCAGCCTAAGTGCCCATCAATGGAAGAATGGATAAACAAACTTTGGTACATACACACAATGGAATACTATGAAATGCTGAAGAATAATGATGAATCTGCGAGACACATGGATGAACCTGGAGGACATTATGCTGAGTGAAATTAGTCAATCATAAAAGGACAAATATTGTTTGAGGTTATTATTGCAAAAGCTTAAGAAAAGGTTTCCACACTAAAATAAACATTATTTAATTGCTACCAGGGGTGCTAGGGAGGGGAGAGCAATTCACTGGCTAGAGGGTAAACATATTTGCTGGAGTGACAGGAGGGCAACACACAAGAAGAGGCAGGGTGGCAGAAGAATAATGAAGACAGATGAAGAAGACACAGGGTGGTATGCATGGGATGAAGGGAATAAAGGTAAATAGTGATATATACACAACCTGGAGCAACAGCGTTCTGTTTGTAAATGTATGGAGTGAGACAAAGGCTGAATAGGTAAGGAAGGAAGAGTGGGATATATATATATATACTTTGCATAAATTTGAATAATGGTGGTCTTAACTGGTATTCCTTATAGGTGTACAGATATTATCCCATCACAGACAGTGTTGTACTTCAAGATAGATTTTTTTTTTAAGTTTTTACAGTGAATTGAGTGATAGTTTACATGGGAGAACATCAGTTTTACACTCATTGTTTCATTGCAATAAATAAAATCCCCTCTGTACATCATCAGTCAATAGTATTTGCTTCTATTCCCTCTGTTTTTATTTGCTTGTTTGTTTTTTTTGGGGGGGAAATGTACACAAAAACACTCAGGAATATATAGTAAATTAAACAACCAAAGGGCACATTCTGCAAGCCTGCCTCCTAGCCACCAGCACTCAATTTTTCTCTTTCCATGAGTCCAGAGTTCTCAGATGCTCTATCTCTCCATGTCCTCATCTCTGCCTCCATCTCTGGTGTCGCTGCCTCTCTGGATATGGTCCCACATTCCACTTGTGCTCTTCTCCCTTGATGGTCCTAGGGTCCTCTGTTTCTGGAATGTAATATTAACTACTCCCCCCTTTTTGTTACAGAACTTCTACCTTTACAGTTGGGACCATTGTAATTTGTCATGATAACAATTACTCACTATTGAATCATAAGAATCTTATTCCCATCTCTTTTCACCAGCCCTGCTTCAAGACAGATCTTAATGTGCTCTTTTGATGATGAATGTGATGCCATTCCTCTTCAATTTGCCAATCTAGGCATAGTAAACCATGTGATTGCCAGATTCAAAATGACCAATACCAGTCCATTTCAACTTACTAATGTCTAGGATATCGATCTTAATGTGTTCCATTTCATTTCTGACAATCTCCAATTTTCCTAGATTCATACTTCATACATTCCATGTTCCAATTATGAATGGATGTTTGCAGTTGTTTCTCATGATTTTTAAGTTTAAGAATGAAAATGAAAGTCCTGAGGGCTTTACTCCATTCATGTCATCACAATCAACTCTACTTTGAGAAGACAGTTGTGTTTTTAATGCCTTCCAACATGAGGGGCTCATCTTCCAGCACTTTATCTGACAGTATTCTGGTGCTCTTCATTATGTTTTAGTACTCAATATTCTGGTGCTGACAGTGTTCCGTTGCTATTTATAAGTTTTTCAGTGACTAAATATTCAGAGGTAGTCCATCTCTCTTTCCTTCTAGTCTATCTTTGTCTGGAAGCTCAGCTGAAACCTATTCACCGTGGGTGACCCTGTTGGTATTTAAAATACCCATGGCATAGCTTCCAGAATCACAGCAACACACCAGCCAATACAGTACGACAAACTGGTAGACTAGTGGTGGCGACTCATATATTAGAATTTGTTAAAAATAAATGCATAAAGATCCTGCTCAGATGCTGATCCCTCTAAAGAAGACATCAATAATCACTCAGTGGAAATTCTGGATTTTTTGTAGTTTACTTGTTTCACTATATAAAGCAAGGACTTTGAAAAAAACTTTGGACACTTCCATGAAGTTCAATAAGATAAATATAGAAAATGCCCATAATTTCACCATCTATAGGAGTCCTGGTGTGGCACTGTAGAATAAGCACTTGACCACAAGATCAGTTTGAACCTTAAGATTGGTTGTTCAAACTCAACCTAAGGTCACTATGGTACGGAACTGACTTGATGACACTTAACAAAAAACACAATAGGTAGTATAGTAACTTTAATATTTGATTATTTTCCATCCAGTGTTTTAAAGCCTTTTTATATAAAGAAAATGACCACATTTGAAATTTGGTGTACTGTTATTATTTTATAAATTCATTGAACAGCTCAATCGTGATCGACTGCATTCTGACTCACAGTATAGGACAGAGTAAACTTCTCCCTAGGGTTTCTGAGACTATAACTCTTTGCAGGAAGAGACAGCTTCATCTTTCCTGCTGTTGTTAGGTGACATTAATTGGGTTCTGATTCACAGTTATCCTATGTACAACAGAACTAAACACTGCCCGGTCCCGGTCCTGCTATGTCTGAGCAAATGTTTGCAGCTACTGTTATCAATCCAAATCCTTGTGGTTCTTCCTCTTGTTTCCTAGAATCACCTACTCTACTAAGCATTAAGTCTGTCAGGATTGGTTCATGTGGATAACATGTCCAAAATATGTGAGGCAGTCTCACTATCCTGCTTCAAAGGAGCACATTCTGGCGGAACTTCTGGCAATCCATGGTATATTCAATATTCTTTGCCAACATAATAAATTAAAGGCATCAAGTCTTCTTTATCCATTATCCAGCTTCTGTATGCATATGAGTTGACTGAACTTACCATGGTTTGACTCAGGCATACCATAGTCCTCAAAAGTGTCTTCTTTGCTGTTCATAACAAATTTTCAGATTTCCTCAGCACGATGTTATTTGATTTCCTAAGTGCAGATTACATGGGCATTGATTGGGGATCCAAGTGAAATGAAATTCTTGACAACTTCAATCTTTTCTGTATTTATCATGATGTTGCTTATTTGTCCAGTTATGGGAATTTTTATTTGTGTTATGTTGAGGAATAATCAATACTGAAGTCTTTGATCTTAATTAGCGAGTGCTTCAATTCCTCCTTACTTTTAGCAAGCAATTTTGTATCATCTGCATAATGCAGGCTGCTAATGAGCCTTCTTCCAATCCTGATGGCACATTCTCCTTCATACAATTCAGTCTCTCAGATTAATTGCTCAGCATACAGACTGAATGAATATGGTGAAATGATATAACTTGTTTCTAATTTTAAACCAGGATACAGTCACAACTCTTCTGATTTTAAACCAGGATACAGTCTCATGTTCTGCTTGAATAACTGCTTCTTGGTCTATGTAGAGGATCTACAGGAACACAATGAAGTGTTCTGTAATTCCCATGCTCTGCAATGTTATCCATATCTAATTAGGATCCATAGGGTTGAACGTCTTTGCATCATCAGTAAAACTCAAGTAAACATCTTTCTGTAGTCCTGGTGTGGCAATGTGGGCTAATGCACTGCACCACAAGGTCAGCTTGAATCACAAGGTCAGCATTTCAAATTCACCAGCTGCTCCTTGGAAACCACAGGGTTGCTATGAGTCAGAACTGACTCAATGGCACTTAACAACAAAAAACATCTATCTGGTATTCTCTGCTTTCAGGCAATATCTGTCTGACATCGGCAGTGAAATCCATCATTACACAATCTCTTCTGAATTGATTAGAATATCTGGCAGTTTCCTGTCAATGTACTGCTACAACTGTTTTTAAATTGCCTTCTGCAAAATTTTACTCGCAGTAATGATTAGTTCTGTATTCAGCTGGATCACCTTTTTTTTGCAATGGTAAACTCTTCCAGTCTGTTGTCCAGGTCTGTGTAACCCAAATTTCTTGCCATAGACAAACGAGCACGTTCAGGGTTGCACCTGTTTGCTGAAGCATTTCAATCAGTAGTTAATTAATTCCTGGGTCCTTGTTTTTCAACATTGCCTTCATTACTGCTTGCTCTTATTCCTTCACTACCATTGATTCTAGATCTTATGACACTTCTGAGATGGTTGGACACTGGACTATTCTTACTGGTGCAGTGATTGTGTATTCTTTCTGAACTCAACTAATGCTTCATGCATTGTTCAATATCATGCCCACAGAATCTTTCACTAGTGCAAGCTGAGGCATGACTTTTATTTTTCCAGTTCTCTCAGCTTAAGACATTTCAAGCGTGTTCTTCCCTTTTGGTTTTCAAACTTTAGATATTTGTACCTTTCATTATAAAACTTCATTTACTCTGTTTTCACAAGCTGACTGTGAAATCTTTTATTTTGATATTTAACATAATCATTTCTTCCAATTGCTTTAGCAAATTTCAGAGTCTCTAGTTTAATGTACATTTGGGTCTTTTCTTTCTTTCCTGTCATTTTAATGACCTTCTTTTCAAATGATGTCAATGTCAACCCATAATTCACCTGGTGTTCAGTCATTAGTTACTGTTCAGTGTTTCAAATCTATTCTTTAGTACGTCTCTAAATTTGCATGAGATATACTCAAGGTTGTATTTTGGCTTCTGTAGACTTCTTTTAACTTTCTTCATCCTGAACTTGTCGATGAGTAACTTATAGTCTATTCTGCAGTAGGTTCCTGGCCTTGTTTAATTGATGATACTGAGCTTCTCCATGGTCTCTTTCTACAGAATATAGACTATTGGATTACTGTGCATTATATCTGGCAAGGTCCAAAAGTACAGTCAATGTGGGGAAAAAAAAAGTATTTGCAATTAATAAGTAGTTAACCTTGCAAAATCCTCAATTTTTCTATATTCAAAGCCACCGTTTTCAACTAATGATCTTTCTTTGATTCCAACATTCACATTCCAATCACCTGTAATTATGAATATATTTTGATAGCATGTTTGATCAATTTCAGACTGCAGAAGTTAATAAAAATCTGCAATGTCTTCATCTTTGGTAACAGTGTTTGGTATATAAATGTGAATAATATTAGTACTAATTGGTCTTTCTTATGCTGTTGTTAGATGCCAGTGAGTTGGCTCTGACTCATAACAGCCCTATGCACAACAGAATGAAATACTGCCCAGTACTGCACCATCCTCACAACTGTTGTTACACTTGAACCCATTGCTGCTGCTACTGCTAATCTACCTATTTTAAAATACCAGTGGGACAGATTTCAGAATCACAGCAACTCACAAGCCACCACAGTATGACAAACGGACAGATGAGTGGTCTTGGTGATAGAAACGATGTTGAAGATCACATGATAGAATTCTGCAAAATCAATGATTAGTTCATTTAAAATACCTTCTTTAGACAGCATAGGAGAAGATTACTAAAAGGGAAGAACATGCTCAGCATTTCTCAAGCTGGGGGAACTGACGAAAAAATTCAAGCCTCAACTTTCTTTTATTGAAGGATTCTCTGGGCAAATTATTGAATGATGTAGAAAGCATCAAAAGAAGATGGAAGGAATACGCAGAGTCACTATACCAAAAGGAAATGGTTGACATTCAACCATTTCAAGAGGTAACATATGATCAAGAGCCAATGATACTGAAGTAAGAAATCCAAGGTGCATTGAAGGAACTGGCATAAAAGAACAAGGCAACAGGAATTGATGGAATAAAAATTGAAACCTGTCCACAGTGGTTGACTCTGCTGGTATTTAAAATAAGGGTGGAATCGCTTCTAGAATCATGGCAACATTCAAGCCACCATAGTACAACAAACTGAAAGACGAATGGTGGAGACAAGTGGTAGACGACTAACATTACATTAATATGTTGTAGTTGCTAGGCACTGTTGAGTTGGCTCCAACATATAGTTACCCTGTAATACAACAGGATGAGTTATTGCCTGGTCTTGCACCATCCTCACATATATAATTATGTTGATGTTGTTAAGCGCTGTCAAGTTGGTTCTGATTCATAGCGACCCTGTATAGGGTTTCTGAAGAGTGGTTGTCGAGCTTGAACCACTGATCTTGTGGTTCAAACTGACTTTGCAGTGCAATTCAGTAACCAACAGCTCCATACCAGGACTTTCTATAATTATACATATGTATAATGATTGTGGACACACAAATGCAGATTGAAATAGTACAAATTTACCTTGAAATAGCATCACCTCATTACATTACTGAAATCACAATTTTATAAGTGAGATGCTGTAGCTCCAAGGTGAATTTGTATCATTTAAACCTGCAATTGTAGTGTGTTCATAATCATTATATATCCATAAAACATAATCCAAAATGTGTATATTATTAGCAGTGTACTTTGAGACTAAGTAGAGTTCAATAGGAAAGACTTTCTAGTGTATCTCAGTTACAAAATGCAAACATTCTAAATCTTATCTGCAGGTTTCTCTGTGACTTTTACGTCTGGATGAATTTTGTACAGAGCAACTTTATTCAAGCTAGATGATGTTAGAATATGGAAAATGTATGAAAAGACAAGAAGTACATCCATTAATTAGGGTTTGCAGGTGGCAGAATGCATAGTGTATTTACACGGTGGGATTCCAGTGCAGTCACAGTACAGTTTGAATTTTCTGATGTAATATTGCCATCATTAATTGTTAAATGCCAAACAGAAGTGATATAGTAACCAAAGCCCTTATCAACTCTGCCAGATTCTAATACCTAGGCATTACTAGGACTGCATTTATGATGGACTACCTGAGCTGATAACACATGGAATTTTCTAAACAACATTTGCATATTTGTGTAATTATTTTCTAAGGTTAATTAGCTCCTGTAAAGCACTTCGCCCTTTGAGACTGCCTACAGTGACAGGTTCACATATTTTCTGAACTGCTGCCAAATTTGACAGATTTTTCTTCAGCTAACCTGTTGCTACAAAGCAATAAAATTACTAAACCCACAAGAACACTTTAAACTTATCACTGATATTAAAAAGAGTAAATTTAAAGTATAATGAATTTAAAGGTTTTCAAAATGCTTAATTTTAAGGTAAAAACTTTGAGAATATTTTACTTCACATAAATCTTTCTATAATTATATTATTAAACATAACTGCATATAAAATTTCATTATGAATAATACAATCTAACATTTGTGGCTTTCAACTAACACATAACTATGTCATAAATTTCAATTCACATAAATATCACATATACATACATACACGGACATTCATACTACATAAAAAAACCAAGAACCAAACCCACTACTACTACTACTGAGTCAATTCTAATTCAGAGAGTAGAGCTGTGCTGTGGGGTTTCCAAGGCTGTAATCTTTTTGTTTTGAAACTTTTGTTGTGAACTGACTGAAGGTTTAGAAACAAGATCATCAGTTTTACACTCGATATTTACTTTGTTTCAACTCAGGGATCACAATCCCCTCCTACCAACAACAGTTATAGCACTTCCTCCCTGAGGTTCTCATTTCCTTTCCACCCTCCTTTCCATCTCTTCAAAACTTTTTCTTTAGGTTAATGTTGCCCTATTGATCTTGAATGGTGGATCATTCTACGGTGACCATAACTTACTAGAGTTGCTGTCCCCCTATATACCTATATACTCCTTAGTTTAAAATTGGACTGTGAAGGGTGAGTTCTGTTCAAAACCTGAAGAGTGGTGTAGGGCCATCTCCAGTCTCTTTCTGACCAGTAAGACTGGTCTTTTTTTTTTTTTTTTTGGAAGTAATTTTGTATCTTGTTCCACATTTTCTCTATTTTATCTGGAAACTTCTAATGCAATCCCTTTTAGAGCAATTGGTAGTGATATCTGGACACCATTTAATTCTTCTGATCTAAAAGTTGTGGTGACAGAAATTCACATGTTCTACAGATCCAGTGGAGTGGTTGGTTCCCAGCATCTTCAAATTTTCATTAATTTCTTCTGCACACAGAGAAACCAATAATTAAACCTTAGATGGCACTCATGAGCTTTGAAGATGCCAGTTGCTTCTCACCAAAATACAATCTAGAACATTGCCTTTTGACTACGTTGTACAAATTGACCGTGGTGTCCTCTGAGATTATGGTCCTGAGCCCCCACGCCCAGCAACTCATTGCTTTAAGATGCTAGGTAATACCTAAGAGTTTTTTGCATTCTGCTCTCTGTATGTGCCACCACAACATAGACGTGTTTGCAGCACAGGTAAATACCCATGTACAAATATCCTCTGTCAAATCCTTATATATTTGTAGGTATGCTCCCATTCTCCGTCCCATATCTATTCAGACCAAGGCTGTAATCTTTATGGAAGCTGTCCTATCTTTCTCCTAGGGAGTAGCTGTTGGCACTTAACCAGTGTCACTAGGGCTCCTTGTTGTTGATGCTGCTTACCCTGCTGGTATTTAAAATATCTGTGGCATAGCTTCCAGAATCACAGCTACATATAAGCCACCACAGTACGACAAACTGACAGAAGAGTTACTTTAAAAATATGTTTTTCAAATTCAAATGAGATAAATATAGTATTTTTCACTTTTCTGAAATACAGGGTATAGCAACTATGCTAGTTGTTGTTAAGTGCCATCATGTTGGTTCCAATTCATAGTAACCCTGTATAGGGTTCGTGAGGACTGGCTGGTGGATTTGAATCACCAAACTTGCGGTTCAAACTGACCTTGTAGTCCAGTGAATTATCCTGCAGCGCCACATCAGGATTATTAGAAGTTATGGTAACTTTAGTGTTTATGTAGCATGATTGTGTGGATGATTATGAAGCAACTAACATTAACTGAAGTCTTTCTGTGCTACATGCTGAGCTAAGAGCTTTTACATAAATCCTATTATTATCCTGATTTTTAACATGATGATGATATGGGAGCTCACAGAGGTAAAGTACCTTGACAATCACACATCTAGCAAGTGGCAGAAGTAGAACTGAAACTCAGGCCTCTCTGAATCTGGAGACTGAGTGAAACCACCAAGCTTTACTGCCTAATTTTTGTTCTTATCCCTTTTAAAAAAATGACACATCATAGACACATGATTGCTTCACTGTTGGTGGGGGAATAAGAACAGATAGAAAGAAAAGAGAACTGAAATTCATCACTAAATAAGTTATTAGTCTCAATATTTAATCTTGAAGAAAAGTCACTTGCAGGTATGAAATCTTTTATGGTTGTTGCTGTTAAGTGCCTTCCAGTAGGATCTGACTCAGTGACTCTGTATCGAGTTTCCAAGGAACGGCTGGTGGGTTTGAACTACCGACCCTGTGGGTAGTAGTCCAGTGCTTATCCTACAGTCCCACATCAGGGCTTCATAAAAATCTCTTGTTCTTGTTATTAAGTGCTGTAGAATTGGTTCCGACCCATAGTGACCCTTTCTTTATAGGGTTTCGAAGGAGTGGCTGGTGAATGTGAATCGATGACCTTAAGGATTCAAAGCAACTTTGCAGTTCAGCGCGCCATACCTGGGTTCATCAAATCTATAGCTTTATCTAATTTCTTACAGGGGGAATGCTTTCTTTAATGGACCATTAAGCTTCAGATAGAAATCTTTGTTCCACAGGCATAACAAGTTATCTTTCCAATCTGTGCCGTTGGCCCCAGGATAAACAGAACAATAAAAGACAATTTAACATATTTTGTTACTCTAAGAATACTGCAAACTGTTCAATGTACTTCTCTAGGTACATGCAAAGCAGAGACATCTTCTTTATTCCTACATTGTTGTTGGTCAGTGACATTGAATCAATTTCAACTCATAGCAACCCAGTATAGGGTTTCCAAGGAGCAAACGGTGAGTTTGAACCAACACTCTTGTGGCTTAAATCGAATTTTCAGTCCTGAGCTTTTATCCTACAGTGCCAAATCAGGAGTCTATTTCATAGGTACATACCTTTAAATATAAATCAATAACTTTCAAACTGATTTTGTGAGGCTCCTTCTTTTATGAATGCCTTAGTTATCTATTTTATTTTATTTTAATGTGGGAAAACTAAAAGAGAGAGGGATTTATATGAAGGTAAATCCAGACCCCAACCCCATTTCAGTTGGCTGAGTTTTAAAACATACTGGAGCTATACATATTTATTGTTTTCTTTCATAAAATAGTTTTGGACCATCCATCCCTAAATCATTGGTAGTACAAATTCTACCTGCCACAGACTACTTCTTACCTGATATCCTTTCCTATTCTCAAACATGAGGGTTGAGTCAAAAAGTATTGCTAGAAAATCATAGCAACATCTATTGAAATAAAAATATCAAAATGTGAAGCTAATGTTTCTAGAGCTATTCTCTATCTAAGTATGTTGTTGAGTGCTGTTGAGTCAGTTTCTGAGGAGCAGCTGGTGGCCTTGAGCCACCAACCTTGCAGTTCAAACAAACTTTGCAGTCCAGTGCCTTAACCCACAGTGCCACGCTATGTTGTTGTTGTTAGGTGCCATTGAGTCAGTACCAACCCATAGTGACCTTATGTACAGCAGAACAAAACACTGCCC
>NW_006408629.1:4467395-4468960 GCF_000296735.1 Chrysochloris asiatica
ATCAAAGAGATTGTCCAATGATTTCTGTATTCTGTTGGGTCACCTCTCTTTGGAATGGGCACAAATATGGTCTCCTCCAATCAGTCGGCTAGATAGTTGTCTTCCAAATTTCTTGGCAGAGATGATCGAGTGCCTCCTGTGGTGCCTCACTTTCTTGAAAGATTTACCCTTCTAAAGGCATACTTCCATCTTTCAAACCTTTCCTCAAGGAATTTTGTGCCCTTCAATTTACACCACATCAAAACAGAAGTTTTGGCATCCTCAAGAGAGGCAAAAAGTTTTCCTTTGAAATGTCTTTATGAGTTTAGGAAATAAAAAGAAGTCTAGATGGTCTAGATTCGGGCTAAAGGGTGTATGATTCCAAAAGAAAGGATTCCAAAAGAAATTCTTGTAGGCAAGCCCTTACTATGCATGAAGTATGAGCAGCTGTGTTGTCATGATGGGAAAAAAGTTCCTTGTCACAAATTTTTAGCCTTTTTCTCACCAATGTTGTATTCAATTTTCTTAAAACTTCATAAAAAGCCCAAAGATAATCCTGGGTCCTTTAAGTAAACCTCTGTAATCACCTCCCCCAAAACAAACAAACAAACAAAAAACCAGTCAACATAACCTTCTGAGCTAGCCCCTCTTCCTTGAGCTTAACTGGCCCAGCAGATCCCCTTGAAAGTCAATGTTTCCATTGAACCTATTTTGTGCAAAATAAATACATGTGAGAATTGCTGTGAGAATTTGTCTGTAGCTATCCACTGATTGCAAAGACATGTTTATACATGTTTTGTTCATAATAAATCATACATGTATAAATGGGAGCACTTGTAGGTTTACTTTTTAACATTTTAGGAATGCATATTACTGCCCTAATGAGTCCCAGTGTGGTACTATAATATAAGTAGTATGAAGACTGGACTGCTGACCATAAACTCAACAGTCACTCTCCAGGGAAAAGATGAGGCTTTCTGTACCCATTAAAATGTACAGCTTTGGAAAGCCAGTACAGGGTTGCTATGAGTTGGAATTGACTTGATTATAGTGAGTTTGGATGAGGTTTATTTTTTGTAGTGGCTACCTATGCAAAGATGGTTCTTGCTGATTCCCGTTCTGCCAGGTTGTAAATGATGACATTTGAGCAAAAGCAAGTGTATCTTTGGTTCATGTTTTTAATAAGTTCAAAGACAGGCAGTAACAGTGAGGATTAAACTATAAGTAATTAGACTTAAAAAAAAAATCACAAAATATAAACTATAAAGTAAAATGCTCAGCTTCTACCCTAAAAAGACTCACAACCATCATCAGTTAAATAATTTATTACATAGTTAAACGCTGCTCATCAAAATTGTCATTCAGGGTTTCAATACTCTTAAGGTATGATTGTATTGGTTTCAAAAATAATGTGAAAAGTAAACAGAGATAATCTCTTCTTCCCAAGATCATCCTGTGTGGATCATGACATGCTATAGATAACATTGTGAAGAATGGGTATTCCAGAACAGCTAATTATGTTCATGAGTAATCTTTACATAGACAAAGAAGCAGTTGTTCAGACTGGGGATACTACTAAATGGTTT
>NW_006408629.1:4469939-4471504 GCF_000296735.1 Chrysochloris asiatica
GCTGAAGGCAACGTGGCAGCGAGTAAATAGAAAGAACATTCTGTGTGCAGAAAACACTACTTGGCTTAGGTAATTTATTATTTGAGGAGACTAAAGAAGAATGGCTTTTTATTTGCAAAAAATCATAAGAATGGTATTGAAATCTCATTATATTAAATATAGTTTAACATGGCTACTCACTATTCCTCTCAACTCTGTGATATTCACCATGCTTTGTATTCACACCACTCCATCCAGACTTATATCCCTTGTTGCAATAACATGTGCAAAGAATTCCCTTAATATCTCATAAAGCAATCTCTTCCAGCTTGGCTACAGGTCCTATGGCACACTCTTCCCCTTGCCTGCTCAGTTTCAATGTCTCAGTTTAAACGCTACTTCTTGATTTTCTAGGCTGATTTAGGGTTCTCTTATATGGACTCCCATCTTCTTACCTCAAGTTAGTACTCATGACATCATCCTATACCCTAAAAGGCTGTAGGCCTCTCCTTTATTTCCTTTCATTGGGCTTGTGCTAAGAAGGTGTTTATAAATATTTTTAAATGAATGAATAACAAAGAAAGCCCAGGGAGCTATAATTTAGTTTTTCCTCATAATTCAACATGCAAAATTAAATCTTACAAAAAGGTTTTAAGGCAAATAAGTATGTTACAAAATGTAAATTTCAATAAAAATGGATATTAGTCGCAAATAATTGGAGGGCATTTCCCCTCATAAGTAAAAATGGTAACAATTCTTAATTTTCAAATTATTCAGAAGTAACAAAGAACACAGAGATGATGTCTTTATCTAGAGCTTTAATGGCTATGAAACAATATGGTCTCTCTATGTTGCTGTAGTAGTTGTTTTTAGGTGCCGTTAAGTGAGTTAGACTCAGAGAGAACCTATGCACAACAGAATGCAACACTGCCAGCTCCTGAGTCATCCTCATATGACTCCTCACAGCTATGTTTGAGCCCATTTTGTCAATCCATCTCATTGGGGGTATTCCTCTTTTTAGCTACTGCCACTTTGTGAATTCATTTCATTGGGGGTCTTCTTCTTTATAGTTGACCTCCACTTTATCAAGTATGAATTCCTTCTCCAGGGACTGGGGCTTCCTGATAACATATCCAAATAAAAGAGTCAAAGTCTTGCCATCTGGCTTTTAAGGAGCATTCTGACTGTATTTCTTTTTCAAGATATTATTTGTCTGTTCTTTTGCCAGTCTATAAGTACTTTCAATATTCTTTGCAAACACCATAATTCTAAGGCATAAATTCTTCTATGGTGGTGGCTGTATGCTGTGGAGTCGGTTCTGACTCATAGTGACCCTGTACAGGGTTTCTGAGGCTGTAAATCTTTACGGGAGCAGAACGCCTCATTTTTCTCCTGCGGAACCGCTGGTATTTTTGAACTGCTGACCTTATGGTTCGCAGCCCAATTTGTAACCACTACGCTATCAGAGCTCTTCTATAGTCTTCCTAATTCACTGTTGGACTTTTGCATGCATATGAAGCAATTAAAAATACCATGGTTTGGATGAGTTGTTCCTTAGTCCTCAAACTGGCAACTTTGAACTGGAA
>NW_006408629.1:4476819-4481925 GCF_000296735.1 Chrysochloris asiatica
AAAAAAATGGATCCATTTAAGTTATGGTGCTAAAAGTACAATGGACTGCCAAAAGATCAAACAGATCTGTGTTAGAAGAAGTACAGCCAGAGTGCTCCTTGGAAGCCAGGATGGACAGACTTTGTCTCTCATACTTCAAACATATTACCTGTTTGGTAAAGTGGAGGGTTGGAGTAAAAGAGGAAGACCCCCAGTGAGATGGATTAGCACAGTGGCAGCAGCAATGGGTTCAGGCATAGCAATGATTGTGAAGTTACTGCAGGATCGGGCAGTGTTTCCTTCTGTTGTCTATAGGGTTGCTATGAGTTGGTACCATCTCAATGGCACCTAACAACAACAACAATAATGCCTAGAAAGAACAAGCCCAGCATTTATCAAGCAGAAAGAACTGAAGAAAAAACTCAAGCCTCAACTTTCAATACTGAAAGAATCTATGGAAAAAATATTGAATGACAGAAACTATCAAACAAAGAAGGAAGGAATACACAGAATCATTGTACTGGGGGGAGGGGGGTGGGAGGAAGCGTATGATCAAGTACCAATAATAATGAAGGAAGAAGTTCAAGGAGCACTTAAGGCACTGGTGAAAAACAAGGCTCCAGGAATTGATGGAATATAAATTGAAATCTTTCAGCAAACTGATCCAGCACCAGAGGTGCTCATTTGTCTAAACCAAGAAATTGAGAACACAGCTACTTGGCCAACTTATTTGAAGAGATTCATATCTGTGCCCATTCCAAAAAAGTGGAATTTCTGCCTATTCTGATGGAGTGCAAAAATCATTAATATCACATGCAAGTAACACTACATCAAATCTGTTTTGAGAGGATTTCCATAATCAAGTGGGAGAGATTCAAAGTCACATTTAGGCTCTTGTGGACTCGATTTATTCAATGTTCTTCCATTTCAGCCTGAACTTGTATATCAGGAATTGATGATTCATTTCACAGTCAGCCCTTGGCTGTATCTTAGCTGATGATAGAGCATTTCCACAGTCTCTTCTGACAGATGTAGTCAACTTGACTCTTGTGCATGACATCTGGTGAGGTCCACATTGATAAAGCCTTTTGTGTTACTGAAAAATGGTATTTGCAAAGAATAAGTCATTTTTCTTTCAAAATTATACCATGTGACCTCTAGTGTGATTTATATATCACAAAGGTCATATTTTCCAATTACTTACCTTTCTCTTTGTTTTCAACATTCACATTCCAATCACCACAAAATATCAATGTATCAATGCATGTTCGATCACGTTTTAAGTGAAAAAGTTGGTTGTTGCTGCTATTGTTAAGTGAAGAAGTTGGTAGGATTCTTCAATTTCATCATCACTAGCCTTAGTGGTTGGTTCATAAATTTGAATAACTGGTACTAGCTGGTCTTCCTTGTAGGTGTACTGATATTATCCATCAGAGATAGTACTGTACTTCAAGAGAGGTCTTGAAATGCTCTTTTTGATGATTAATGTGATCCCATTCCTCTTCAATTTGTCATTCCCATCATAGGAAACTACATGATTGTCCCATTCAAAATGGCCAATATCAGTCCACTTCAGCTCATTAATGCCTAGGATATTGAACTTTATGCACCCTATTTCATTTTTGATGATTTCCTGTTTTCCTAGATTCATATTTGTACATATTATGTTCTGATTATTAATGGATATTTATAATTCTTTCTTCTCATTTTGCATTGTGCCCATTAGCAAGTGAAGGTCCCTAAAACTTTGTTTCATCATTAAGGTCAACTATACTTTGAGAAGGCTGTTCTTCCCCAGTTGAATAAGGATTGTTTATCAACCTGAACCGTGGTGTAACGCTGTGGGTTAATTCATCAGACTGAAAAGCTGTTTGAACTACAAGGTCAGCAGTTCAAGCTCCAGCTGCTCCTCAAAACCCCTATAAAGGGTTGCTATAGGACGGAATCGACTCAAGAGCACTTAACAACAACAACCGGACAGTCTCATTTTCTAGCACAATATCTGGCAATGTTCAGCTCACATTCCTAAGGTTTTTACTGGCTAACCATTCAGAAGTGGTTTGCTTATCCTTCTTCCTCATCTGTCTTAATCTGGAAGCTCTATTATAACCTGCCACCATGGGTGACCCTTTCAGTATTTAAAATACCAATGGCTTAGCTTCCAGCATCACAACAACACACAAGCAACCACAGTATGACAAATGGACAGACTAGTGGTCGGTTGTCTCATAACAACCCTGTACAGGGTTTCCAAGGAGCGGCTGCAGAGTTTGAAACTCTGACCTTGCATTCCCAGTACTTATCCCACAGAGCCACACTTGGATTTTAAATCTGAATATTGAATTTTCATTATCAATTGATTGCATTTAACTGTTCCTAAAATCAATTTAAATTAAAAATAGCTTTACTTTAAGAAGATTAATTTCAAGGACTAGGAAAACTAGGTTGAAAAGTTTAGGTTTCGGTACATATTTTTCATTTTAAATGAAACTGTTTTCCACATTCTCATTGCTACTATGTGAGAGGAACATTTTCTTTATTTTCACCATCACCATGTGACAGGAAGCAGCCCACAACTGTTGTCCGGGTACTTCATATTCCTGTCGATTAATGTTGTCCTTTAATAGTTGTAAGCACAGGTGTAAACATAAATTGTAAACAAACTTTGGTTTACTTTTCACCATTAGTGGAGATCTTTAGATCTCATTGTATTTGGCTCACTAAAATCAATACTTAGTAGAATATGCCTTTTTCATGAAGTTGTGTCTGCTTGTGTAGAAGTCTATTAACTGAAATAGTTTAACCTACAAGACACCTTTAAGTTTTCCAAAATAGCAAAAAGGTTTCAATAAAAAGTAGGGTTTTTAAAGTTTCTATTCTAAGAAAAACATTTCATCTACTTCAAATTTATATTTTTCACCAAATAGCTAATTGAAAAACTTAACACAATATAGTAAAATAATAAAGTTCTGATTTAAGAACAAGGGCACACCAACTGTCTCCTTTATTATCCATCATAAACTATACAGAAAAAAACCCTACTGTGCTATTGAAAAACGTATTTGCCATACACAGCACAATATCCTTTGAATAACTGAGAACAAAATGACAAATGATATTTATTTTTATCCTGGTATGGCACTGTAAGATAAGCACTGGACTGCTAACCACCAAGCTGGCAGTTCAAGTCCAAGAGCTGCTCCTTGAAAACCCCTGTGCAGGATCCCTATAAGTCAGAACTGATTCAATGACAACAAGAACAACAGCTGAAAACTTATATATATTAAAATAGAAAATTCTTGATAAAAATCCTTAACACACAATTCTTCAGAGCAAGGAGTATATTTTATTACCATGAATTATTACAGTAGTCATTGCTGCTCTTGTTAAGTGTCATTGAGTCGCTTCTGACTCATAGCAACCCTGCATATAGGGTTTCTGAGCAGCCGCTGGTCGGTTTGGACAGCTGATCTTATGGTTTGCAGTCCTGTACTTATCTGACAGTGCCACACCGGATGGCCATTAGAAGAAAATATTTATCAGATATTTACTGTCTGCCAGTTCCTGACCATGTCGTATGAACAAATTCACTCAATCCTCAAAGCAACACTATGAGGAAAGTACTATTAGTATTCACATGTTCAGATGAGAAAACTGAAGCATAGAGAGTCGGAGTAACTTGTTCAAGGTCATACAGCTATTTAGTGTAAATCCAGGAGTAGGCACAGGAAGTCTGAGTTATAAGTCTTATACTTTCAAACTTTCTATTCTCCACAATGCCTTACACAAAGACCTGTACTTACAACTTGCACTTACATGGTTTATTAAGAAATGTAATTTTTAAAAGTCTGCAAACATTTTTAAAAGAGCTATAGAACATTTATTAAATTTCTATTAGCAATATTACAAAAATAATTTAAACTAAAATACAGAAAAAATATGGTACAGTATATCCAGTGAATGAATTCTAGAATCTCTACTTTGTTTTCCTTCTTAAATATGAAAGTATTATTTCCTGGTTTTCTCTGGCATCACTAATCACAACATACACTTTTCTCCATAGAATATGTACTCCTTTGAGACTAGATCCTTAACTGAAGATTCTGAAGATTGTAATCATTAACATATAAAAAAATTTTTTTTAAATGAGTGAGAAAATAAAACTGTAGCCATTGTAGACTAAATCTAGGCAATCACAATTTAAAAATAATAAAACTGAAGGTTTCAAAGAACATGAATTCCCAATATGCTGCAAACATTATCAGAACTAGATGGTCACATGGTGACCTTGCTGGTGTCTAGCTCACCAAACATTTGGAAGTGCATTGTTTCAAATCAATAACTAATTAACAAAGTACAAAAGAAGTTGCACAGTTTCCTTAGCTACTTGTTAAAAATGGCTTTTGGCTGCACATGGGCAGAAAGGTCGCTTTTATGACATCTCCAGGAGTCTTTCAACACCCTGTCTCTGTCAGATTAAATTACTGTTAGCAATTAATTGTTGTAAGTTAAAACAGAGCACATTTGTTACAGCAGGCTGTCATAATGACATGGTGAGTAGTTGTTTTGATATGAATTTCTCCTACTGACCTTCTATCATATCTTAATTTTTGTGGTTGACCTAACTGGAAGATTGGGAGCACACCTTAAAACACAGAGGACAATCTTGGGCATCTTGGGATATGAGACTAACAAGTAATTGAACAATAAAATTATACACATACTTTAAAATACAGAGGTTATAAAACAGGATTCTTTAAGTGGGAAATTAAATTTAGAACAAAAATATTTTTAATTAACACTTTAAAAAGCCATTCCTCAGAAACCCTATACAGGGTCACGAACAGTGGCAAGCAACTTGACGGCACTTAACAAAAACTTGTAAAGGTGCTCTGTTTAAAATCAACTGCTAATAGTAAGTCCTTATAAAATCATACTTTTAACAACTCCATGCTTGAATTAAACTAAAAAAGAACACAGCCCTTCTAAATTGAAGAATATTGTACTGTGATGGGTGATAAATAAGATAGCGTTCTGAATAACACATGCTAAATTTTGTCTCCAAATCTTTTCATAGCTGATTCTTATTATTACTATAATTATGCAATATTTTCAGTTAATTTGAGA
>NW_006408629.1:4483125-4487640 GCF_000296735.1 Chrysochloris asiatica
GAGAGCGGGACCCTACCCAGAGAAGCAGTGAGGCCTGAGATCGAGGCAGAGATGATGATGTGAAGAGATGGAGTGGCTGGGGACTTGAGATCCAGAGAGGGAAAGGGGCTGTGTGCTGAGGACCGTGGGGAGGGGGTAGAGGAAGCTTGCAGGGTATACCCTTGGTTGGGTGATAATGCATGGATGAGATGGTAACTACGGCAATGAAATAGTGTATGATAGAATGAATGTAAAACTAATGTTCTCCCATGTAAACTATCACACAAGTCACAATAAAACATTTATTTAAAAACAAAAACAAAACACAGTGTCTTCTGAGGGGATCTACCAGGAATATTCAAGTCAAGACAGAGGGGTTGACTCAGAAGATAATGGTGACTGCTGTTTGGGATCCCGAAAGGATAATCTTAATAGATATTCTTGAAGGACAAAGGATGATAATGGAGGCTTATTAGGAAGAAGTTCAAAGAAAGTTGAAAATTGCACTGGTGAGAAAAAGGCCAGGAAAGTTGAAGGACGTTCTCCCCATCATGACAATGCATCTGTTAATTCTTTGAGAGGAGTAAGGGCTATCCTATGAGAATTTATTCAGAAATCTTACCCCAGCTGCCCTATAGCCCTGATCTTGCACCTTCAGATTTCTATTTATTCTCAAAAGTTAAAGAACATTTAAAAGGAACATGACTTGAGTCTCTTGAGGATGCCAAAATTGCTGTGTCGTCATGGTGTAAACTGAAGATCATATTGAGTTCTATGGGGAGAGGTTACAGAGATGGAAACATCAGCTTTAGAAGGATTTACACTTAGATGGAGAAGATAAACAATAGCTTCACATTTTGATATTTTTGTTTAACAAAGGTTTCCATAATTTTACAGTAATCCTTTTTTAACTTACCCTTGTATATGCACAAATGCTGATACACAGAGACATGTGTATATAAATTTAAGAACAAATTATTTATTCTGGAAAACAGACCTTAAGCCTGATTGTGGTAAATCTGGAAAATGGATCTTCAATTATTCCTGATAACAGTACATGCATACTGCATTATGTTGTGCGTTACTGAATTTTACAGATAGTACTTTCACAAAGTCCAGCAAGTAAGTCTCTCAGCACAATTTTCCTAACAGTCTGTGCTCACTTCATGTATTTGCATCACGTTTTATTAATTCTCACAATATTTCAAACTTTTTCATATTGCTATCGCATGCTTAATAGATTACAGTATAAACTTCACTTTTATGTGTACTGCGGAAACAAAAAATTTTTGTGATTAGATTTATTACAGTGGTCTGGAACTGCACCCACAGTATCTCATATGTCTGTATATACAAAAAATGTTAGGAGTTATCAATGACTAGGATCCAGTATCCAAAACTTCCAGAGGAGTTGGAGGAATCATAGAATACAAAGATACTTTAAGAAAGATGTAGGTAGGTGTGGGGGTATTTGTGAGCATGGGTTTGGATAGTAATAGAGTAATTAAACTGTCAAATGGTTCTGATAGGATTCTTATTGTGATCAAGTCTTCTTATTAGTTATAAGCAACAGACGGCTTTGTGGACAGTCAGGGAAACTTGCCCCTCCTGCTTAGAGAATATCACTCAGTAAAGTTGATTATAATAGTTCAGCTTTCTATTCCTTACCCATATTAAAATAACTTGTATGCCTTGAATTTGGTAGCAAGCTTTCAGGGACTCACCATTAACTTGGTGATAAATATGCTTGGGAAATTTTAAAGGAAGTCTCTTTTTTGGAATAAACTCTAATTTTGATTATTTGCAAATGTGTTACATAACAGAGTAAGATATATATAGTGGTGGTGGTTATGTGCCGTGGAATTGGTTCCGACTCATAGAGACCCTGTACAGGGTTTCCGAGGCTGTAAATCTTTATGGAAGCATATGTAAATCTTTATGTAAATCTTTATGGAAGCCTCATCTTTTTCCTGTGAAGCAGCTGGTAGTTTTGAACTTCTGAACTTGAGGTTAGCAGCCCAAAACCCTATACAGGTTAGCTGTGAGTAGGAACCAACTCAACAACATCATATATATGCATAAATTAACTCAACAAAATTCTCTTCATCTAGATGTTGCATATACATACATACACACACACACACACATATAGAACATACATATATATATGTGTGTGTATGTATAAACAGCAGCCCTGTATAGGGTTTTCCAAGGAGTGGCTTGTGGGTCTGAACTGTCAACCTTGCAATTAGCAGTCCAGTGCTTATCCTACATTGCCACACCAGGACTATATGGTTCCCTGAAAGAATTATTTTGGAAGAAAACAAAACAAAACAAAACACTATAATATAAAAAAAAGTCTGTCTGTATAACTTAAAATTAAAAACCAGTTGTCAGTTTGTCTTACTGTGATGTTTTGTGTGTTGCTGTGATGCTATGCAACTGGTATTTCACACACCAACAGGGTAACTCATGGTGGAGAAGTATCAGAGAGGCTTGCAGACTAAAACATACTGGCAATTTACTTCTAAAAAATCAGTTGGTGAAAACCTTACGAATAGCAGTGGATCACTGTCTGATAGTGTCAGAGATGAGTCCATTATTTTGGAAGGCACTCAAAATACAACTGGAGATAAGCTGCCTCCTTGAAGTAGAGTCAACATTAATGACATAGAATACATCTTTCAGGGCCTTCATTTTCTAATGTGGAAAATACAAAATAATAAGAACATTGCAAATATTCATTAATAACTGGAAAGTAGAATGCTTAGACTGTTATCTGATCATTTGTTGTTGTTAAGTGCTGTTGAGTCAGTTCCAACACATAGCAACCCTGTGTGAGGTTTCTGAGAGCAGCTGATGAGCTTGAACCACCAAACTTGCGACCAAAGCAATTTTACAGTCTAGCACATTAACCCACTACAGTGCCACACCAGAACTCCTTAATTAAGCATATGCAAGTTGAAATTGAAACTTAAGAAAACTAAAACAAATCCATGAGAGTAAAAATTCAACATGAATATACCCCACCTGAACTGAGAGACCATAGCAAGAACAGATTTGATACACTGAACACTAATGCGTTGTGGGCTGGCATCAAAAAACATCATACATGAAGAAAGCAATAGGTCAAAAAAGACAGGAAAAGTAAGAGAAAACCAGAAAAGATGTTATAAGAGACTCTGGATCTTGTTCATGAATGTAGAGTAGCTAAAACAAATGAAATAAATGATTAAATAAAAGATGTGAACAGAAGATTTCTAAGAGTGGCTTGAGAAGACAAAGTACTATAAGGAAATGTGTAAAGACCTGCAAAAGGGAAGACATACTTTGTATTTCTCAAGTTGAAGGAACTGAAGAAATAAGTTAAGCCTTCAGCTGCACTACTGAAGAATTCTATGGGGAAAATATTGAAAGATAAATGGAAGGAATACACAGTAATTGTATTAAAAAGAACTGGCTGATTTTCAACCACTTCAGATAGTAGATGATCAAGAACCAATGCTAATGAACTAAGACGTGCAAGTTGTACCAATAGCATTGGTGAAAACAAGGTTTCAGGAATTGATGGAATACCAACTAAGCTGTTTCAACAAATAGATGCAAAATGCTCACTTGTCTATGCAAAGAAATATGACTGGAAGGAATTCATATGCATGACTATTTAAAAAAAATTGATCCAACAGCAAAAATGATCAAACATCATATCACAAAAAAAATTTTGAAGATAATTCCAAAACATTTGCAGCAGTACATTAACTGTGTACTGCCAGAAATTCAAGCCAGATTCAGAAGAGGACATGAAATGAGGGATGCCATTGGTAATGTCAGATGGATCTTGTTTGAAAGAGAATACCAGGAATATGTTTACTTGTGCTGTACTGGCAACACAAATGCACACAACTTTGTGGATCATACCAAACTATGTAAAACATCATAAGGAATGGGAATTCAAGAATATTTAATTAGGTTCAAGCCCTACTTGCACATAAACCAAAAAAAAAAAAAAAAAAACCCCAAAAAACAGGTAGTCATTCAAAGAGCAATGGGATACTGAGTATTTAAAAATCAGAAAACGTGTATCGGGATCATATCATTTCATGATACTTATTCAATGTGTAAGCTTGGGACAGTCCGAGAAGGTGGACTATATGAAGAACACTGAGACATCAGAAATAAAGGAAGACTTATTAACGAACTGTAATATGCAGATGATACAGCCTTGCTTGCTGAAAAGAAAGAGAACTTAAGGCGCTTACTGATAAAAATCAAAGACAAAAACCCTCAATATGGATTACATCTCAAAACAAAACTACTCACAACTGAACCAAAAAGCAATATGATGATAAATGGAGAAAAGACTGAAATTGTCAAGGATTTCATTTTACATGCACCCACAATCAATACCTATATAAGCAACAGATAAAAAATCAAATGATGTATTGCACTAAGAAAGCTTTAAAATGTTAAAAAACAAAGATATCACTCTGAGAACTAAAGTATGCCAACTCAAACCATAGTATTCTCAACAGCCTC
>NW_006408629.1:4499300-4507622 GCF_000296735.1 Chrysochloris asiatica
AAAAAAAAAGTTGTAGCCTAATATGTATATGATTTTAATGTCCTCTCTTCAGCTTCTTGCTTTCAAAGCTGCCTGAGAGATTTCAAGGTGCCAGTGTTGGTTGTTATGCTATACCTCAGGCTTTAATTTAATTTTTGGCCTGTTTTGTTTTTAGACTCTCTTTCCCTCTCTACAGCCCTGTCCTGGACTTTCCCATATTAAAAAACAAAACAAAACAAAAAACCCTCAGGGCCTTTTCTTGGGCTGAGTATCTGTGCACATGTGTGGCCAAGAACCCACCAGTGGTGAGGGGGGGTGTCCGCTCGTTCAAGCACTCCCTCTAGTCATCAGAATGAAAGTGCGCAAACAGTGGGGCAGGGGGAATGACCTGATACCAAAAAAGGAAAATCAGAACAAAGCAAAACCGACAAAGTGTAGTGTCCAACTTTGCTCCAAGGTTCCCACAGTATTTTTCCACGGTATCTCTGCTCCCCAGCTTGGTCTTGCTGTTTGGTCTCTCCCAAGATGTAGGCTCAGGGCCTCCGAGCCCAGCAGATTCAAAAGTACACCATTTCTTACTTCAGCTTCACGTTCGACTAGCTATAAGCCTTCAAACTTTTGAACTATTCCTAGCTATGTGGTTCTGAGTTTTGGAGCTCTGCCCTCAATGTGCTTTGCCTGGTGTTCTGTGGTATGGCTGATGGTGAACTCACTGCATTGCCACCCTAGCAACCATCAAGCCCCACCTCCAATTATCGACAGGCATTTGAAAGGAAAAGAGTAATTCCCAAGAACAAAGGCAAGAATGTAAGAATTCAATCTATGCTAAGAGTAGTATTTCAAATCAGTTGAGGAAAAAAAAAAGGGATCTTTTTAAAATGGTGTTACAAGTGGTTAACTAACCTTTTTTCCATTTATCATGATTTTATTTACTGGTCTGATCGTAAGGAGTTTTACACTGAGGTGCAATCCATACCAAAGACTGTGGCCTTTGATCTTTATCAAAGTATAATTGCTGTATATTATATATAACAAAACATTTGCCTTTTCGTCATTTTTTACATATACAATTCAGTGATACTATATTTGTCATGTTCTGCAACCATTACCACTATCTGTTTCCAAATTGTTTATCACAGGAAGGGTCTGACATTAATCTTCATATATCAAGTGCCTAACAGAAAGCTGTTCAATAAATATTTCATGAACTGTTTAAGAAGTTATTGGTTGAAGATCTTTGTTTTTTTGACTTCTCTTTAGTTAGTAAGCTAAACGTTGAATACTAAACTTGTTATGGTTAGTTTTTCTTGTTCTATGCCATCAAGTCAGTTCCAACTCATAGCAATCCTATATAAGGTTTCCGAGGAGCAACTAGTGGGTTTGGATTACTGACTTTGCAGCTCAAATTGACCTTGTGGTCTAGCCCATTATCCTGCAGTGCCACATCATGTTAGTTAGTGGAGTTTAAAGTAACAAAATATAAGTTAGAACTATTTGCTCACAGGCCTTTTTTTAGTGCTACCACTATATTGATACTTGATGGCTTTTTTTCTGACTCTATTACCAATCAAAAGACAGCTCCATTTAAAATAAAATTTAACCTAGTAAATCAACATGAAACTGTAGGTTGTCTCCAAATCACTAGACTTGTAATAGACTTAGAAAGCTTCTTTTCATTTAGAAAGAGACATACTCTTTTGATCATGTATATTCTATTTAGAAATAATAGAAAAATTGGAATTAAGGCATTAATGAACACTTAAAACAATGATAAAAACTACTAATTTCCTTGGCAATTAACCTTGAAATTAAATGCTGTAATTTACCATTTATTTAATTTCAAATTTTACAATGCAGTAAAGTCAATACTATTTATGTTAGAGCATAATTAAATGCTTCTTTCAATTGTTGTAGTTACTATCTTAATAATTCCTTGTGAATAAGTACATAAATAACATCAAATTTTAGGCTTAATGGTTTAGTCTAATGACCTTAGTAACATCATTATCAAAACACAATAATACCAATAATAAGTATCCAAATGTCTCAAGTATCTACCCAACACCAAATCCAATGCCAACAAGCTGATTCCAACACATAGTGACCTTATACAACAGAACAGAAAGGGTTTCCAAGGTTATATAATGTTAACAGGAGCAGATTGCCACCTCTTCTTCCTGAAAAACAGTGGTGATTTAAAACCACCAGCCTTCTGATAAGCAGCTGAGAGTTTTAACTACTGCACCACCAGGTCTCCTATAACAAACAGCTAGATCTGAACAATTTGTGCCATGCACCAAAATTTGAAATTATTCCCTAAAGGCAAAAATGAATCAGAGGCTCCAATGTGAATCCAGTGACAACCATTCTACACATATTTTTATACAAATTCTGAGAAAGCAGAAGATGAATTAAACATAATCCTTTAAATCATTATATGCCTATTTCGGAGAATAAATATACAATACCTCAACCTGCAATATGCAGATGATACAACCTTAGTTGCTGAAAGTGAAGAGGACTTAAAACATTTACTGATGAAGATCAAAGAACACAGCCTTCGGTATGGATTACATCTCAATGTAAACAAAACAAAAATCCTCACCGCTGGACCAATAAACAACATTCTTATCAACAGAGAAAACATTGAAGTTGTCAAGGACTTAATTCTTCTTGAATCATCTATCAACACTCACTGAAGCAGCAGTCAAGAAATCAAAGGACGTATTGCATTAGGCAAATCTGCTGCACAAGACCTTTTTAAAGTATTGAAGAGCAAAGATGTCAGCTTGAGGACTAAGGTGCACCTGACCCAACTCATGATATTTTCAATAACTTCATATGCATGCGAAGGCTGGACAGTGAATAAGGAAGACCGTAGAAGAATTGATGCTTTTGAGTATGGTATTGGGGGAGAATACTGAAAGTGCCATGGGCTGCTAAAAGAACCAACAGATCTGTTTTGCAAGAAGTGCAACCAGAGTGCTCCTTAGAGGCCAAGATGGCCAAACTTCGTGTCTCATATTTCAGACATATTGTCAGGAGGGACCAGTCGCTGGAGAAGGATATCATGTTTGGTAAGGTGGAGGGTCAGAGAAAAAGAGGACGACCCCCAAAGAGATGGATTGGCCAGGTGGCATCACTGATGGACTCAAGCATGGCAACAATCATGAGGTTGGCCCAGGATCGGGCAGTATTTCGGTCTGCTGTGCATATGGTCACTATGAGTCGGTGCCGACTCGATGGCAACTAACAACAACAACAACAACCACCTCAATTATATCCTTAATTTTTGGAGAAGTTCTGGAATTACTCCAGATGCAATGAAAAAGTTCATAAAAGGAGGTTGTGATTATTCATGGGTGTGTGGGAGTGTGTGTTCGTGTGCACATGTATTGGTATTGAGAAGTTCAGAAAAGTTTAACAAAGGAGGGAACATAAGGAAGGGTAAGGTATTATTGGATATAGAAAAAAATACTTCTGTGAAGAATGATTTGGAATTAGAATTGAAACTTGTAAAATGTCCAATAATATCAGAGGCTTTTCAATAGCGCTTCACATTTAAGTGTCCAATTGACTCTCATGAAAAGAATATTTTATTCTAAATGTCTTAAAATGACTACTATCGCTAACTGGGTAATTCTCTGGTCTAATTTTGAGAATCATGTTAACATACCAATTTAGAACAATATAGAGTAACTGCTTGATTATTATTATTTTTTCGTAGAAGTAAAGATCCAGAGAAATGAATCCAGAATATTCACCTCCTACTTTGCACTCAGAGCAGCGAGAGGGGAGACGCCCTTTTTCACTTGTTCTGTAGCTCTGGGGAAAGTAGAATCTTGGCCAGCTGCTAAAAACAAATCAGGCAGACCATCCACAATATGTAGGGCAGAGAGAGAGAAAATCTGGGTATGAAGCCAAAGCCAAAAAAGCAAGGACAAAAACTACTAAGAATGTAGAATGGGGATAATAGAATCTGGCACAAATGATTGGTTTGATGGGGTCTCTTTAGTGGCTTTTTATGCAATTAATTTGGACTCTGGGGTATATTCTGACCTACAGAGGGTAATAAACTTGGTGATTAAACTGAAAGTGCATCCATGCTTAAGATCTTTAAATAAAGAGGTTTTTTTATTATTAATCTTTCTAAAAATTTGAAAGGTGTATTTTTGTTGTTGTTGTTGTTGTTGTTAAGTGCTGTTGAGGCGGTCCCCACTCATAGTGACCCTTTATAAAGTTTCCTAGGAGCAGCTGGTGGGTTTGAACTGCCAATATTGCAGTTAGTATGCCAGTGCTTATCCCACAACACCACACCAGGACTCCTTAATCCTTTTAGAAGAAAGTTACTTGGTTAGACTTTTTGCCAAAAATAACTATTTAAACCCACGTGAGAAGGAACTAACAACATCACTAGCATCATTAGGAATGAACAAAATGTGAAAACCTTAATAGAAATAATGATCTAAAATGAAAATAGTAATCATAAGTTCATATTACATTTCATAAAGGATATAATGCAAGTGATAGTGTTTTATGATCTATAAAATTTTATTTCAAGGTTAGATACAATTATCATTAAATTACATTATTTTTTCCTGAGCAAGGAGTATTGTAATGTGAATATACCACAGATCATTTGGTGGAGGGGGTAAAAGCAAAAGAAGGAAAAAGAATAAGTTAAGGAACATTAAATGGTTCTGAAATGCTCCTTGTATATTTAATTAAGTTCACTTGAGTTAAAAGTATAGGCAAAACCATTTTAAACAGCATGAATAAATACCGCCACATTACTGAAAACTGAAATATTACAGTTTCTATAACGTATCTAAAACAGCCACCAAATTAATTCATTTTAAACGCGACAACTTTGAAATGGTGTGCAATATTCAATAACAAAATCATGTCATACATTTTGTAAAATAATTATATATTATATTGTTTGTACAAAAAGCGAGGCTCTCATAACAATAAGTTGTACTTAGTAAAGGAAATTATAAAATACTTATCAAAATTTTAAATTCAATGCCACCTATATAGAACCTATAAGTATTTGGCTTTCATTACTAATGATATATTAATAGTTGTAAAAAGACCTTTCAATTTCCCATTAAAAGATAAATTCTCCTTTCCTCATGCTTCTATAGTGTAATATATAAGCTGTATCATAATAATTACTAAAAAGTGCCTAGTAACAGAGCTGCTTATGAATACTTCAGCATCCCCAGTAGATTGTGAGCTGCTAGAAAACAGGAATTCTGACTTTTTCATCTCCCGTAGTTCACAAAGGGCTATCACAGTATTTTGCAAATAGCTGCTGCTCAATTTAGTCAAAATGTGATGAGATTGCAGCTATATACCACGATTTGTGCCACTCAACCAGATACAAATCTTCAGTTTCAAGACAAATTAGAGCTATGTTTTCCTGGCTAATTTTATGTGCCATCAGTAGAAATTATATGCTATGCAGCATTTTTCATTTTTAAACATCTAGCACTTGGGATATGGTACAGTATCAACCAATGAAGAAGTACTAATAGTGCATACTAACTAATATTGTTCATTTATCATACTAATGGAGTCCTGGTGTGGTGCTGTAGGATAAGTACTAGACTGCTAACATCAAGGTTGATGGTTCAAACCAAGCAGTTGCTCCTCAGAAAACTTGGAGAGGGTCACCATCACTCAGAATCAGCTCACCAGCACTAACAACAACAACAATAGATATTTCAGTAATCCTGAAAGTGCCAAACATTTTTTACAAGGAGATATTTTGCTAACAATTAGGAAATTTAGAAGACACAAATCGCTAATTAAATGAAACATTTAGTTATTACTTTCCAGATTTACCATCCAGTTACTAAGGGAATTTAAATCCACTATCACACTGCTTCTGTTTTGGAAGAAGCGCAGCCAGAGTGCTCCTTGGAGGCCAAGATGGCCAAACTTTGTCTTTCATACTTCAGACGTATTGTCAGGAGGGAGCAGTCACTGGAGAAGGATATCATGTTGGTAAGGTAGAGGGTCAGAGAAAAAGAGGAAGACACCCAATGAGATGGATTGGCCAAGTGGCAACATTGATGGACTCAAGCGTGGCAACAGTAGTGAGGTTGGCCCAGGTTTGGGCAGTGCTTTGTTCTGCTGTGCATAAGGTCACCATGGGTCGGTGTTGACTCAATGGCACCTAACAACAACAACTTCTCACTGCTTTTGGAGTCCTAGTGTGGTACTGTAAGATAAACTCCAGACCACAAGGTCAAGTTGAACCACAAAGCCAACAGTTTAAACTCACCAGTTGCTCTTTGGAAACCCTATGCAGGGTGGCTATGGGTTGGAAATGACTGAAGGGTACCTAACAACAACAAATACACAGTGAATTGACAAATGAAACAAAACAATGGACAGTGATTTTATAAATTAAATAGACACTTAATGAGGGTTCACTATCAAATTGCAGGCATAAGGATTTTTTCCAATTTGTGAGGCTATTAAAAGGTAAAGGAAAAAGCATGATAAACTTCTACATCATCTCTGTTATGACGGACTTATAAGGTTTCACACTATACATACTGCAAAATCTAACTTACGCTGTTATAGTCATTGTTGTTAAGTACTGTAGAATTGGTCCAGATTCATAGTGATGCTGTGGAGATCTCTGAGGAGTGAATGTAGACTTGAATAACTGACCTTCTGGTTTGCAATAAAGTGTTACAGTACCACATCAGGACTAGATTAAAACTATGCCCCTTAAAAGATGTGCAACTAAGCAGCCCTATTTTCTATCATATTTTATCAAAGGTGCTGTGGGTTAATGCACTGGACTGGAAAGTCACTTGAACCATATGGTTGGTGGTTCACGATGTTAAGTCTTCCTATTCAGGAGCATGGTATATTCTTTCCATTTTTTTAAGTCTCTTTTGGTTTCTTGTAATAGTGTTTTGTAGTTTTCTTTGTATAGGTCCTTTGTTTCTCTGGTTAGTCCTAATAATCCTCAATATTTCATCCTTTGGGTGGCTATTTTAAATGGTATTGTTTTCTTAATTTCCTTTACAGCATTGTCATTATTAGTGTAGAGAAATCCAACTGATTTTTGATCTTGTACCTTGCCATTTTGCTGAATCTTCCAATGAGTTCCAGCAGTTTTTTTGCTGAGTCTTTGGGGGTTTCTATGTATAGGATCACGTCATCTGCAAATAGAGTTTTACTTCCTCTTTGCCAATTTGGATGCCTTCAATTTCCCTGTCTTGCCTTATAGCTCTGGCTAAGACTTCCAAAACAATATTGAATAGGAGTGGTGATAAAGGGCATCATTATCTGGTACCTGTATGCAAGGCAAAGGCTTTAAGTTTCTCTCCATTGAGAGTGATGTTAGCTGTTGGTTTTGTATATCCATTCTTAATTATGTTGAGGGAATTCCCTTCAATTCCCACTTTGTTGAGTGTTTTTTATCAGTAATGGATGTTGGATTTTGTCAAATGCCTTTTCTGCATCAATCAATATGATCATGTGGTTCTCTCCCTTTTTCTTATTTATATGGTGGATTACATTGATTGTTTTTCTGATGTTGAACCATCCTTGCATCCCTGAGGTGAATCCCACTTGATCATGTTTTTTGTTTTTTTTTTTTTTGATGTGCTGTTGAATTCTATTGGCTAGGATTTGGTTGAGAATTTTTGCATCTCTGCTCACAAGGGATATTGGTCTATCATTTTCTTTATTAGTGATGTCCTTCTCTGGTTTTGGTATGAGAGTATGCTTGCTTCATAGAATGTAATAAGGAGTATTCCATCCTCTTCTATATTCTAAAATAATTTGAGTAGAATTGGTGACAGCTCGTCCCTGAGTGTTTGGTAAAACTCACTAATGAAGCCATCTGGATCTGGAATTTTTTTGGCTGGAAGTTTTTAATGACCTGGTCAATATCTTCCTTTGTTACAGGTCTGTTCAAGTTTTCTACTTCACTCTGTGAAAATTTAGGTAGGTCATGCTTTTCTAAAAATGTATCCATCTCCTCTTAATTTTAAAATTTATTGGAGTACAACTCTTCATAATATTTTGTCATTATTCTTTTTATTTCCATTGGTTCTGTTGTGACATCAACCAGGTGATTTCTTATGCATTTTATTTGTCTTCTTCCTCTTTTCTTTTGTTGGTTTGACAATTTTGTTAATCCTTTCAAAGAACCAGCTTCTTGTCCTGTTGATTCTATCTATAGTTCTTTTGTTTTCTATCTCATTTATTTCTGCTCTAATCATTATTACTTCCTTTCTTCTGTTGACTGTAGGCTTACTTTGCTGCTCTGTTTCTAGTTGGAGATGTGTTAATGTGTTGATTTTTGGCTCT
>NW_006408629.1:4508067-4509308 GCF_000296735.1 Chrysochloris asiatica
AGCATTATTGTAGATTTGTCTATTTCTTTCTTCAAATCTATTAGAGTTTGCTTTATATGTATTGGAGCTCTTTCACTGGAAGCATAGATATTTGTTATGGTTATATCATCTTGTTCAATTGTCCCTTTAATCATGAGATAATCTCCTTTATAATGTCCTGGTTTTTACCTTAAAGTTTAGTTTATCAGAGATTGGTATTGCCACTCATAATTATTTTTTTACTGAAATTAGCTTGGTATATTTTTTCCCATCCTTTGACTTTTATTCTGTTTTTGTCTCTGTGTGTAAGATGTGTCTCTTGCAGACAGCATATTAAGGAATCTTGTTTTCTTATGTATTCTGCTACTCTCCGCCTCTAAACTGGTGCATTTAATCCATTTACATTCAGTGTAATTATTCATGTTGTTGTTGTTAAGTGCTGTCGAGTCAGTTCTGACCCATAGCGACCCTGTATAGGGTTTCTGAGTAGCAGCTGGTGAGCTTGAACTGCTGTCATTATTTGTATATTTTTGTGGTGCTGCTGGTTTCTTTGTTCTGTATGTCTTACTGTGCTGAGTTCATGTTTTTTGTGTTCTTTGTTCTCAGTTTCTTCATAGTTTTAATGTTTCCATGTTATTCTTAGATTTTCATTTTCTTGGTACATTGTGAATTATTCCTTTTCTTTGAAGTTACT
Organism: Chrysochloris asiatica; assembly: GCF_000296735.1. Taxonomy (NCBI): domain Eukaryota; kingdom Metazoa; phylum Chordata; class Mammalia; order Afrosoricida; family Chrysochloridae; genus Chrysochloris; species Chrysochloris asiatica. The sequence continues at coordinate 4,508,741 of NW_006408629.1, forward strand.
TTATATTCTTATATTAACATTTCCCTCCATTTAAGAGGGTCTATTTTATCCTGTAAATCTAACTGACTTTCTCACCACCTGGATCTCAGTTCCTACGTGTCTACCTTCTTTCACATTGCAATTATTTTGAACATAAACTGACCTCCCAGATGCTCTGAATTTGCTCTTATAGTTTTGTTCTGTTCTTGACTCTTCCATTTGTTGACTGAATTCTGGGTTTTGCTGCCACGTATGTCAATCTCAGGTTGTTGTCTGTTCTTGTTGGGTCTCAATCCACAGAACTCCCTTTAGGATGATTTGCAGTACAGAGTTGGCTTACGCAAAATTCCTTAGTTTCTGTTTATCCTGGAATGTTTTGATTACACCATTGTATTTGATTGACAGCTTTGCTGGGCAGAGGATTTTTGGTTGGTTGGCAGTTTTTTTCTTTCAGGGTTTTATATATGTCTACCCATTGCCTTCTTGCCTGCATGGTTTCTGCTGAGAGATCCAAGCTTAATCTGACTTGCTTGCCTTTATATGCAACACTTCTCTTTTCCCTAGCCTGCTTGCAGAATTGTCTCCTTAT
>NW_006408629.1:4510742-4512552 GCF_000296735.1 Chrysochloris asiatica
AGCAAGAGACCAATGAAGAGATACAGAAAGAAAAAAAAGGGATGTCTGCACCTTTATCTCCAAGGATTGGTCAGGCATCAGGCGTCCATGCTGGTACTGATCCTTTCTCCACTCCGTATTGCCCAAGACTGCAGCTCCAGGAGTCACTGGCCAGCGAATCCAAAAGCACTAGATTTCTTGCTTCCATTATAAACTCCACTGGCTGTAAGCCTTCAGACTTTCTAAATATAACTTTTTATGTGGTTCAGAGTTCTGGGACTGTCCCCTGAACCTGCTTCATCTGGTATTCTGTGTTATTGCTGACGGAGATCCTCACTGCAATTCTCCCCAATCCGCTATCAAGCCCCACAATTCCTAGTATCAGTTTTTTTAAGGATAATGATTTGAGCAGTATTCAATTGACTGAATTATGTATAAACAAATAATAGTCCTTTCTGTTATTGCATTCTTACATCTGCAGTCTACACGAGAATTTCTGAGGAAATTTTTTCACTCTGCTGTATGACATCAAAATGAAGAACCTTTAAAGTACATTGTTGTTGTTTTTAGGTATTGACGAGACAGTCTCAAATCATTGCAATCCTATGCACAATAAAACAAACCATTGTCCAGTCTGGTGCCACCCATACAATTGTTACATTTGAGTAGATTGTTGCTGCCACTGAGTCAAAACATCTTGTTGAGGGTCTTGCTCTTTTTTTTTTTACTAATCCTCGAGTTTACCAAGCATGATGTCCTGATCTAACGATTGGTCCCTCCTGACAGTATGACCAAAGGTCAAGTGAGGAAGACTTGCCAGCCTTGCTTCTAAGGAGGATCTAGCTATACTTCTTTAAAGACAGATTTATTTGTTCTTCTGGTAGTCTACTGTGCTTTCAATATTCTTCGCCAACACCATAATTCAAATGCATTGATTCTTCTAGGGTCTTCCATATTCACTGTCCAACTTTCATAAGCATATGAGGTGTCTGAAAATAACATGACTAGGGTCAAGAAAACTTTAGTCTTCAAAGGGGTATATTAAGTATAGTAATACATAATTTGCACATAATACACAAATAATTTAAAATTTACCTAATTCCTCTAATACAGTCGCACTCCCACCCCCATCAGTTTGTTATACCATGGTGGTTTCTGTGCTGCTGTGATTCTAGAAGGTATGCCTACAATATTTCCAATATCAGTAGGGTCACCCAGAGTGGACAAGTTTTAGCTGAGCTTAGAGACTAAGATGGACTCGGAAGGAGGAGAGATGAATTACGTCAAAATATTTAGTCACTGAAAATCTTATGAATAGCAAGCAGTGCAAAACTGTCTCTAGCACCAAAATATCGAACACTGAAACATGATGACCAGCACCAAAATATTATCAGATATGGTGCCAGAAGATGAGCACCTTAGGATTGAAGGCACTCAAATACAACTGTGGAGGAGCTGACCTTCACAGTAGAATAGACAGTGGTGGCGTGAATGGAGTAAAGCCCTCAGGATCTTCATTTGCTGAGTGAGCACAACTCAACATGAAGAAGAACAGCTATAAACATGAAATAATAATCAAAACATGGAATGTAAGAAGTATGAATCTAAGAAAATTGGAAATTGTCAAAAATGAAACGGAATGCATACACATCAATATCCTAGGCATTAGTGAACTGAAATGGACTGGTATTGGCCATTTTGAATCTGACTACCATAAGGTTGTCTATGCCAGAAAGTACAAATTGAAGAGGAATGGCATTCCATTCATCAAGAACATTTTAAGACCTATCTTGAAGTACAACACTATTTGTGATAGGATAAAAGGACAACC
>NW_006408629.1:4517156-4524458 GCF_000296735.1 Chrysochloris asiatica
ACCACAGTGGGGAATCCTGGTGTGGTGCTGTTTTTAATGCGCCAGACTGCAAAGTTGTTTGAACTGCAGGGTCGGCAGTTCAAGCTCACCAGCTATACCGGGTCGCTATGGGTCAGAATTAACTCGAGGGCACTTAAGAACAAAAACCACAGTGAAGAATCCTTTCCATGCAAAAACAGTTGCATGGAAGTGATTGCTATCATGGAAATGAAACAAGGTGTATGATTTGTTTAATGTAAAACTGATGATCTTGTTGTAATCCTTTACTCAATTCACAATAAAAAAAAGAAAGAAAACTGGGCTACTAGGGTGAGTTCCAATCTAGACCTGAAGAATGGCTGAGGGTCACAGTCTCAGGTTCCACCAGTCTGTTACTGACCAGTAAGCCTGGTCTTTTTATAAAATTATGAATTTTGTTACACATTTTCTCCCACTCTATCCAGGACCTTCTAGTGTGATCCCTTTCAGATCAGCTGACACCTTCCAGATTTTAGAAGTTATGTTTTGACAATCTATTTTAGTAGAATCCCTCTCCTGTAAGTAGTGCTCTTTCTAGATATACTTTCTCTGCAAAGTAGAAAACAAATGTAGCCTGAGTGGACTATACATACTTCCTTTCTTATGCAAAAATATTTCCACACCTCAATGTCAAAAATGTTGTTATAGCTTCATGGTAAAATAACTAAGTTTTTCTTCTGAATAAAATGGATGGCAAGGATTTTAGTCTTCATAAATGTAACTGGTACTGTTGCTGTTAAGTGCCATTGTGTTGATGCTGATGCATAGCAGCCCTATACGGGGTTTCCAAAGAGCAACTGGAAGGTATGAACTGTCAACCTTGTACTTAGCAGTCCAGTGCTTATTCTGTAGTGCCATATCAGGATTTCAAAATCTAACAACACATACACACAAAAAAACAAATTCTAATATCAAATCTTTATCAGATGGGTCTAAGTTTTTTTCTGCTTTAAGAAAAATATTAATAATCCATTAAAAACCTCTAGAGGTTGATGGTATTATCACAATAGTAAAAACATAAAATGCTGGCCCAGAATATTGAAAAGATTTCCTTAAGCAAAATCAGTGATTGTTTTGAAAAAGTCAATTCTTTTAGAAGCATAATATAAGCACATAATGACATCTCAAATGATAGATCTCTGTAATATGTTTCTCATTCTCAACTCTTGGGGAGAGGGAGCTTCTGAAACTTCATGGAGAAATATCAATTACTGAACATATGGTAAACTAGTTAAAAATTTTTGGGAGAGCAAATTGAGGTATAAATTAAATACTGAAGGGGAGTAAGGTTAAACTTGGGGGGTGTGAGTATGCCGTGGTTGACAGAAGTAGGTGAAAGTTTGAAAGGGATTTGGGAAATGTAAACAGATCTTGTATGAAGTAGTTACCTCTTCTTACCTGACTGTATTATTGGTATGGATATTATGTCTAATTAGGGAACACTCCTTCTACCTGATACGGTAGAACGGAAGGTGTGTAAGTCTGCCCTAAGGTCAATATTGATTGGACATGCTAAATGGGATCCATTAGAAGTGCCCAAACCTACTCAGGTTTTTAATTTAAAACAGTACAGGATACCTGGTGGACAAAAAGAGATGACCACACTCAGGATATGCTGAGGCTGAAATTTGTTACTGCCAGCAAATTCTCTGTATAACAGTCCTGTGGTGGTGGTGGTGGTGGTGGTGGTGTGCCATGGTGTCAGTTCTGACTCACAGAGACCCTTCACAGGGTCTCCAAGGTTGTGAATCTTTACAGGAGGAGAAAGCCTCATATTTCTCTCACAGAACGGCTGATAGTTTTGAACTACTGAAATTGGGGTTAGCAGCCCAATTCGTAAACACTGAGCTACCAGGGCCTGTGAAAAAGGCAGGTAGCTCATGGAGGTTGACAGTAAACTATGGAGGCCTAAATAAAGTAGTGCCACCTGTGGCTTCTAGCTATTCCATATATGGTAACAATAGTGCAGAAAATGCAGCAGGCTAAAGGAGACTGGTACTCAGTGACTGATCTTGCAAGTGCCTTTTTCTTGATGCCAAGCTCAGAAAAGAACCAGTCACAGTTTGTTTTCATGTGGGAAGGATCCTAATATACTTTCAGTGTGTTGCCTACTGGCTGACTGTCATAGTATACTTAGAAGAGACTTGGACTTAGTGCAGATCTCAAGTGAAGTTATACATTGCAATGATGATATGTTAATATCAAATACAGAAGAACAGACTAAGGCAGATTTGAAAACAACAGTGGCTAGTTAATAAATCCAACAAAAATCCAGGGCCTTGCCCAAACAGTGAAATTCTTGGGAATAACTTGGGCTGGAGCCACCCATGACATTCCACAGGCAACCAAGAATAAGATGCTCTCGCTACCCAAACCCAAACCTAAGCAAGAGGCCCAATGTTTAGCTTGTCTATTTGAATTCTGGAGGACATATATTTCATACCTGAGAATACTGCTGGCTCCTATCCATAAAATCATGTGGAAGAAAACTGTTTGGATGGAAGACTGGGCAACAGTAGGCTATGCTGGAGTTATAGAAAGCCATCTTGTCTTTAGGCCCATATGATCTACATTCACACATGCATATATAGACATGAACTTATGGCAAAAACTTGAGAAAGCTGCCCTACAATGAGCACTTGGATTCTAGGCTAGAAAATTTCCAGATGCTGCAACACGATATACACCATTTGTTAGGCAATTATTCCCCTGCTACAGGGAATTGATTGAGACTGCCGCTAGGACAGAAAGACATAAAATCATCATGAGATCTGAAATACCCAGAATGTTTTGGGTAATATTTTGAGAAACAGTCAAACAAGTAAAGTGGTTCCCTAAATAGTTCTGTAACTAAATGGAAATGGTTCATACAGGAGCAAGCTATGAGGAGAATGCAGGGAGGCACCCTCTGTATCCAATAGCAAGTAGTCTCTTTTCCCATAGGTCCTACCCTAGAACCACCTGAAAAGCTGTTGGAACCCATTGCCACATGGACAGTGCCCTATGAATAATTTTCTTCTGACCAGCAAAAGGTTGTTTGGTTCACAGATGGCATTTCCAGGGCACATGGACAATGCCTAATATGGAAAGCTGCTACATTAAGACCAGCAGATCGAAAGTCCTTGATCAATGGGTTGAACTGCAGGCTGTCATCCTAGCTGTGATACAAGAATTAGACAATGGTGAGAGACCATATGTATGGATTTTTATTGATTCATGGGCAGTAACCAATGGCCTGACTATATGGTCAGGCAAACGGGCAACGGAAAACTGGACTATTAAAGGAAGATCTACGTAGGGCAAGGGCCTATGGAAAGCACTCTAGCTATTTAAATGGCACATCAGAGTAGGACATGTTGATACCCATCAGAAGAACCCTCTTCCTGAATCAAAAGGTGATTGGAATCAGTAAGTGGACATGTAGGTACATACCATTGAGATGGACAGTTGGGTCCATGAAATGAGTAGGCATGGGAATGCTGCAGCAATGCAGAAATAGGCTGAATCTAGATATACCCCTCTTACACCCTCTGAGGCAAAAAAAAAAAAAAAAAAAAAAATGCCAACAAGGACTAGTCTGTCTACCAGCAAGAAAGACAGATGTTACAAATCCACTTTGGGGCAGATTCCCTTGGGGGAAGGACCTGCTCACAGTTGGTAAATGGATTATATAGGACCAACAGTATCAGTGGCACCAGATCACTACAAATAGGTCCTCACAGGAATAGATATTTACTCAGGACTGGGCTTTGCATGTCCTGTAATGGATGCAGATGCCAAAAAATATCATTAAGGCATTAGAACAAAAGAAACTGCACCAATTTGGGCCACCAAGTTATATTTCCTCAGACCAAGGAACACAGTTTACAGCCCACAGGGTGCCTCAATGGACCACGAAACAGAATATTAAATGGATATACCATGCTGAATACCACCCTCACAATAATGGTTTGATAGAGAATTGGAATGGGCAATTGACACATTTGGAATCTAAAACAGGGGCAGATGAAGGCATGAAGGGTTGGTTCACACATGTTCATAAGGGTGTGCTCACAGTCAACATGAAGGGGCAAAGGGAGGATCAACACTAGATAGATTCCTACGTTTCTCAGGGAGATCTGGGGAAGAGGGGGTGGGGGAGAATTCTGGTGCTACTGTACAGTTCTTCCCCAAATCATGTGAAATTGCTTTTTTCCTGCAGGATTCTGCAGTCCCAAGACCAGGAGTACAGCTAAAAGTCCTAGAAGTAGGGGTTATCTCAAAGCAAGAGACTATAACAATACCCCTAAACCTGTTTTTCAGAATTCCTGGCAAAATTACAAAAATCTGGCAAAATTGTGATTGATAGTGAATATTATCATATGGTCTAGTGGTCAAGGATGCCCACTAGTCTTGCATTTCCTGGTTTAGCACTGTGGGCTAATGCACCAGACTGCAAAGCCATTTGAACTGCAAGGTCGGCGGTTCAAGCTCACCAGCCGCTCCTCAGAAACCCTATATAGGGTTGCCATGGGTCAGAACCGACTTGATGGCACTTAACAACAGCAACATTCAACATGACTGGGAACTGACTGAAGGGTAGCACTTACTAGACTGGTCTTGCTACCAGCAATCTGGACTAGCAAAGCAGCTGAACTTGATGTCTCTTCCCAAAGTGGAAATGTTTGGGTAAAAGTAAATGACAAATGGAAGGAGGGAGAAACAATAGCTGAAGGTAAGGTATTTATAAATGTATTATGCAATGGGGGAAAATCTAACATTACGCTGATATCACCAGAGAGACTCAGAGCAAGAGAATAATCTTCTTACAGTAAATTTTTTTCAAGAACAAGAAGGGTGAAAATGAGACAAACTTTTGTATAACCTCACCAGGTCAGATGGACGTGAACAGCAGGCCTGATTATAGCCTCATCCTTAGACATCTTTACCACAGTAAAGAACTAACTGCTAATGACTGGTTTGGACTGGTAAATTATTGGATTGCTGTTGTTGTTAAGTGCCATGAAGTCGGTTCTGACTCATAGTGACCCTGTACAAGGCTCCAGAGGAGTGGCTGTTGACTTTGAACTGTCAACCTTTTGGTTCAAACCAACCTTGAGGTCAAATGCTTATCCTATGGTGCCACATCAGAGAATGGCGAAGTTAATCCCTTAAGTATGAAAGGGCAAATGACTAGAAGATCCAGGGGGTGGCTTGCAGGGCAGCTAATTATTGATTATGGCCCTCCTAGCCATATTTCTCCATGTTGTGATATATTGTAAATCGTAGCATCTATGTCTGTGATTATGGACCCATTTTGAAATAAGTAGCTAAGGAGTAGAGATTAAGGTAGGGCTCAGGAGCTCTGGTAGCATAGTGGTTATGAAACGGGCTGCTAACTGTACCACAGGAGAAAGATGAGGCTTTCTGCTCCTGTAAAGATTTATAGCCTCAGAAACCCTGTGCGTGGTCACTATGAGTTGGAACTGACTCCATGGTACTACTTAACAACAACAACAAGGAATATAGGTTGATGGAGTCAAGAATGCCCACTAGTCTTGTATTTCCTGGTTTAGCACTGTGGGTTAATGAGTCAGACTGCAAAGTCATTTGAACTGCAAGGTTGGTGGTTCAAGCTCACCAGCTGCTCCTTGGAAATCCTATACAGGGTCGCTATGGGTTGGAATTGATTTGACACCACTTAACAATAACAAGGAGTAAAGGTTACGGTAGATCTAAGTATAAAGAATACCTCCACCTTAGGAGACGGTGTGACTCAAGTTGTCACCCTTAGTTTCCCTTGGGGCTATGGTTGGATGCCAATTTATAATAAGGCTTTAGAAACGCTTGCTCTCTCTTGCCATGCATCTTGCATCTGGCTCAGGACAACTGACCTCCATTACATGACCTTAATCACAGCCTTATGCATCAACAAACACTCTGTCATCTGACCTGCAAATTTGGGTTCCTCACAGCTGAGACTACATAGGTGACAAAGAGTCCTACACACTGATCTCAGATGTACAGATTTGCGACTTGTCAACCTCTACAATGTTGTGAGCCATTCATTTGACAACTGTGAGATCTGTGGAACACTGCAGCATGTTGCAGAACCCTAGGACTTGACAGAAGGGAGGAGTGGTGATTGTTATCAAGGACTACGGAGGGGTGTAACATGTCAGAAAAGTCAATATCATTAACCTCCAACTCCTAGGAACCAGTCTTGTGTTGCTTTTTAGAAAAGAAATAATTTATGCAATAACAGAGGGTCTTAAACTGTCCCTTTTCCCAGGAAGGGGATGGAAGTTGTACGAGTACAGGGAGGAGACAATACTCATATTCAAAGTCACTTGGAAACATTATCAATCCAGTTATATTTTAAACAGTTGCCATCAAATACGAGAAGGCTTCCAAAAGTTCATGGAAAAAATCTTTTCATTCAATTTTTCATGAACTTTTTGAAGCCCCCTCATATTGTTTTAGATAAGACACACGAGAAACCCAATTTGGAGAAATGAGAAGAACATGCCTTCATAATTAGAGAGTTATAGACACTTGCAACAATTGCATTACCTCTTTTAATTCTCAATAAAAATTGTATTAAGTAGATATGATTATTATCTTTACATTGCAGCTGATAAAATCGAGACTGAAAGTGATTAAGCAATCTGCCTGAGGTCACAGTGCTAGCTAGTATTTAGCAGAACCTCCATTTGAGGTATCAGATATGTACCAGATACCAGCTCTTAAACAGTATGGAATCTTTCTAAAACAAAGCAAGGCAAATGTTAAACAGGAAACAGCACCAATAAAGGACTAAAATGAATACGGTAGTAAATTAGACTGTAGCTGGACAGCAGGGATAAATACTTAGGCTGTCTTGGGAAACAAAAGCTGTCCCTCCCCCACTCCTCACCCACCCCAATTATGGAGTAAAGAAGACTAGAAGGAGAATTGCAGAACTTCCATTGTCCCCAAGCAAGAAAGTCTCAGAGACTTGCTTCCATAAAGATGACAGCCAAGCAAACCCCATGGAGCAGCTTCTACTTTTTAACACTTGGGGTTGTTATGAGTGGAAATAGAGTGAAGTTCTAATTCTACTCTATCACAGATACGGTAGACACCACCACCAACTGACCAGTGTCCATCAAAACTTCATAAATGTATTGCTTTAGTCTTTAGCAACATTTCTGTTCTATACCTAAAGATTTAATTACTTTACTAATTTCTCACTGGCTTGCTGTTACTCAGTGTAAAGAATGCTTGTTTAGCAGACTCAACTGGGTTTACAGAACAATATGTCAA
>NW_006408629.1:4524558-4525892 GCF_000296735.1 Chrysochloris asiatica
TTAAAACAACACAAAAGACTATACACACACACCTCACCAGATAGAATACAAAGAAATCAAACTGATTACATCTGTGGAAAGAAATGGTGGAAAAGCTCCATATCATCAGCCAGGGGCAGACTGTAGAAATTCAAATATGCAAGTTCAGATTGAAGCTGAAGAAAAATAAAACAAGTCCTTGAGAAACCACAGATGTTGGGCAGGGCTTGATGGCAGATAGTGTAGAAATGCAGTGAGGATCTCTGGCAGCAATAACATAGAATAACAGAATGAAGCAGGTTCAGGGAACAGTTCCAGAAATCTGAACCACATATATAGGAGTGTGTAAAAGTTTGAAGGCTTATGTTGTTGTTTTTAGGGGCCATCGAGTTATTACCAACTCATAGCAACCTTATGCAAAGCAGAATGAAACACTGACCAATCCTAGGCCAACCTCACTATTGTTGCCACACTTACGCCCATTAATGCTGCCACTTTACCAATCCATCTCATTGGGGGTCTTCCTCTTTTTTTCTGACCTTCCACCTTACCAAACATGATGTCCTTCTCCAGAGACTGCTCCCTCCAGACAATATGTCTGAAGTATGACAGGCAAAGTTTGGCCATCCTGGCCTCTAAGGAGCACTCTGACTGCACTTATTCCAACACAGATATGTTGGTTCTTTTGATGGCTCATGACACGTTCAATATTCTCCTCCAACACAACTCAAATGCATCTTCCAAATTCACTGTCCAGTTTTCGCATGCATATGAGGTTATTGAAAATACCATGGATTAAGTCAGGCACACATTAGTCCTCAAGCTGACATCTCTGCTCTTCAACACTTTAAAAAGGTTTTGTGCAGCAGATTTGCATAATGCAATACGTTGTTTGATTTCTTGACTGCTGCTTCCGTGAGTTTTAACAGCTGATCCAAGAAGAAATCCTTGACAACTTCAATCTTTTCTCCCTTGATAAGAATGTTGTTTATTGGTCCAGTGGTGAAGATTTTTGTATTCTTTACACTAAGAGGCAATCCATATTAAACTCTGTGCTCTTTGACCTTCATCAGTAAATATTTTAAGTCCTCTTCACTTTCAGCAAGCAAGGTTGTATCATCTGCATATCACAAATTGTTAATGAGTATTCCTCCAATCCTGATGCCATGTTTATTTTTAAATAACCCAGCTTCTTGGATTATTTGCTCAGCATACAGGTTGAGTAAGTATGGTGAAGAATACAACCCTGTCGCATACCTTTCTTACTTTTAAAACATTCAGTGTTCCCATGTTCTATTTGAACAACTGCTTCTTGCTACATGTACAGATCCTTCATGAGCACAATTGAAAGTTCC
>NW_006408629.1:4527777-4547777 GCF_000296735.1 Chrysochloris asiatica
GAAACCCTATACAGGGTCGCTATGGGTCGGAACCGACTCGATGGCACATAACAACAACAACACTATGGTGCTGTAGGATAAGCACTGGACTGCTAACTGCAAGGTCAGTGGTACAAAACAACTAGCAGCTTTTTGGAAACCCTATACAGGGTCACTTTCAGTTGAAACCAACTCAACGACTACGGTACCTTGAATTTACTTGCTATGGCTTTTCTATCCAATCTCTTAACTCCTACCAAGTGACTGGGCGGGATAATGCAGATGAAGTGTACAGGACTCTGAGGCTGGGATTGGTTCATTTTACCATCCTGATAGGTTTAAAGGAGCCAGCCAATGCAAAGGCAGGAACGGAGAATCCCAGGACATAAAAAAAGAAAAACACTAGTGGAGTATGAGATCCCTGCCCTAAAAAGCGACAACAGCAGAGGCTGTGGGCTTCTAGGTCTGTGGACTGAGTAAAGATTAGTGCCTATGGGCAGGAGGCTGGCTTGCAAAATGTGCTCCTTGGGCATTTACAGACTGACTAAAAGAGCTTGGTAACACTTGTCCGAGCAGGGCAGAGGCCACAGGGCCAAACGATGCATTCCTACAAGTATGACACAGAAGAGAAGATCCTCAATGGCGAACTGCTGCAGCCTGAGTAATTTCTGATGCTAAATTGTACCCTGCTCACTTCCCTAACAAACCCCGTAAGCGTGATTATTGTTATGAGTTCCGCATAGCCATCACAATGGATTATACAACGCAGGTGTGAAGCAGAGAGAGCCATGGGAGGGATGGTTGGTGGCAAATAGGGTAAAGAAAGTTGTAGGATGGAGGGGTGTCTGACCATCATCACATAGGAATGGAACTTAGGTTGAGTCTGAGTTTGATTTTCGTTCCCCTTTGTGAAACCCCCCAACACTTTTTTTTTCCCAATGACATTTAACAACAGTATTCTGCAGTCATAATATACTTCTTTTTACATAATATGGTATTAAAGTTCTTTCAAACTCATGTCAGTCATTACCAAAGAGGACATTTACACATAAATATACATCCCTGTAAACAAGTGTTTAGTCAAGTATTCGGTCATCAAATATTTAGTAAAAATCTACTGTTTACTAGACTTTGGTGGCATGAAACATGAAAATATAAAGATTAATTTCTGATGATTTCAAATAGAATTCTGGTCCTTGGAATGCTTTAAAATTAATTCTGTAACTACTTCATTACTGTTTCTGTTTTAAATGAAAACCTTAAACAAGAAACTAAGGCATGCTTGAGTGAGCAGTTCATTATTATATTTTGATATTGCTTGTTGAGTTATTAGAAACTGATAGTAGCAATAACAGTAATCTATTATTTGGCTCACTCTCATCAGGGGATCTTAAATGAAGCAACTTTACTTAGCTTAACATGCCTAGTTTTTCTTCCCATGCCTCACTTTTTCTTTCTCTCAAGAAAGTGACTTTCTCACTATGGAAGAAGAAAATGGACTTGTTCAGCTTATCCACCTGGGATTCTTCCAAATCTGCTTTCAGGAAGGATGCATTCTAGTCTGCTTTTTAGCACATGTTAAGCAAAAGGATCTTGGAAGAATGGGAGGAAAATTTGTTTGGGATGGGGATTAAGAGGAATTATTAGGAAGTCCATTTAGTCACAGATCTAAATCACATTGTGAACTATATAATTGGTGAAATGTATTAACTCATATACCACATCATTTATGAACAGTATTAATTCATAAATGAGCCTGCTGACACAGTGGTCAAAGCACTTAGCTGCTAATCAAAAGTCTGTGATTGAGAACACAGCTGCTCTGTGGAATAGAGATGGAACTTCCATAAAGATGTACGGGCTTGAAGCCATTCTACTCTGTCCTATTTGTTATTGTTAAGTGACATTGAGTCAGTTCCAACTCATAGCAACACTGTATAGGGTTTCTGAGGAGCAGGTGGTAGGGTGGACCCACCGACTTTGAGGTTCAAAGTGACCTTGCGGTCCAATGCTTATCCTACAGTGTCACTCTTAATCAGTACTGACTCAATGGCAGTGGGTTTGATTTGGTTTGATTTATTAATTAGTAAAGCTGGTATTTTGATATCCAGTTTACTGATTCCTATTTCTTACTGCTCATTGATTTGCATCCAAACTCAGAAGGGTACATGGGTAAGTAACAAGTTACGTCTACAAGGGCATAGGGTCAGAGACCACGAGAATTAATTGATTCTGATTTTTAGAGAAGACAGATGTTATTTACTGAACCCCTCAAGCCCCCAAACTACATGCCAGGTATCATGTTTGCGTCACATGTATTATTATCACTCCAATTTTCCAGACCGAAAAAACAACAACTGAGACTTAGGAAACTTAATTTTTGAAGTCACACTGCATTAAATGGAAAAGCTGGGACTCAAATTCATGTCTATCAGATGCTGTGCTGCTATTAACTTTATTCCCATACTATTTCTTCACAATGTTATTTGTACACTAAAAACAGGAAATAAAAATAGTTACTGTCAAGATCTCCCTTCAATTACTACAGGTCTTAAGCTAATTTGAAAAAAAATATAAAGCCTTAGAAATGTTTAAAATAATACTTTGTTTTGATAATGTGAAGTTATTAGATAAGCCTATATGAATACATGTATATACATATACATCTAAAAGAAAATGATAAAGTTAATGATGTAGTATGATTGGAATAATCAGTTTCTTGGAAAAGCAAAATCCAGTATGAACAGCAGCAGCCCCTGGTGGTCTAAGGGGAAAAGTAAACAGTGTATCCATAATTATTTGAGTGGAAATATGTTTTTAAAAAGAATATATGTACATATTTAGCCATTTGACTCAGTTCTCAACCCAACACATTAAAAAACAGATGCTTTAAAAAATGATCTGCTGGCAAGATGCTTGTTAAAATTTTATCAGTTGAAATATTAAAATTCATTATGAATTAATTAGCACATTATATAAAAATAAAATGTTTTTGTTTCATCGTTTTACAAAGTACTATAACCAGTGGTGATTAGCACTGGGAATTTTGTGTGTCTTGATATGTGTTGCTCAGAATGAAACTAAATTTATAGGATCACCACTAAATTGATGACATTTTCTGTCTTCACTCTTGAATTCAGTTGGCAGATGTTTTCAAGAACAAAAAATTCTGTCTTATTACAAAACATATTAAGCAGGTTTTCCTGCCAGGCATGTCTGACATGATGTTTATTGCTTAGACTAAATCAATCCCCTTAATAAGCCATAATATATGCCAACAAGTACATTATTTCATAGTTAAGGAAAGTTGCCACATGAAACAGTAAGTACTTTGATCTCTCAAGCTCAGCTCCCAATGCATCAGAAATGTGCTACATAATCCACTAGTTAGTAATATCTAATTTATGTTGCTTTAGCAGATAAAATTAAACTTTGATGATTATAAAGTTTTAGGTCCGGATTCTACTTTATTTTTCTCTATGTACAGTACATATTAGCAAAAATGTGAAAGAAAAAATTTAGCTCTTTATTAAATTTCAGAGCAAAAGGGGGGAAAAAAGTATTTTAAAACCCCCTATTCTGGTGTTTGAATATATTAGGAAAATTAAATGGTTCCAGAGATGAAAACAATCATTGGCAGTAATAGAAATAAATTAAATTTGGTTTCATGACTTCAGTGGCACTTGTTGTTGTTAAGTGCCACTGAGTCAGTTCCAACTCATAGTGACCCTGTGCAGGATTTCCAGAGCAGCTGGATTTAAACCTATGACCTTGTGGTTAACAACCCAGCACTTATCCCACATCAGGCCCTAATACAGAACAAAATAGATAACGAAGATAAAACAGGATGACATTTACTAGCCCCCACCAATATTATAGATATAACTCAAGTCAGAATATCAAAAACACAGTTTGTCTAAAAAGCTTCACTATCAAAGTTGGCTGTTTCTGAACAATTGCAAACATTCACATGAATGCTGGAAAATCAGCCAGAAAACTAGACACCACCAAATATCTCACATGCTAAGAATAAGATTTCTGATGGATGTCAACAAGCAATCAATCCATAAATACTTGAATATCTTAAATGTTCAGTGCCAGCCTCTGCCAGGAGCCTGGATGCCTATCTGTAACTGTCTTTTCCACATTTGATTTTTTTTCCTTTTGTGGCCATGAAACCCACCCTTCCTCCTTTGCTCCCACCAACATCTGATTTTTTTTTTTTAATTTGCTAAATCTAATCCAATCTCCTTTAGTTACCATCACCACATAGTATGACTAGCCTCAACTTAAGGAACAGATGTTTAGCGCAGACTTCTAAGCACAAGGTTGATGGTTCAAGCTCACCAGACCCTATACACACTGGAAGATTTCAGTTTGAGAACTAAGGTGTGCGTGACCCAAGCCACGGCTTTTTCAATAACCTCATATGCATGCAAAAGTTGGATAATGAATAAGGAAGACTATAGAAGAATTGATGCATTTGAGTCACGGTGTTGAAGGAGAATATTGAAAGTGCCATGGATTGCCAAAGAGCAAACAGATCTATGTTGGAAGAAGTGCAGCCAGAGTGCTCCAAGGAAGCCAGGATGGCCAAACTTCATCTCTCATACTTGGAACATATTATCAGGAGAGACCAGTCACTGGTGAAGGATATCGTATTTGGTAAAGTGGAAGGTTGGAGAAAAAGAGGAAGACTCCCAACAAGATGGACTGGCACAGTGATTGGGCTCTGGTGTAGCAATGATTATGAGGTTGGCCCTGGACCAGGCAGTATTTCATTCTGTTGTGCATAGGGTCACTATGTGTCAGTGCCAACTTGATGGAACCTAACAACAACAATGGAACAAAACTCTACCCAGACTTGCACCATTCTCAAAATTATAATGCTTGATGCCAATGCTACGTCACCGTGTCAATCTATCTTGTTGGGGGGCTCCCTCTTTTTGCTGCTATTCCACTTCACAAAGCACAGTGTACATTTCCAGGACTGGTCCCTCCTGGTAACATGTCCAAAATTATGAGAGACGAACTCTCGTCATCCTGACTTCTAAGGAACATTCCAGCTGACCTCTCCCAAGACAGATTTGCTTGCTCTTCTGGAAGTCCATGGTGCTTTTAATATTCTTTTCCAATATCACAATTCAAATCTATTGATTCTTCTATGATCTTCCTTATTCAGGGTCCAACTTTCACATGCATGTGAGGCAACTGAAACTACTATGGCTTAAGTCAGGTGTTCCTTAGCTGTCAAATTGATATCTTTTATTTTGTGTACTATTTTGGAGCAGATTTGTGTAATGCAATACATTGTTTGATTTCTTGATTGTTGCTTCCATGAATGCTGATTGTGGATTAAAAAAAAAAAAAAAAAAAAGAAGTGTTTGACGACTTTGATTTTTCCCCCCCCATTTATGATGCTATTTATCAGTCAAGCTGTGAGGATTTTTGTTTGCTTTACTTTGAGGCTCAATGCATACAAAAGACTATGGTCTTTGATCTTCATCAGTTTATATTTTAAGTCTTCTTAACTTACAGAAAGAAAAGTTGTATAATATACATATCACAGGTTGTTAATAGGTGTTCCTCCAGTCCTGATGCCAAATTCTTCTTCATATAATCCAGCTTCTCAGATTATTTGCTTAGCATACAGATTGAATAAGTATGGTGAAGGATACAACCCTAGCACACACCTCTTCTGATTTTAAACCATTCAGTATCTCCTTATTCTGTTCAAACAACTGCATCTTGATTGATGTACAGGGTTCCTCATAAGTAAACTTACATGTTTTTGAATGCCCATTCTTTGCAATGCTATCCATAGTTTGTCATAATCCACACAGTCAAAAGCATCTGCATAGTCAACACAGCACAAGTAAATTTCAATATTGTTGTTGTTAAGTGCTATTGAGTCATTCTTCAGCAACCCTATACAGCATTTTCTAGGAGCAGCTGGAGGATTTGAACCGCCAAACCTGTGACTCTGTCCTACAGAATCACACCAGGACTCCAAATACATTTCATGATAAATCCACATAACTCAGAAAACACAATAAATTCCACGATATCATAAAAAGTAAATTAGCGATTATGGTGAGAGGAAGAAGTAGAATTTCAACGAAGCTCTTCAACGTGGACAAGATTTGTAGTGGGTAAAAGAAAAGGGAACAAAATGAAAGATTCCACAAAGCACAGATATATACAGGGTAGAAGAAAAGTGGGTACAGCAGTCTGACTGTACTCTTATGAGCAAGTGTATAAAGCAGATATTGCGGAAAGTCAGAAAAAAAACCTATTTTCATTTTCATCTGTAATTTTAGTACTATGATACACCTAAGAAAGAAGACAGGGTATAACTTTTACATATATATATATATATATATATAGAGAGAGAGAGAGAGAGAGAGAGAGAGAGAGAGAGAGAGAGAGATTAATCAAGGTATCAAAATGAATGTTGGCATATGACTTTTTATCATTAAGTTTTAGAGTATACTCTCAGTCACTAGATTAGATAGGGGACAAATTATGTGTATTTGAATGTTTCCCCAAAGGAAAAAAATAAAGACGCATACTTTTTATGACATTGTTGTTGTTAGTAAGTGCCGTCCCAACTCATAGGGACCCTATATAGGGCTTTCAAGGAGCGGCTGGTGGGTTTGAACCACTGATCTTGTGATTAGCAGTCCAGTGTTTATCCAACAGTGACACAGGATATATATAACAAAACAAAACTACACCAGTGGTGGTGGTGTGCTGTGTCATATCGACCCTGCATAGAGTTTCCAAGGCTGTAAATCTTCACGGGAGCAAAAAGCCTCATCTTTCTCCAACAGAAACACTAGTTTCAAACTACTGACCTTGAGGTTAGCAGTCAGACTCGTAACCACTACGCTACCAGAAAGAGCTCGTTAACTACAGCAGTAGCAGTTTAGGATTTTAATGCTAGTCTACTGGTATATTTATTCAAAAAAATTTTATTGTCATGACCCTGCTCTACAATTACTCATTGCAAAGTGCTTTTCTATGCTCTGGTGCTCTGGGGATACAGCAGTGAGTAAAACAAACCAAGTTCCCACCTTATGGAACTCATATTAAGAACTAAATGTTGAAGAAATTGCTAAAACTTTTTGACTGATAGTCTCATTTATAAATTGGGATCAATACTGTTGTCATTGTTAGGTGTCATTAAGTCGGTTCCAACTCATAGTGACCCTACAGAACAACAGAAACACTGCCCAGTTCTGCACCATCCTCACAATTATTGTTACACTTGAGTCCACTGCTGTTGCCACTATGCCAATATATCTCATTGGGGGTCTTACTCTTTATCCATCAATAAAGACCTTCCACCTTACCAAGCACAATGTTCACCTCCATGGACTGGTATCTCCTAATAAAATAACTGAAGTATGAGAGACTTACTCTTGCTGTTCTTGTTTCTAAAGAGCACTCTGCCTATGCTTCTTCCAAACTAGATTTGCCTATTCTTCTGGAAATCCAAAGTACTTTCAACACTCTTCTTCAACACCACAACTTAAATGCATCAATTCTTCTACGATCTTCCTTATTTATTGTTCAACTTTCACATACATATGAGGCAACTGAAAATACTTTGGCTTGAGTCAGAACTCCTTAGTTCTCAAGCTGACATCTTTTCTTTTGATACTGTGTACCATGATATTATTTATTGGGCCCATTGTGAAGATTTTCATTTTGTTTATGTTGAGGTGCAATCCATATTGAAGACTGGTTTTTGATCTTCACTTGCAGCAAGTAATGTTGAATCACATATCTCTGGTTGTTAATGAGTCTTCCTCCAATCCTGATACATTCTTCATATAATCCAGCTCTTTGATGAGTTGCTCAGCATCAGACTGAAGTTGTTTCCCTTCATTTTTACTTGTGCCCCATCAGCGAATGAAGGTCCCAAAAGCTTTGCTCCACTCACATCATCCAGGCAACTTTACTTTTAGTGCCTTCCAACATGACGGGCTCATCTTCCAGTACTATGTCTGACAATGTTTTGCTGCTGTTCATAAAGTTTTCAGTGGCTAAACATTCAGAAGAATCCTGTTTCTCTTTCTTCCTAGTATGCATAGTCTGGAAGCTCCACTGAAAATTCCACCATGAGAAACAGAACATCAGAATAACCAAATGAAAATTACCTAAGCATTAATTCACTTCCCACAAAGTCAACCATCTCTTTTCCCCCTTTAAACAAATAGTCCATACAATTTAGAAGAATGTCAGCTTTCTTCTGCTATTTTGAACATTTCTTGGAGATTTTAGCAGAAAGGATATTTATTAAGAAAGAAATAACATTTTATAGCTAAGATTATCAGATATAAAATTATTCTATCTACATATGTATCTTTGTCCATTTCTTTTTTAGCACTTTTCATGGGAGCCTGGATCTGTGATTAAAAATGCAAAGACAGGAAGAGAAAGAGGCAGAAAGACATGATAAAGAAAATAAATGAAATTGGGAAAAGGGTAAACAAGATGAAAAAAACTGAAGAAAAATTACAAAGGGAACGAGATCAGGTTCTTAAACATGAAGCAACCAATGCAAGAGTATCTTTTCTCTTGCTGTAAGAAAAAATAGATGCTAGAATATGCTGAAAAGTTGATTCTAACTCATAATGGCCTTACAGAACAGAGCAGAACTGCTCCATAGAGTTTCCAAGGCTAAAAATCTTTACAGAAGCAGACTGCCTCCTCTTTCTTCCATGGACTGATTGGTGCATTCGAATAGCCAACATTTCTGTTAGCAGTCCAATTCTTAACTCCTATACCACCAGAACAACTCAAGATAAGTAAAGCAGATGTGAAAAATACAGAAAATGTATACATCTAAAGCGGCAAAAGAAAACAAATGAAAGCAATGGTGACAAGATAAAGAGAAAATAGAATTAAAATCTACACGGTATACAACAACAACAACAAAAAAGCTGTTATATAATCAAGTAAAAACTTAACACAAAATTCACTTTTTGATTGCATTTTTCATAAGCAAGTAAATACTGTTAATTATTTGTCTATTTTGAAAACCTTATATAGTTAATTTATAGACTATGTATACCAGAAATAATTTTTTACAACTGTCATAAGACCTAAGTGGACAGACTGGATTCCATAAAAGAAAGCTGAGGACACATGATAGAGCAGAATGACCCTGTTGCAATGGTAGAAAACAAGCCTATCACTAGATTAGAACTCGTAAGGCAGTCATTAATTCCTAATCCAATCATTATTTTTTTAAATCAAGTAACACATCAAGTAGTGAGATATCTTTGAGAACTTTATATATAATCTACCTAGCTTTTGGTTAACTAATTACACGAATCACTCTGAGTGTTCTTGGTCAGTGTAACACACTGAGGCATGAGAAGTTATAGACAGTTCTTACTAGTTTTACTGTCATAACTCATTGGATACAAAACTCATTTCCAATGAGTCAATTCTGTCTCAAAAGCACCCTCTAAGACAGAATAGAAATGCCTGTCCTGTCTCAAAAGGCTGTAAATCTTTAAGCCAGCAGACCACCACATCTTTCTCCCATGGAGCAGCTGATGGGTTAGAACCACTGACCTTTCGATTAGCAGATGATAACTTCAATCATTGCGTCACCAGGACTATCTTAATAATGGCATGAACCAGAAGCATAATAAAGACAATAAATAACTTTAAAAAGAATGTATTTCTCTTAAAATATGGTATGAAATATTTTATTGTCTTGTTAAGTAAATATAAAAAGGCTCAAGTTATATAATTTGAAACTTTACTACTACCCTACAGTACAATTTATAAAATGTTAGTCTACGTTTAAGTGTTCTGAGAGTTGCTCACTTGAAGAACATACGTTTACTGTTTTACTTACCCAGTGGCATTTTTGACATGCTTTACCACTAAGTTAAATTTTGAGAGTAAATCCACAATAAGGGTTCTGAAAATCACATGACTATGTCTCCAATATACATAAGGCACAGAAACTATATCAAGCAGAATATGTCAAAGTGCAGATCCCATGTTGCCAGCATTGCAAAGTGCAAAGGTTCACCAGGTAAGAAAAGAGTAAAAGACATAGTTCCTCATTACACTATTCCTAAACTATTCTAGCTTAAATATTTATTAAGATATGAATGACTTTCTCTCCCTTTATCTGTTTTCTGAAGGTCATTTGAATCATAGTGGAAATATGGCGGCACAAAGGAAAGCAGTGTTATTATTCAGTAAAATTATTATCACCCAAGATGAAGACTGGTGTTTTTTCGTATAATACTTTATTAACTCAGCAGGTAATATGTCTTAAAATTATTAGCTGCAGATAACTCTCTTTCTCTCTTATGGACAACATAACAGAATCATACCTTAAAGCTCAATGAGAAGCTGGATTGGAAAGTTTTCTTCTTTCTGCTAACAGTACAATTAAATTATTTTAGAC
The DNA here is from genome assembly GCF_000296735.1 of Chrysochloris asiatica. Lineage (NCBI taxonomy): Eukaryota > Metazoa > Chordata > Mammalia > Afrosoricida > Chrysochloridae > Chrysochloris > Chrysochloris asiatica. The sequence goes on from NW_006408629.1 coordinate 4,538,201, forward strand.
AATTTTCTTTGAAGGGATGTATGACACAAAAGAAATTAGCATTTGTGACTTAAAACAATATGATGCTGCAATAGGAATGATATGTGTCATAATTTTGAATAAGCAATAGAAATCATTTCTTCCAAGATCTAGACACCTAGGGAATGCCAAAAAATCTTAGAAAAAAACTATTTTTTTTAAAAAAGCATGTAAGATCATTTATATGAAATAAAACCTAAATAAAAGGAAAAAATGAACAAAAAAAGTGATCTCTCTTACCCTGATATACAACTGCATCATTTCTTTTTCTCTTTGGGGGTTACGATACTTCTCATAGAAATCACGTCGTTTCTTTGTTTCTTTCAGGACTTTATCTTTTCTTTCCCGTTTTTCTGCTGGTTCATCTGAACTATCAGAAGATGACTGCACATGTACCTTAGGCTTTTCTACTTCAATATAGTTTTCATTGGGGTTCATTACTATTACGCCGTATCCTTCCTGTTTTGAAAGGAAAAAAGAATATGCAAATGAATCTTAGAACCATTCTAATTCATAAAAAAAGTTCTCATACTAAGTGATTTAATAAAATTGCATATTCACTAAAATGTTCCTATAGAAAACATTATGATGTCTTTTGTTTTTCCAATAAAAGATCATTTAAAATTGTTTCCCTTTGTTGTTTGTGTAAATAAGTACAGATTACCTGTAAAACCAAAATTAGAATTGCAGCATGAAGCTTATAAAGATTAATTTTTTAAAAAATATACCTCAGGTCTCCTAGAGTTTTCAAAAGTGAACAAAATAATCCATTAGGTAACAAGCATACTACAAACCACATTAATATTTACAATTTTGATATAATAAAGTATTTGAAATTGAAGCGCACATACAATTCAAACTATATTTTGTTGGATTTTCTTTCCTTTACAATTACTTTTTAATGAGTATTTTAAAAACTGTAAACATATGCAATTAAAAATGAATGAACCTGATCAAACATTCCACAGTTTTGCATCTCTATATTACAGAAACATACAATGTCTATTTGTACACCCTGAATTTTATTCATCTATCCTCATTCAGAAGGCCAGTCAAGTCATAAAACGATATAATCATTCTATGTTGCATGGATGCGACTTTTAGAATCTTAAATATTCTTTCAGTATTTAAACTACTATAACTTTTCTTTATTAAAATCTCATACCAAGAAATATGCAAAGTTTGAAAGTTTGAAACATAGCTTATGAGCTGTTAGTGCCCTCCCCCCACTTTAAATTTGTAAATCTATAATTTTCTGCCTGGTTAACTTCCGGCAGAGCAAACATTTCTATTTCATAATTAAAGATGCATTTAATACTTATATTATCTTAGAACTGATTGAAGAATCTAACTATGAAAAAACAAAGAAGAATAAACAATCACCAATATTATGTGCAACTCAAAACTTAAAAAGTTATTCTTTTTGATTCTGTATTGTAGTCATCCCAATTATGTCCTTGTAAAGTCTTGTAAGGTCACAGTTGAAAGACGTATTATATTAAGATTTTTTAAATACACATGCATAGAGCATAAAGCTTATTAAATTTTCTACTTACTAAAAATTATATTCCTTTATAAAAGTGCAACTGCAGAATCTTCTACTTAAGTTTAATATTCAATTTCTTTATATCAAGCCTACCATAAATAGATGACTTTAAAAGTTAAAGCAGTAATAATGGGTCTATATTAACAATGATTAAATTATCTTGAATTTATGTTACATTACTCCACATGGTTGCTTTTTTAAACAGTTGATTTTGCAAACTACATACAAACTTTATTCAGATTGCCTCAAACCCCACTCCCCACATTCAATCAGATAATACTATTGTTTAAAATACAGATTTACTTTAGGGATTTTCAAGATCACTGAAGTTCAGATTTTAGTGGTAGGACTGTTAATTAAGACATAGTACTTTTATATATGAGAAATCAATCTGCATACTAACATATACCAAACTGACTAACAAAAGACTACATTCTTCAACAGTTATATTTAAATATTAAGTAAAATGTTCAAATAAATGTTTTTCATGCAAGGCTTAAGGAATACTAATTTTGAAATCAAACCTTTTTCATCAAAGCACTAGACAATTTTATTTAATTTTATTTGGTCCCTTAGCTGGTAAGTCAAAGTTTTACCAACAAAAGATATTTTATTTGGTCCTGCTTTATTCTAATCTGTATAGCTATTCAAAAGTCTTGTAATTCATTGTGATCACTGTCAGGTAGACAGATTGTCACTTGTTGATTTTCTACAGTTGGACACACTTGGCTAGTTATTAAAATCACATTTAAAGGAAGTTCCTACCCCTCTTCCTTGTGCCTCTTACAACTTTTCACGCCCTTCTCAAATTTCAGCTATAACTTCTCCTCCCACCAAAAGTAAGTTAAAGAACACTGTTGCACTCTGCTAAACAGGGTGAAATAGAGGCATTCAGTACACTGTCTCTGGTATAAGGAACATAGTCAAAAAAGGTCACCATAGGCCAAAAAGAAAATTGCCTCCTTACTAGATTCTGTACCATGAGTAAGTGGTCTCCTGTCATGTTTCTCCCCTGCCTTCTTTGAGTGAATTGAACTTTATACACACACCACATACAGGCACACACAGTTTCTTATATATGAGTATATGAATTAGGACAAGAGAGCCCCGAAATAGACTTAGAGTTCTTTAAATAGAGATGAAAATAGTGATATGCTTATTTTCCTTATAATATGAAAAATTTCAGAGTTAAGGAAGGGCTTTAAAAATGTGAAAATCATCTCTGCACAATGCATGAATTCTAAGTAAAGGTGAAGAAGTTTTTAGCCAAAATCTATAGTCACCAGAATTATGAAAATGTTACTCTAAATTTATAACTTCATCACTATAAAGAATGCTTTGGTATTATCAGGATTATCTGAGCTCAAGTTCTTTTGTTGGTGCTTTTATCAATTTTGGAAACCATAGATTGAAAAAATTACTGTGCTTATTTGATTTAAAAGGAACTCTGAAATTTGATGTGGCCGATCTAAGTAAGTATAAAATATAGACACACATAAATCACCAAAGTAGTAGTATTTGTCTAAGTTATTGATTATGTAACTGAAAATTACATGACTCATTTGTCCAATTTTATAAAGACACACTATCAATTTTTCACTGAGGCATCAACAAATGAAAAATGATTCTCACCACCACCACTATATAAATCAATTAAAGAATTTTTATCATTTAGATTTCAACAATGAATGTTTTTCCTTAAACATCTAAATTATTTAGAAAATATTTCAGCCTTTAGATATTTCAGCTTGCTAATTTAATTAATGTATTAGCAATCAAGAAATATTCAGGAACATTTTCTGCAGAAATGAGAGCTAATTTTAATAAGTGTCTTTGTTGCAAATTCAATTATCATTCTGGAAAAAAGCTTACATTTTCAATTAATTTTTTCTGATAAATTAATTAATGCAATATTCACAGAGACCATTCGTAAGTCATTTTCTAGTAAGTTGGAGAAAGGAGTAACAAAATAAAGTTAACTATCCCACTTATGTGCTTTCATCAGCGATACTGAATACAATTTAATCGTTTCCACCTTTTCTTTGTCAAATACAACACTGTAAAGAAACTCCTTAGTGTATACTACAAAGATTTTTGCTATATCAACATTAATGTATGGAACCTGAGGACTCAATGCAAATAATCAAGTAGAGACAAAATACGTATCAATAGGTCAATTTAACTACTTCATACAGAATAGTACTAATTTTCATCTTTAAAAAAAATAAGAATACCATTTAAAAATTGATATTTCTATTTCCCGCAACCAAAATACGTTAAAAGAGAAGCTACTGTGAACTTTCATTAATATAACAATAAAGTTTTATAAAGCTAACTATAAAATTAAGTATTAACTTTTATATCACAAAAGAACCACACATTTCCACTCTAATAAGGAGGATTTCTTTTGTATTTAATTATTCCTTAAGTACGTCAAATTTCTCATAAGAAAAGTTCTATCATTTCTAATATACATGGAAACCTCTCTTGTTAGCTTTACCAAGATAAAATGATCAAACTTATCATCTAACATACCACTAAGTAAATAAAACTTCTGGCATCTTTTATAATGATTTACCCAAATCAATTCTAATATCCAACATTTCAAGAGACAAAGCATACACACAGTTGTTAATTAACTCTAGCTTAAACTTCACAAATTTCCCTAGTAATCATCAATATCTAATTGGAAGCATACCATATGTGTACAGTAACATTAAAAAGTGAGTTTGTCTTTCATTATGAAGGACAGAAACATGATGTAATAGCACAAAATCATTTACATTCTTTCTTCTCATTCAAATAAAAAGATACAGAAACATACACCCACACATTTACACATTAAACTTAAAGTAGTAACAAGTTACAACTATGTTTGATCACACAGTCTTGTAGAAGATCAAGGAGATGATCAAGAGAACAGATATTGGTAAAAGTAAACTTTATCTCTTTAACTCATTTCATTCAATTTTATTATTCTTTTGTAGTTACAACTGGATCATTTTCAGAGATGTTTATAAGGTATAAACTATTAGATCTTGTTTTTGTTGTTGATTGCTGTCATCCTTCATATTTCATTGCTAGATGTGACATTTTAGTCAACATAAATATTTGCTATAATTTCGAATCAACCGCCTTTATTTTGAAGTCAATAGATGCACTTGCTAACAAATAATATTTCATTTATCATTCAATCAGCAGATCATGACTTAGGTCAGAGGGTTCTAAGACAGGCAATGCTGAACACAAAGAATTAAAGTAGAACACATGGAATCAGTACAGATACATAGTATACTGAAGATTCTACAAATAGACAACATTTTTCAAATATCTGACCTAAACCAGAATGTACTTTTGCCTCAAATAAAACCTTTCTAAAACTAAAGGTTTATCTGAGCCAATTTGCTTATTAATTACAAATTATTAGGCGAATGGAAAACTGAGTTAAGTTCTACATTCTTTTCAAATCGTGTACGGTTGGCTAAATAAAATGTTAGCCAAAAGTACTCAGCTTTGCATATAAACTTGCCAATTCTGTAAGCCATGTATAACCAGAGAGGTCAGGGGCCAGAGTAGAATCCTTTGACCTATGGAACTATCCATTTTGATCTTCAAGAAAGGCTCTGTGAGACATCATTTCACAAAGATTCATCCATCATATTTTTCAAGTTCAGCATTCTATCTGCTTGGCTTGAAAGAAGATGGGTACGCACCCTCAAGTGAAATGAAACCCAAAGTGTTTTGATCTATAAAGTACATCTGCCCATGGTTAAAATGGACAAACCCTTGTCCATTCATCCTTTCTGAAAGAAGTATGTATGTTCTGTTTATTTCCCATCTTCTTTTTTTTTTTTTTTTCACAAGAAGGGTATGTATATGTCACTGTTGCAACATCCTCAGTGCAACAGTGAGATGAGGTCATGACAGCCAATCAGAAGTCACTAGTGAAGCGTTAAAGTAAACATAGCTGTTGGAGCTGCAGCTCTGCTTGAAAAATGCCCCCCCCCCTTCCATTATTTCAGCAATTTTCTCAAGACGTGACCTGGGACTGAAATGCCTGAAATGTCACTTGACTCCATTTTGTGCTTCCTCCCAATGTGCACTTAGGTATCAGCACCCTGCTAATATTTTGCAAAATGTTCATTATCACTATGCTTCAGCTTGTAGTGTCCTAAATTTTAATGCTGTGTTCCATGGTAAAAAGTACCAGAATATGGACCAATGTACTAGTAAGTTTCCAACTTCAAATAGGTCATCAAGTTAGTCAGTAAAAGAAAACATGCCACAAAAAGTTTTCAGAGGACCACCTGTTGTCTATTATTTTTACATAGCACTTACTCATAAATCATAACACAGGGTAATTAATCAAGCTGTCAAAGAGAAGGTCAAAGGTTGTATGGTAGAGTCAGAAGGTCATGCATGGGCTGATAGAGGTCAGGGTCACACTGCATTCCTCATTATCAAGTTGGGATGAGAGACGGCCCAAGCAAACAAAAGTGAAAGCAGATGGAGAAGTGAGTGGATAAAAAAAAAAAGAAAGAAAATTTCACAAACAAAAAGAAAAGTGAAAGAAGACTGTCAGCTGCCTTCAAGTAGAGAATAGAAGAGAAAAGAAATACACTGAAATGTGCTCAAAGGAACTCAAGAACATAAAGAAACTACAGTTTTATTAATGAAATAAATTGAATATAACTTTTTTTGGTCATTTTATTAGTGCACACTAAGCGATATTAGAAAATACATGTTTGCCATCTTTATACCTTCTCTAGCTTAAGGTACAGCAAAGAGTTCTAAGGATGAAATATGATTTGCATTTTTTAAAAAAAAACTTACCATAAGAGGTGTTGTTTTCCTCTCTAATACTGTTTCAGGGTTATAACATAGATGCAAATTATTTTAAGCCATAAGACAGATAAGACATAATTTCTCAAGTATGATACAAAGATATCCACCAACATAAATACTCATAAAAGTCCTTTTGAATAACAAAAAAGTTATAAAATATTCTATTATTACGCTGGCCTGAATTAGACGCAGAATACTGTGCAAAATTAGCTGTCACCCTTTGCTCAAAATCTTTGTTAATCTCATTTTGAATGTTTGCAGCTTTATCAACACATGCATCAATGTCAGCTCCTTGGTTACTGAACCACTGTAGTTGGAAGAAGATATAATTAAAATGTTTTGGCACAGAAAAGGTGAAATTGTATCTTCCCTTGTTCCCTTAGGAGTCTGTAAAACATGAAGGATATATTGACAAACACACACCCTTGTCTCCAGTTCTGACATCTCAGGTCATCCAAGTGCTATTTATTTTAAAACATTCACTTTGCTGTTACCCATAAGTCACCTGCTCTGTTTCTAACTTTTCACTAGGCTTTAGAACAGTTATCTAGCTTAAACTTCACAAATTTCCCTTGCAATCATCAATATCTCATTAGAAGCATATTATAAGTGCACAATAACATTAAAAAAAGAAAATTGCCATTCATTATCCAGGACAGAAATACAATGTAATACTACAGTACCATAAAATCTTTTACATTCTTTCTTCTCATTCTCATAAAAGGGTACAGAAACACATACCTACCTACACATTTACACATTAAACTTAAAAGAAGTAACAACTAACAACTATTGCCCAGCTAATGCCAGATCTAAATCCTTAAGCAGATCTAGGGAACCCTGGAAGAGGTCCAAAGAAGACAAGGACAGGTAAGTTTATCTTTTGGACTTTACTGTTCTGCATGTTAGTTATGACTTTATGTTTCAGAGTACTTGATGGAATTCGAATGGCCACCCAACTTTCTATTAAATGCATTCTAAAGTAGGAAAACATCACAGCTAACACACTATAGAAAGTAAACAAATGGTCAGAGAAAATATTAACACATGACCCAATCACATGCCATATAAAACACACCATGAAGTGTTTAAACTTATTCCTAAAACCTGGCAAAGAACTATATGGTACATACATTACTCTACCTTAAATTATGCTACCTTTCTCCTTTTACTTTTTCAATTAAAATGTCATGTCTCTGGAAATATATTTTAAGACACTGCTGTTTTTCAAGAATATATCAGTGTTTTGCTTATGGTTCTAGAGTCCACTTGCCAAGATAAGGACATGATGAAGACTCTCAAGTATTTGCTAGTTAATTCCTAAGACAATGACACCATGCAACAAATATTTTCAAGCAGCTACTCTATACCAAGTACTGTGCTAGGTACACTGAAATTTTAAGGTATTTCCACTCAGCAAAGAATTTCAAATCAGAGTCAAATAAAAAGCCCTAAAGTGTCTACATGTAGCCACTTGATTCTTCAAAATAAAGAGGAATGTGAAAAGGAATAAAAGGAGGATAGGGTGGGAAATTATGATGGTAAAATGCTCCTAAAATCAACTTGGTCAGACTTTCAAAGATGGCTAGCTCTAAATGGTAAGCTATGTTTGTGTTAAGAACAATATTTATACTTATTCCATCACAATGAAAATACAGTATTTTGGAGTGTATGGGTGCGTATGTGTTATGCATTCAGACATTTTAACAAGTCAAATCATTTCATAATCTAAAGGGAAAGTTTCTATACACATCTATATTCTAACAAACAGGTGCAAGTGAGTACAGCTATGAATTTCCCTTCCCACAGTGACCTATGTCAGAAGATCTTCTCATACTTCTGCTAAATAATTTAATTACTTATGAGTTATGGTTTCTTTGTAACCTTTCAAATGACTAGCTCATTAAAATGCAAAAATATGCAAAACATGATGTCACTGGGTCAAACAGCTGTGTTGGTAAAATTATGGCTGTGAATGTCCTCAAGAACATGAAAATATTAATAATTTATATTGCTCATTAGATGGTAAAAACTATTTAAACAGATTTAGAGACAGATTAATTTTATAATCACAAAATGCTACACTACCTCATGGTAACAAATCTTTCCACCATCTGTGACCCTTTGGTATACATAAAATATATAGGAATTTATAACTGCTTAAAGTTTTTGCATTATAACATGCATATCCAGGTTTAAAATAAAAAAAAAAGTCTTAAGATCCTGGAATGCAAAAGTAAAGAACTCAGCTCAAGATAACAACAACAACTGTTTGCCAACTTCAATCACAACTTAATTTTCCTTCAAAGACACAGTAACAGTAAATAAATTACACTAGAAGACAGTGAACAAGTCATACTTCTGCAAACCAAAAGAATGAGATAACTGTCTTGCTCTGCTTAAAAATAAATGTCATTCTATGACTTCAAACCTACTGTAGAAACTTTTCAAGAATGGCAAGAAGTGAAGAAATTAAGTAGACAAAGTACTATATTATATTTAAAGTTCAAAATGTCTCATGTCTGTGCTTAAGAGTACCATGATGGTGTTAAAAGCATAGGGCAGGAGAAAAAGTCTCCTCAACTATCAGCTGTTTTTAGTCATAGAAATGTTTTTAGTTTAAGAACACATGTGTTTATTGTCAAATCTCTTCTACTTAGTTAGGAACTAGCTTCTCATAAGCAATTTAGACATCAAATCACTTTATTTACCACTGTAAATTAAACAAATGTGTCCATCTAGTATCAGTTAGAAGGAACAGAACCACTACTTAATAATGTTATTTTCCATCATAACCTATCATGGACAAAAATGGATGAATAGATAATCTTAACAGGTGGTCTTTTAAAAATACACAATAATTAGGTAACCCTATTTTTAAAATTCCTTTAAATTTTTTTCTTCTAAAAGGTTTAAAGCAGGGTAAAAAAGCAGTATGCTCATCTTAGTTCTGATGTGAAATATTGAAGATAGTTGTTATGTGGAAGGTAAGGGTTAATGGGGATTTCAGACTAATGAACACAGTGACACAGGGCTCTGAAGTAAGCCATGCATAGTTCTAAGCCAACCTTAGAATTTCAACCCTTCCAGCCCTGGCTTAGATCATACAGGCTCTACTAGAAATGTCAAGAATGTGAAGAGGCGTCTTTAGCCAAAAGGACACAACTT
>NW_006408629.1:4552777-4555857 GCF_000296735.1 Chrysochloris asiatica
TTAACACAAGAGGATAATAGTAAAATGTGAGTATATAAGCTTCTCTCATTTTAATAGGGTATGGCGGTTCATTTAAAAACTTATTTTATAGTAAGTAGGTAGTTACGATTTTAAATATAGGTGATACCAATGATTAAAAAAACCCAACAACAAACACACATAAAAAGTCATAAAATATAATACACACATTCAAACTAGAATTTATCAACATTTTTACCAGTATCTTTTTGTAAAGAATATTTAAAAAGTTTAAATAACATGCCATAATATCAGTACTATGCCAAAAATTTTAATTATAAGTAGCTGACTGGAGAAGACATAGGCTGTGGCTACCCTAGAAAGAGTTGACCTTGCCTTCAAATTGAAAATACAACAGTGTGGCTACCTTTGTAGCAGTAACAACACAGAAGCAGAAGACACATATGTCAGATGGGTGCCAACAGTCTAGTAGCAATCCTAATACTTCTCAGAAAAGAACATGACTCATATTTTAAGAGAAAAGGAAGCAATCAGATTAATTTATATCTCAGTGAGCAAAATAAGTTTAAAATTTAACATTTTTTTTCAAATGTAAAACATCAACAGTCTAAGATGTCCAATGCCAAATGAGATGTAATATTGTTAGCAGGTTTCTGGAATTGTTGTGACATACACTCTTTTTTAAAAATTTATTTCAATTGAACACTACAGTAAGTGAAGAAAAAGCTAAACTCACATCTTCCTCAGGAAATGTAAGACTCCACATTCTACAGAATATTAATTAAATAAAAATCCAAGGAGTAGTTAGAGCATCAGATCCTCAGTCTTCTACAGCATGCATACTTTAAAGTCTTTCCCATCTTATAACAAATTCATAACACAAAGTAGTATAAGTTGGCACATAAATGGTAGGGTTATTTAATGTGAACCTCAAACATCACACCTCAAGTGAAGTCACTTGACTACCTCCCAAATATAAGTAGTCAAGACAAGAACGGCTTGTGCCTCTAATAGTCTAGATAAAAACAAGCAAACAAACAAAAAGTTACTATCTTTATGAAAAGCAAACTGCCCTTCTATATTTTTGGTGATGTAGACGTCCACTTCAAAAGAAGAAGCTACTTCTTATCAAAATAAAAACGTATTAATCAGAGTTATTGTGTATTAAAATGTTTTTCTTTAAGCTTCTTATAGATGAGGCTGTGGCCTTTCTAAAGTGGAAGTTAAACATAATATAATTTATGGGACAAAGGTTATGAAAGAATACTCAAAACAAAGGAATTTTGCATAGTCTATAGGAGAAAACGCAATTGTAACTTTGATTTTTCTTCTGCTGCTGCTTTCCCTATAAAGGAGAAAAAGGAAAATAAAAAGTGATGCTCTTAATGAGCTGGCAAAAAGGCCAAAGAGACTAAGAATAAGAACTTCAAGTACTTTCATTCTAAAAACTTTCAACTTTAAATATATACCTTAAAATGAGAGAAACTCACTCAAAGGTAAGAAGATGTAAAGTTATAAAAACTGGCTCAAAGGCTGACGCACTAGGAGAAGAATAAAAACAACGAAACGAAACAACTGCCACTGACTTGATTGTTTCCAAGGTGACAGATGTTTACAGAAGCCACATCTTTCTCCAAAAGACTTGCTGTTGGGCTTGAACGACTGATCTTCTGGTTAGCTGCTGAGTGCTTAGCTACCGTGCCACCAGGGTTCCTTAAAAAATATGATAGCTACATATTATAATGGAATATTAGCTTTTTATTTTATTCCATGAGATTACTAATCATGTAGAATTCCTTTAGGATTGCGTTATTGTGAGATCCTGTTCCTATAAATATCTGGGTCAGAGATACTTGCTTTCCTGCATATTCAACTACATTTCAGATTTATTTACTAACCCTGAGAATAATATTTAAAGCTTTTAATATAAACTTAAGAAAAGACAATACAATCTAAATATATACGGCATACTATAGGTACCAGGGATATGTGGGCTCTCTTTGCAACTTCACATTGTAAGAAAAAAAATTTTTTTTTCTCTTCATTCCCTAATGCTGCAACTTGTACCCATATTAAAATTAGTTTGCAAATCCTGGGGCATACTAGCAGACAGGAAGCTTCAGTGATTTGGGTATACTGCTGTAGAATGTATGCCGTCTAACGATGGTATATAATGGTGCTACAGTGGTTACACATTCAAACCCACCAGCTGCTCTGTGAGAGAACGATGAGGTTTTCTCTCCCACAAGGATTTACAGTCTCGGAAACCCAAAAGAGGCAGTTCTACTCTGCCCGCTACGGTCACTTGCTATGAGTCAGGATCGACCCAATGCCAGTTGGTGGGTAATGATGAATGAAGGAGCCCTAGTGGTACAGTGGATTAAGATTTGGGCTGCTAACTAAAAGGTCCTCTGGTAGCGTAGTGGTTACCAGTCAGGCTGCTAACCTCAGGGTCAACAGTTCGAAATTACTAGCAGTTCTACAGGAGAAAGATAAAGCTTTCTGCTCCCGTAAAGATTTACAGCCTCAGAAACCCTATGCAGGATCTCTATGAGTCAGAACCGACTCCACAGCACGTAACTAACCACCAACCAACCAAAGGTCCATGGTTCAAACACAGCAGCCACACTGATGGGAACGATGAGGCAGTCTGCTTCTGTAAAGATTTATGGCCTCGGAAACCCTATGAACAGTTCTCTGTAAGGATCACTGTGAGTTGGAATCAACTCAACAGCAGTGGGAATGATAAAAGGAGCCCTGGTGGTACAGTGGTAAAAAAAAAAAACAACCAAAAACTAGTCCTCTAACTGAAAGGTCAGTGGTTCAAACCCACCAGCCGTTTGGTGAAAGAAAGATTAAGGCAAACTGCTTCCATAAAGATTACAGCCTTGTAAACTTCACAGGGCAGCTCTGCTCTGTCCTATAGGGTGCTCTGAGTGGAAATCGACTGGATGGCAATGGGTTAATGATGAATAGTCATTTACCTCTGCAACCGCCCCCCCACCTCAGTTTTTTGTTTGTAATCACCAAGTAATTACTGCTATGTCTAAAATGAGTTCTAATGTCGTATTACCTGAGTAGTATATCCTTGGATATATATA
>NW_006408629.1:4555957-4600384 GCF_000296735.1 Chrysochloris asiatica
TTGTAGAAGTTACTCACTTAAAAGTTTTCAAAGCCAGACTGTAAGACACTGTTTCCATTACCCACAGCACAGGTGACATATTTAGATACACAATCCTCAAATGAACAATTCTTTTTGCTGTTTTTTATACTTCACACTCCTAGTCCCAAAGAGCTCTGGTAGCGTAGTGGTTATGAATTGGGCTGCTAACTTCAAGGTCAGCAGTTCAAAACTATCAGCTGTTCCACAGGAGAAAGATGAGGCTTTCTGCTCCCGTAAAGATTTACAGCCTCGGAAACCCTGTACAGGGTCGCTATAGGTCAGAACTGACTCCACGGCACATAACCACCACCACCACCACCACTCCTAGTCCCTTGACATCTCATTCTATATTGTGTCTTTTGGGACTTGCCTTCGTATTGGACAATGGCAGCTATTGTTGTTGTTACTGTCATTGAGATAGCTCTTCCTCTTTGCAGACGTATGTGTTACAGAATGAAATGTTGTTCAGTATGGAAATGATCAGCAGAGATAAAGCCTCTTTAGTGGTACGCAGAATGAAATGGGCCAAGGGCCCAAGTTTGCACAGTAAGCAAAACCTTAAACCAACCAAATGGCTAAGTAGAAAATATTCACTTGGACATTTTCATGGGACATACAGTTAACATGGGACTGTATTTCAAGTAATTTCAACCACATACATGTAATCAAAAAACAAAAATAGATCTAAAAGCAACTCTATAACCATTACAAAATCTAACACATGGCTCAAGAATTTAAAAATTATAAACAGTAACAGTAGCTGACATTTATTGAGTCCTTACTTTGTGATAAGCACATTAAGCACTTTACACGTATTATCGCATTTAGTTGTCCCCTAAATCCTTTGAGGTAAAGTATCCCTATTTTATATCTGTTAGCACAGCAAATTAGAGTCCAGTCTGATTCTATTACTCACACAGTTAATCACTTTGATATGCTATATAATGCTTATTCTTTTCAGTTTGTAATTACAAACTGAAAAGAATAAGCATTATATAGCATGGTGATTCTAATTCTATTTATGATCTTTTTCTGCACTTGAATATCCAAGTGATAGATACCATGATTTGCTATAGCACATATAAAGTAATGGCTCCCTTAGACGATAGCCTTGTAATGACCATATATCACCCCAATGGGTCAGATATATTTTAAGAAGTAGAATTAGAAACATTTGGAAACCATTAACTAAAAAAGCAGCTCATATGATAACAAACACCTACTTACATACTCTGTCACAATGCTAAAACATCTGCATAAAGCAAGAATAAATGCAGGAAATGCTTTGGATATTAATTACTAAGGCTTCCAAGAAGTTCCCTAAAATAGGAACAAATATTGTATGTAAAGGTTCTTTTTTGTTCTGGTTATCAAGTGTCCTTCTATACTCATGGAGAAACAAAGCAACAAGGGCTTAGGCTTCTGCAAAAAATATCTTGTTTTCCTCAGACAAATTTGAAAGTGGCTTACTGTTAACTGTTTGCTTAGTAGTCAATGGAAGAGGCAATAGGTATAGGATATAAGTTGGAGCAAGGCAGTTAGAGTGCCCTGAACAACTTTAGAAATCTCTATAAAGTTACTTAACAGATTGGGACAATAACTTCTTTTGTAGTTAAACTGTGACTGAAGTGTGTCTATGTTTATGGATGATTAGGATGGTTTAATTACATTATTATAATGCTTAATAGAAAAGGCAAGCTAAGTGTCACATAGTAGATTATGCCAGTATTAGTAGTTTTAATCTTAATGATGTGGGTACAATTCTTCACGTCCTTTTGGTACCTCATGGAATACTTGAAAACAACACAACTGTTTGAGACACACACACATAAAAAATAATTATTAGCACAAACGTTTTTCTGTATTCAATAAACACTTTAGATATACTGACTCTCATAAACTACTGAAATGAAAATAAATGCACTGACAAAGGCATAATCTAATTGCTTTAATGATTGCTAGACAGTTGATGATATATATTTACTGGTTTTTTAAAAAAATCTAACCAATAGCAACATCCTTTTCAGGGATCTATAAATAAATTAATCAAGTCATTTCTAAATAGCTACTGGTACTACATGTAGAATATGCTGCTACACTTGAAAAGAATAAATATTTCTTTTTCTAAGAATATTATTTTGAAAAACAAAACAACAGCAAAATATCTTTTCATAAAATATGACTAAGTACTTTTCTCATTCATTATCTAATACAGTCATAAGATGTAAATAAAAAAATTAAAACCTCCAAATTTACAGATAAGAATGTAACATATGTTTCTACTAAAATATAACTAATGATTTTGAATGTTAGATCACACACAAACAAAAAAGCAGCCGTAAAGTAACTAACAGGCATGCTTTAACGGAGAAGTATAGAAAAACAATATTCATAGACGCTAATCAGCCATAAAACTAAAATCAGTAAAAATAAGGGAACTTAAGAACTGGTATATAAAATGTACTTGTGTCTGTTTTTAATAATTGGTTTTAATTGTGAAATTCTAGAACTTGCTATCTTATATTAGTAAGAACTGCCACAATGATAATGGATTAGTCACATGACTAGTAATCAAACAGCTAGTGACTAAGTATTCTTGACTTATCCCATATGCCAAAATATATGGCATTCTCTGAGTTCCTGTCTCTCTTTATACTAGTAGCTTTTGTAGTTCTGGTTCATTCCTCATCTTTCCTGATGTAAGAGAACTGTACTTCATTGATAAGTAAAGAATTAAGGCATAATGATGACTAGCCCTTCAGAACTTTGCAATCATATTTGAAAACAGCAATTACTCCCTTTTACATTCTGAGTTTTAAATAATCAGAGATAAAAACTATTTTCATGGTATACAGTCAAAGAGAAAGGTGAGATCTAAGAAACCTTAGAATGAGTCCACAAAACAAAGAAATAAGGCAATATATCCATCTGCTTCAAGGAAACATGGGAATGCACATACAGAGTAGAAGGGTGTGCAGGTCATTAAATGATGGAATAGAAAGGTATCACTTGAAAATTAGTATATGACCTAATCTTCTTCAAGATAGTAAGCCCCACTAATAGTTATTCTTTGTCTGGTTGTTAACATAAAGTTGCATAACATGTTCATAGATATTAATGACAGTCTCTGCACTGGAAGTTGGGAAATACATAGATTACTTTTCATTCTAACATGATCAACATACAATCATGAATTAGTTTACGTCCTCAGATTCATTTCTATAAATAGACATACTTGCTTAATAGTTCAAAGGCTTCTGGTGGTAAGAGCAAGATTTTGGAGAACATATGAAAGATGACAGCTCCTGAAAGTTAAATGGTACTTAAAACAAAAAAGAGTACAGAAAATTACAGGATTAGTTTAAAGTGTTTTAACTTTTAATTAATGTCAATCTGGAACATACAAAGAAAAGAAGCTAATCTAAAATAATTTCATAGGAAAGAAATATTGGTAACCTGCAGAATTTCAAATATAGTAAGTAGTAGGTAAGATAATACAGATAAGAACCACAACTGTTTTATTATAATATATATTAGGAGTTCAATAAAATGCTAATTTGCAATCTAATGGATATTTACATTTTATACAAATAAAGGAATATTCTAAATAAATCATCATCAAGGTCATTGCTATAAACTATATATAATTCCTACGGCAAAAGAAAGGCCACTTTGAATGCTATTCATTTTCTTAATCCAAATAAAGTCAGACAAATAACACTTGTTTTATTTTAAATATTACCTTTGTCAAGAATTATTTCAGTCATATATTTGATATTTAGCTTGGGATTAGTAAAAAAAAAAAAAAAAAAGAATAGTAAGTATGTAGATTATTTGTTCTACTCTATAAAGGGTAAATAAAGCATCCAGGGCTTGAGATAGGGTACAAAGAACGTTTCCATGGTTACATGCTTTCCCATATCAAATTAGAGCAGAATTTGTGTACAAGAGGTTTGTTGACAGCCTACATAGGCCATAAAAAGAATAGAAGGATAGGAGTTTGAAATCTAAATATATTCTGCAAAGTCTGTTGAGAAAGTTGGGTGAAGAAAGCAGCATCAGGAGAGTAACAGATTAGTTAGGAGTATCAGATGCCATTTCTGAAAAAGATCATTTTTCTTTTAGATGTGGCTCATAAAAATCTCTCTAAATGTATGATCAGCTACTCTTTTCTTCATTTTCACAAAAACACCTCTATCTGGTGTCCACCCAAGCTATTAAGAAGAGCCATTATTTGGCATGCATCAAGAAGCATCAGCTTCACCACCTGCCCAGGCATTTATAGATGTCACTCTACCATATTCAGCCTCAAACATGGAATCTTCAAAAGGACAGTTAAAGGGCTGTTCCCACACAAGTAAGAACTCTGAGTAAGAACTCTGTTGTCCACCTGCCCTTTTTTTGTTCCTATGGGCCTTTTGTTGTTGTTGTTGTTGTTAAGTGCTGTCAAGTCAGTTCCGACCCATAGAGACCTTGTATAGGGTTTCCAAGGAGCAGCAGGTAAGTGGGATCCACTGACCTTGCAGTTCAAATGGCTTTGCAGCCTGGTACATTAACCCACAGCGTCACACCAGTACTCCTTTGGGAAGGGCAAATTCCATTTTTAGAACATGTTTTGAATTCATGTTGGGCTAATTAGAAAAAAGTTGCACGTATATCCAAAGGATCACCTAGAAATTTTGCTATAGAAGGGTACCTCACATGCTTCCATTTTTCTTTATATGCCAGTGATGTATCAGGATATCTGAACAATTTCCCATTTTGTGAACTAGCCTAGGAAGCCTTCTAATAGTATTCTTTTTATGGCCTATTTAAGCTGTCAAGAAACCTCTTGGGTTTGTTGGACTGTTCTACTTGTCTTCTGTAGTTTTCTTAATTATTTTTAAAAAAAAAATAAGCCATATATTTTTTACTATATAACAAACGGGAGTGGAATATTTTCTTATGATTACCAGATACAGGAGACTTTTCTACTAAAACAATAATATTACCCAGGGTTCTCTTTAAATATTATCAGATATTATAGTAACAACATTTGAAATATTTTTAAAATTATGCTTTCACAGATTATACAAATAAAACCATATACACACATATTCACACATGAGAGAAAACCAAAGCATGCCTATTCTCAAAAGCAGAACATGCTAAAATTAGTTACGTTCTCTGCTATGTATTTTTCAGTTACTATGGTGGTCTTTTCTAGGCTAAATGTGTTTCTGTTATTGGTGTTCTGCTGATAATTACACAGAAAGAATGAGAAGTAATTATGGTATGTAGTATAAATGATTCAAAGGAGCATAATGCACAAGTGAACAAATTGACTATCAACCATTAAAATGGAAAATGGTGCACAGCAATGAATATACAGTCTTAGGCACATGGCTGATTTTTTTCTTCTTTTTAAATAATTTTATTTCTTTAGAGCAACTTAAGTTTATAGAAAAATTATGCAGAAAGTACAGAGTTTCCCTATACCCCATTCCCATCTACACAGCTTTTCCTATTACTAATATCTTGCATTCCTATGGTACACTTGTCACATACGATCGACCAGTATTGACACATTATTATTAACTAAAGTTCAGAGTTTATGTTAGGGTTCAGTCTTTGTCTTGGGCAGTCCTATGGATGATAACGAATGTATAATGTCATACCGTACCATTACAGAATAGTTTCACTGCCCTAAAAATGCCTTGTGCTTTCACCTGTTCATCTTGTTCCTCCTCTCCCTGAGCCTTGGGCAACCACTGACCTTTTTACCACACACCGTAACTTTATATGAATTGGTATCTAAATTAGTACAACATTTGATAATGGCTAGCTCAGTAATTTTAGATTAGTACAGTAAAAACAACAACAACAAAATATCATGAAGACCACTAATTGCTTCTTTCTTAAGCTCAAGTTAAGGTTAGCGTTATCATTTATCAGTCTTTGTACTATTTTTGCTGTTTCTAGATTAGACGGTCAGAAGTGTGGGGAGGTATACACTGAAACAAACGTTTTGAAAAATTCTAACACATGGCAGAGAATGAAGTCTTTGTGAGGCAGGAAAGAAAAAGCATGTATGTAACAGTCAGTCTACTCCACTACTGTGTAGGCTGAAAGGAACAGCAATCACTATGTGTCATATTCATTCATGTTAGAGCTAATGGCAACTTGTACGTGAAGGTTATGCATTTGCATCAGGCATTATATCTCAGTATTAACTATACTACAAATTTATTTCCTGAATTGGGGACAAATTGTATCTTTCAATTAATGCTTCCTGACTACAACTAAAATCACTTAAGGAGACTTAACTGCATTAGGAAAAATCTCTTCTTTAGTCCTAGTAACAGGTTGTTGTTAAGTGCTGACTCATAGCAACTCTGTACAGGGTTTTCAAGGAGTGGCTGGTAAGTTTGAACCACCGACCTTGTGGCTAGAAGTATAGTACTTATTCTAGAGTCTCACACTAGGGTTCCAGTAAAAGGTTATGCAAAAATGTTCACTTTATTGTGGAATGTTTTAGAGTTCTTCCATTAAGCCAGGAGTGTTGTTACATACCATCAAGTTAGTTCCAACTTATAGTGATCCTATGTAGAGTTTCTGGAAAGCAGCTGATGAGCTTGAACCTTGCAGTTCAAACCGATTTTACAGTACAGTGCATTAACCAACATACCACAACAGGACTCCCAGGCAGGAGTGGAGAATCTTTTCTCTGCCAAAATTTATAACATCATTTGCGGGCCATACAAAATTATCAACATAAAAATTAGCTTGCTACAAGAAGTGACTGGCTTACAAACATTCAAGAGGGAACCTAGATCCAGAAGGCGTGGAGCAAGAATCTCCACTGAGTAGTATCCAATCTGTCTAGGCGGGGTTGATGAAAGGAGATGCGAATAGGTCTCTTGTGATACAATAGTGAATAATTGTAATCAGGACTGATTGTGAGGGTTGGAAATGTAAAGGTAGATGTTTTGTGGCAAAGAGAGGGCAGGGATTAATTTTGCAATCTAGGATCGGAGGTCCCTGGAACCATCAAGGGAGAAGAGTGGAGAATGAACCCTACCCAGAGAAGCTGTGACGTCAGAGATGGAGGCAGAGACAATGACGTGGAGAAATGGAGCAGCTGGGGACTTTGGACCCAGAGATGGAGAGGGGCTGTGTGCTGACGAACAAGGGGGCAGGCTTGCAGGGTATACCCTTTGGTTGGTGGATGATGCATGGAGGGGATTGTAACCATGGCAAGGAAACAATATACGATGGGCTCAATGTGAAGCTAATGTTCTCCCATGTAAACTATCACATAATTCACAATAAAGCATTAAAAAAAAAAAAAAGCCTGCTATATTTAGTCAAACACTTAATTAACTAACCCCTAATTTGGAGTCCTGGTATGGCGCTGTGGGTTAAGGCACTGGACTGCAAAGTTGGTTTGAACCACAGGGTTGGTTGTTCAAGCTTACCAGTTGCTCCTCAGAAACCCTGTACAGGGTTGTTATGGGCCAGAATCAACTCAACAGCACTTAACAACAAAAAATGTGGTAACTTGGTCACTATGAGTTAGAATTCACTTGACAGCACTCAAGAACAACAACGTGATGGCTGGAACTGTGGTTGCTTTGGCAGGGCCAGACTAAATGATTTCTCATATGGTGCTGTGGGTTAATGCACTGGACTGCAAAGTTGCTTTGAACCACAAGGTCAGCAGTTCAAGCATACCAGCTGCTCCTCAGAAACCCCGTACAGGTAGGAACCCACTCAACAGCACGTAACAACAACAAAATATTGCCCACGGGCCAGACGTTCCCACTCCTGCTCTAAGGAATATGAAATAACTGGCATTACGAAATGGCCTAAAACTTACGAATTTTTGACAACTAAAAAATAGGACTATTTCAATGTAAAACACAGAGTTCAAAATAGCTGTATATCAGTTGGAAATTCCCATTTATGTAGGCAAATTACTACACCTCTGGCAACATTTTTCCATAAAGAAGTCAAAGCCTCTAATGAATGAGGCATGAACTAGAAACACAGGCCTAAAGCATTACATATACCAGGTAACATATACCAGCATAAGGAATTCAGAAGAATCAGTGGTATTTTTCTCCTCAATTCTAGCTCTGCACTTAGCTTCATGCCATTGTACACTTTTGCTTTGAAATCTTGGGCTAAACTCTATCCTACTGATGGTTTCTATCCCAACTCTATCAGAATGATAGTAACAATTGAACAGCTTAAATAAGTATTTAGGAGTAAGAGACATGATGAATACAGTAGAAAGTTCTACACCCCTGAACTCTATAGCATTAAATATACCACTGACTTCATAATTTAAGAAAGATGTAAACATTTATCTAGGAATCAGAAGACAGCCATGAAAATAACTTATGAGTTAATAAAGGAGATTTTTAAGATGTTAAATAAATAATTATGATTCCCAGTCTCCATTCATACTAGCATGGTAGTGTGATTTGTAGAGACAAATTGGTATGCACGTACAAAGAAAATTTGTACATAAAATTGGAAAATTGGGAGATGGTAATGTTAGTATCAATAAGAACAGTGTGTTTTATATATTTTTTGAAAAAACTTAAAGACCATTCAAATAAAATGACTTCAGGTAAGTATCTCTGGAAATGGAAGTTTTACAATAACACTAGTTACTTGGATGATTAAATTATGCAAATTAAACAACTAAAAGAAACTAATGATCTTGGACTCTAGACAATATGATTATCTTTATGCATAGAAAGTATTCTCTTCTATTCCGTTTCAAACTCAAATATTTATACTTTAAATTTCAAACTCTTGTTTTGAAAATTAGTGCCATCCCTTCTATTAAGTTATCCTGCTTACTCACCCACTGCCATCTTGTAGATTCTGACTCATAGGGATCCTACAGAAGACAGTAGAACTGCTCCTTTGGGGTTTCCGAGACTACAAACCTTTACAAGAATAGACAGCCTCATCTTTCTCTTGCAGAGTGATTGGTGGGTTTGAACTGCTGACCTTATGATTAGCAGCTCAATGTTTATACCACCCCTTATTTCTAGACTTCAGTAGAATTACTGAATAACTTTACAAACTTTACAAAGTAAGAAAAGGTAAGTAAGATCGCTGGAATGACTTGAGCTGCATCTATACGCAAAAGATTCGGTTTTTACTTTCACCCTTTTAATATCTATAACAACTTGATGAAATCACTTTAAACACTAAGCCTCAATGTCCACATCTGCATAATGGGGATACTGACAAGGGCTGCCTTCTTTGCTTCATATGATAACTGAAAAATATGAGAAGCATTTTGCAAAAATGTCAAGTGTCATAAAAATGCTGGCTATGCATTCTAATAAATGATCAAATTGTTTTCAGTTATGTAAAAAGCTTTCATATTCATTGTATTAAGGCTTAATCATATTAGGCATGTAGTAAATGAAAAGATAATCTGGCACTGTACTTTATGTTAACTCCAGTTAGACTTTGCTGAATTTGCTCACTGACGAAACAAAGCATTTTTAGTAAACCAGGAAACCGACTCCTTTGGGATGGGAGGAAACAGATCTTCAGTAGATAGCAGACAGGGACCTATGAAGAATTCCTATCTGCCACCGCAGATATTAAGATAGATATTTATCCCTGGCTGCCCTCGTCAACCAGATGTTGTTGTTGTTATGTGCCGTGGAGTCAGTTCCGACTCATAGTGATCCTGCATAGGGTTTCCAAGGCTGTATATCTTTACAGGAGCAGAAATCCTCATCTTTCTCCCGCGGAACAGCTGGTAGTTTCAAACTGCTGACTGTGAGATTAGCAGCTCGATTCGTAACCACTACGCTACCAGAGTTCCTTTCGTCAACCAGTAGCAAATACTAATGCTTTATTTCAAAAGAATTGGGACATTCACTGTAAACTATACATAGGCATGTGTGAATGTGCACACACACATGTCTGCATACTTCTAAGTGCAGCCCCAAATTCAAATACAGTTTGGAATGCTACCGTACATGGTAAAGACACACAATATGCTGCTTAACTTTGACCCTGCCAAAGATTCTGGAAGTCAGCCAAGGAGGCAGAGGAGAGGTCCTCTAATGGTTCCCTGCTCTGATAGTAATCCTAGTGAGAGATACTCCAGTGAATGATTAATGTTGATTCTATAACTCATATTTTTATGAGTACACACACAAACCTTCAGGATAAAAGAAAAAACTTGACATCACTTCAGTTAAGTTCCAGGATTCTTATTTTAAGATACTAATGTATTATTTCCACAGAACCATCCCCCCAAACATAATTTTCAGTTTCTCAACTATAGCAGCATAATGTTATAAAATGCTGTGTTGTTTCTCTTAGACTATGACATCTTAGTGGAGTTCTGGTGTGGCACTGTGGGTTAATGTGCTGACTGCAAAGTCTGTTTGAATTTCAAGGTCAGTGGTTCAAGCTCTCCAGCCTCCCCTCAGAAACCCTGTACAGGATCTCCATGAGTCAGAACCAATTCAACTGACAGCACTTAACAACAAGGATATCGTATGGGACAATGGTATTTGAGACTTTTGGTTCAGACTGGTTCAGTTGGAGTTAGACTTCCACAATTTCAAAACTATGAGTAAATTCTATTGCCTGGTTCCTAGATAAAGTAGTCTACTGCTTACGCAACAATATATTTTGTAATTTGAACACACTGTAATTTAATACAGTTATGAAAGTCAAAACTGTATTAAACAATTTTTAAGGAAAAAATTCCTTCTTCACACTTTTACAATTAACAGTAAAATTTGCTGTTTATATTGGAGTTGGTGGTGATGTGCCCATGGAGTTGGTTCTGACTCATAACGACCCTGTATAGGGTTTATGAGGCTGTAAATCTTTACGGGAGCAGAAAACCTCATCTTTCTCCTGCAGAATAGCTGGTAGTTTAGAATTGCTGACCTTGAAGTTAGCAGGCCGACTCTTAATCACTACACTACCAGGGCTCCTTATATTGGAATTGGTTGTTGTTGTTAAGTGCCCTGGAGTCGGTTCCGACCCATAGGAGCAGCTGGTAAGCTTGAAGTGCCAACCTTGCAGTTCAAACGGCTTTGCAGTCTGGCGCATTAACCCACAGCGCCACACCAGGACTCCTATATTGGAGGTAGGGGAGAGCAAACAGTATATGTTCTATATAGGCATTCCACTTAGATGGTCCTTCTAAGTGGAATGCCTTTATAGATATACATCTTGGCCCATATTAAGTAGATAGTATAATTTCCTTTTAATATATTCTTTATAATTTAATTAAAATATTCTTTTTAAGCAATCCTTTTTTAATCGAAAAAAGTATCGTGTGAGCAAAAGTCTGAGAAAATTTCCAAAAGGCAAACAATTTGACAGATATTATCTTAGTAATTGCCTATGCTGTCAAGTCACTTCTGACTCATAGCGCGACCCTTTTTAGGGCTTCCAAGGAGTAGCTGGTGGGTTTGAACCACCAACCTTGTGCTTCACAGTCCAGTGCTGATCCTATAATTCCATAGCAGTGGTGGTTGGTGGTTATGTGCCGTGGAGTCGGTTCTGACTCATAGCGACCCTGTACAGGGTTTCCGCGGCTGTAAATCTTTACGGGAGCAGAAAGCCTCATCTTTCTCCCACGGAACAGCTGGTAGTTTCGAACTGCTGACCTTTAGGTTTGCAGCCCGATTTGTAACCACTACGTTACCAGTTAAGTGCCGTGGATTCGGTTCCAACTCATAGAACCCTGTATAGGGTTTCCAAGGAGCAGCTGGTGAGTTTGAACCACTGACTTTTGGGCTGAAAACACTAGTGAGGCTGTGCTTATCCTATGGCACCACACCAGGACCCTTATCATATCAACGCTAATAAAATACTAGGTTTTCTCAGCACCTGTATTCAACAACAAAGTTAAATATCATTGAAAATTAACAGGAACCAAATTTCAAACACCTATTTTGAATTGCCAGAAGAATTGCACACAGCATTCAATAAGTGCTTTTATGAATACAGTATAAATTAATGAGAAAAAGGAAACAATTCTACTATATAAGAAAATAGGGGAATATATCTATTATTTCTAGTCTATTATTTTTCTTTTTTAAAATGTTTACAAATTTTAAATATTTATAGTGACTTTCCAAAAAAGATATCTGAAGAGATTTCAAATTATTCTTCAAATGACACACAAAATAATTTGCTATTCTTTAAAAATATGAGATAACAAACTTCATTCCAGAAAATTAAACTTACATCTAAAAACCTAACGCAATTTGATACATTAGCATCATAATGTAGAGGAATATTTAAGCATTTTACTGACCCTGAAGTAAATTAAGCCATTTTTCTAAGTATACAAAATAATGTCATCATGTGTTAATCATACTATGTTTTATATTATTAGAAGTTAATAAGTTTTTTAAAGTCAATATTACAAGCTGTTCTAAGCATCTTATTTTTCTACTGAACATTAAGTGAGATATTACCTAAATAAATTTTAGTAAAGATTAAAACAAAAGTAGAAATTTTCTCATGAATATGAAATTCTATCTCATTTTTAAAAAATCATCTTCAGACATTATAGTCTCTCTAAAAAATGAATTTTATTTCATTTTAAAAATATGTTATTGTTAAGTGCCATTGAGTCAGTTCTGACTCACAGAAACTGTATAGGGGTTCCGAGGAGCAGCTGGTGTGTTTGAACTATCAAACTTGCGGTTCACAGTCCAGTGCTGATCCACAGTGCCACAGATCTAATGTATCAAATGTGAGGAGTAAAAAGTTTGAGATTTATCTTCAAAGAATACTGAT
Organism: Chrysochloris asiatica; assembly: GCF_000296735.1. Taxonomy (NCBI): domain Eukaryota; kingdom Metazoa; phylum Chordata; class Mammalia; order Afrosoricida; family Chrysochloridae; genus Chrysochloris; species Chrysochloris asiatica. The sequence goes on from NW_006408629.1 coordinate 4,568,774, forward strand.
AGTTATGAAGTTTATGATTTTAAACTTAAGAATTTGAATTATTTTTCTGACAAGTGTTTTAAAACAAAGATAAGCTACTTTGGAAGAAATTACAAATAATAAGAAACCTATAAAATACCCAATATTTCAATTATACAACAAAACAACTGAATGCTGTGGAAAAATCATTACCTAATTATATAAATAGGAAAGTATTTGCCATGAAAAATATTTAATGAGAACACTAGTATGCTTCTTTTTTCTTATTGCCACTTTGTGATTTTGAAAGATAATTACTATGAAAATATGTATCAAAAGTTAACTTGTTTTAATGTCATAGCTGTGCTAAGTAAATGAAATCAGATTAACATATCTGATAAATTCATCAGTTTTTAAATTATGACTGAACCTGAATTTTAAAATATACAATAGGTCACCTTGAAAAATGAAGACTATTATAAATTCTTGAAGTGTTTAAATGAAAGCATTATATCCAGATACTGTGAAAACTGTGTTCCCTAAAATCCAGTTGTTCTAGTGTTCAATACTAAAATAACCCATTTTACTTCCTCATAACCACCTCTGTCCACTGCTGCCCATAAGTTAGTTACAGTCTAACATTTTTAAACAGAAGGGTAAATTTAATTAAAAACTATACAAGGGAGAATACTTTTTAATTTTTTTACTATTTAGAAGAGTCCAAAGTGACTCACTTGAAGAAATGTATTTTCCTACTAATATTTTCATTTTTTCTGGTCAAATACAATGGTGCCCTCTCCTCATCACAAATTGAAATAGAGAATATCAAGAAGAAAACCAATGCAATTATTTTTCTACTCAATAGTATTATATATGGAACTTTTTTAAGTCTTAAAAAGTATTTAAAATTTTTGCAGAGGAAGGTAATTATCAATGATTAACAAAGTGACAGACAAATATAATGGAAAAGACTATATATAAAAAGAACAATTATTAAAGATATGAATTATCAGAAAATCTGGCTTTACTTTTAAATAAATTTAAGTATGTATAAACATACTGACACAGCTGTCAGTGATTAGTTGTATTTATCCCATAACAAGTGATACATATCAGTGACTTCATTCATTTATTAACACTTAACTCCAATAGAGTAAATGACAAAATAAAAAACAACTTTGTAGTAGACATTAAAAAACATAGTAAAACTGACATAGACATGCTTATTACCTAATAATTTTTTTCTATTACCTACTCTGTGATAAAAGTATTTCCCATAGGTGACAACTACATACATGTATAATCCTTCCTAAGTCTTAAAAATACATCTGACACAAAAGAAGAAAAAGGACAAAATGCAGAAAAAGCAGATACGAACATTTATTTTAAATTTAATATTATATGTTCTTTTGTGGTGTAATTTTTTTAAATGTTCAGAAAAAGCATTTCTAAAGTATTTAATTAAAATTCTTTAAATTAATAGTGTTTTATTACATGTAATAGTTAAAAATAAGCTTTCTTTCCATATTGCTAAAAAAAGAAGAAACAAGGAAGCAAAAATTATTTTAATAACAACAGATCTTAATACATATTATCCTACTTGAGTTTTCACTAGGCATATCTGACCTGATCAGAAATAGAACACTACAAATACGATTCAGATATAATGTATTTGGTATTGTGACATATAACTAGCACAAAAGCTCTTTCTTTAATCAAGCAATCATAATTGTCAAGGCATATGCAAAGAATGAGACCTCAAATACTGTTAACATTTTAAACTTCAGGGAAAAGACACATTATTTCATATGTAATACACTCAAGAAGACAGTTCTATTGCAATTTTCTTACCGCTATTGTGACAGGGAAAAAAAATTCTAATAGCTTCAGAAATGTATGTATTCAGCTTTTTTTTTTTTTAACATCGATAAAACATAAAAACAGTTTAATGTTCATTTCCTACAAGAACTCACATTCAGAAGAGAGTCATCAAAATTTACTGTATGTGAGATAATACTGACAAGAGTTCTCCAGTTTAACATTTCCTTCCTCTGAATTCTCTTGCTGTTTAATATTTCTGTATATTGGAAGAGTGCATTTCTTTTTGTGTGCTGACTTACAGCATTTAAGAGCCATATTAAGTTCTCTGTAGGCACACAGAGAACTTTTCAATGTAGTCTGATAAAATTCATTCAAAGTAGAATGTGCTATATGGAAATTAAGAATCTAGTAGCAATAATAAAGGTTTTAGAACCACCAAATTTAAAGGCAAAAGACTCAGAATACTGTAAATTTATAGTCAACCCTTGCAAGTATTCCTTTATAGTAATATATCTGAATACACTTTGCCAGAATTCTTTTAATCCAAAAACAACGATTATTTGTCTTGCATTATTCTCTTGAGATATCTGTGTATGTTTTATTGTGGTACTAACCTACTGAAGACAGAAACTTAACAACTAGAAAAGAACATGAAAGAAGGATTCTTGCAAGCCTGTGAAAAACTTCATAGAATTACTGAATTAAAGCAAAACAACCTTTTGAATGTTTAATGCATTCTGAAACATTTATGTCTATAAAGTAGATGAGACAGAACAGGTTGGTGCAAGGAAAAGTTTCACTTATCTACATTTTGCATTGTTTACCAAGGTGGTCATCCCTAATACAAAATCCATTTCACAGAAATCACACCCCTAACCATGTTCTTTTTAATCCGTATCTGAGATCTGAGTTATTGTATGTTACTCTTCTATTTCTTTGATCTTCCTCAGTACTCAGCTCACTGTTAACTGTCATGGGTGGTCTCCCATCAGGGTGTAGTGATCAGTGTCCCTCTCTATTGGCTGCTTTCTTGGCATTCCTATCAGCTGTATTCTTATATGGATCTGACAACTTTATTAGCTCTCTCGGATTGTGCTTCAGAACATCTCCACAGCACATATCCCCTTTCTCAAACAATCACATTTTTGTAGTTGACTCAGAACAAATAATTATATGAACACTTCAGCTGTTATACTCAATAATAAAGTCAAAATGAAGAGAAATTTCACATTATGTATAAGTCAGGACTTGGTTTTCATGTTCGGACTAAAAAAATCAATTCCAGATTGATTTTTGTGTATATATCGTTATTGTCAGAGGATTAATTGATGAATTTTTCATTTGATGAGTCAGGTGGAATAAGCTCTGAGGTACATGGTGAGCAGAATTCTAATTTACTCTGGTTCTTCACACTCTGCAGTAAACTCATCAATTTTGATCTATTTTATTTATTATGAAAATGTTCAAAATAAAGTTGCAAACCAAAATAAAATGTATTTAGTACAAAAACCTCTTTTACTGCTCTATTGCACAATTAACATAACTTAAATTTTGAAAATAATAATATACTTTTTAAAAGGTATTAAACCTGTCTGGTGTAACCTGCCCACTTTGATATTTTATGTTACTGTTATCTAAATTGCTAATACATAGGTAATTTCTACCTTACTACTTACTCAAAACATTTTGCAAAACTACAATAGTATTGCAAACATACTATATTTATAATCTGAACGCAGACATAAAAAATCAAGAAAAATTTATGTCAATTCTGATAAAGGATGCCCATAAGATATGTGAAAGTACAAATAACTAAAATAGTAAATATATATGTGTGTGTGTGTGTGTGTGTACTTTACTGATAAACAGTTTTTTAAATTCTAATTTAAAATTTCATTTAAGTTTTTCAGTAGGATAAAGAAAAGCAAATCTTTTTTTATCTTTATTTAATCCAAGAAAATATTTTAGAATACAGTTTTGCTTTCTGAAGGTAACAGCCATACCTCTAAGATCATTTATGCATTAATTTTTCATGTCAGGCAAGACACTTTTTTAAAAAAGGCCTAACAAGTAATCATATTAGCTTTAGGTATGTATCCAAACTAGCTATGTCATAGTAGCTATATCAAGTTCTTTCAAAGTTAATTTTCTTTTCCCTGTGGAGCTACTATTTAGGTTATCAATAATATCTTTTTCATATTTATTATTTTCTCCATATTTTTCTTTTTGCATGCACTTTTTTCTAGTGCTGACTTCTTGCCCTAATTCTAAGGCTGGTGAGAGCAGATGTGGCAGATTGCTCTGATTGCCCACACTTAATCTTCCTAAAAGGGTCCCATATGTAGAGCATCCATAGTCAAAAGGGCTAAAACAGGCTCCTTTGAGTTTAAACTAATCAACAGGATTTTCAGTCGGTCAGGAAAAAAGTCAGTTATGATGCTCTTATTCTTCCAGTGCTGCGAACTGTCTTCACAGAACTACCAGCATCAAGGCTAGGGAGCAAGGGGTCATGTTCAACTAAGACTAATATAACCTCCTACTTCTCTATTCTTCCAAGCTTCTCCTTTTCTACCTCTATGACCTTGTCACTTTCCTTCATTACTTTGTCCTCCTCAGATACTAGAGCCAATAACGATAGCATCTGCACAAGAGAATAGCTTGGAGCATGAGCCGAATGAAACTGATTCCAGTCAGTTTTGCTGGCCTATTGCCTACTTCCTTACAAATGAAGAAAAGACACTGGATTATTTGATCACTAACCTTGTTCCAGGTTCAAAACCATTTCTCAAAAAACAGGCATATATGGAGTTATAGCATGATGGCATGATAAAATTTTCAGGCAACAAAACTTTTCTTTTTATTCCAAGTAATTTTCTTTAGATTATTTTATCCCAGCCCCACCCCACCCCCAATTATTCACTGTTAAGCTTACAGAGCAAACTGAACTGTATGGTTCAATATTATCTTATAAAAATTTTATCATAAAGCATAGAGTGATGGAGCAATATTCTTTAAAATTACCTGGTGAGTAAACTGTCATAGCATTGAATACTTTTAATATCACAAACGTAAGGCAAAACTAGTTTAATTAATAGTACAATAAAAAGGGTTTGTTGTCTGAGTCTGAAATAAATATCAAATCACACTCTTTCAAGATCAGTCCACACAAAATACCCCTACCCTTCCTAAGCAAGAATATCCTTCCATGAAAGAAAACTAAATTGACAATCCCACTAATTTAGACTATTATACTCTTTCTACTCAAGAGAGTGAACAGAGGAAATCAAAATAGTTAAACTAAAGTCTGATGATTCTGCGAAGTCTTACAAGTTTTGTTGTTGTTTTTTTAAAGGTGTAACTAATGGTCAAATAGAGTTTGGAAATCCATGGATTTTACTTACTAGTACTGCTTAAAATCCTGTTACCATGGCTAATAAAGAGCTATGAAAAAATCTCTACGTAAACACTGTATAAGTGAATGGTGGTGGTGGTAGCTGGGTGCCATGGAGTTGGTTCCAACTCACAGCGATCCTGTATAGAGTTTCTGAGGCTGTAAATCTTTATGGGAGCAGAAAGTCTCATCTTTCTCCTATGGAACGGCTGGTAGTTTCAAACTGCTGACCTTGATATTAGCAGGTTGACTCATAACCACTACTCTACTAGAGTGAATAGAAGAGCTGAAAAAATAAGATGCTGAATATTCCCTTAATCCATAATAATTTATGATAATATAAATGTGCATAAACATCAACAATATTATAGGAATCCATATTTATTATTAATATATCTTTATACTTTGAAATAAGAGCTCTGGTAGCGTAGTGGTTACAAGTCAGGTTTCTAATCTCAAGGCCAGTAGTTCGAAACTATCAGCAGTTCCATGGAAAAAAGATGAGCCTTTCTTCTCCCGTAAATATTTACAGCCTCAGAAACCCTACACAAGATTGCTATGAGTTGGAACAGACTCGACTAACACAACAACCACTACCATACTTTGAAACACAGCATCCAAATTAGTGACTATCTCATTCAAATCATTTTTGTGAGAGTAAATATACACTGAAATTACATAATTTATTTGAAAATACATTTGGCAGGATTAAGTTAAGTACTTAAAGTATTAAGCAATCAGAATAAGATGGAGTATATGATCAGAAATATGGAGAAATGAGTCCGTTTCTTTTATCTCTGGGGTACAAAATTGATTTATACTCAGATTATGAATGAAATTAACTTAAAAATTTCTAACTAAACTAGACCTATATGGAAGCCTGGCAACACAGGATAGTAAGTGGTATTCTGAATAGCTAAAGATTACCTTTAATCCAAACTTTAATTTCAATTTGTGAAAATGTGAAAACATGTTATCTACCTCAGTAAATGGTGTGGGCTATGGGATAATGCACTAGACCGGAAGGTGTGTTTGAACCACAAGGTTGGCAATTGAAATTCACCAGTTGCTCCATGGAAACCCTATACAAGAGTCGCTATGAGTCAGAACTGACTCAACAGCACGTAACAACAACAACACCTCAGTAAATGAAGATACTCTTACGCTGCCTGATAACTGAAGTCATCATTACTGAACATTTAGAAATTAACCTATTATTTCTACTTTATAAATGATTGGCATGGGATACTGTACTAAATACGGTGATGTCTAAGAACATCATTAATATTTGTTTTCATGTTGTTTACTTCTTTCTCATAAAATTAGCAAGCAGAAGTATTTCTCACAATATGGTACGGTTGCTGTTTTAACTAAATAATTTACAATTATTTATTAGCAATTAAAAATTATCAATTTTCTCCTCAAATATTCATTTATTCTCAATAACACTGTCTCCCATACTTTACCAATGGCCATGAGTTTTTTACTTGCATTCAAGCCTCCTTTAGTTGTGCCAGACAACCAAGCAATACTTCTCTTCATTAGATTAATTATCTTTATGAGGTCATACTGCCATCTTGTGGACTTAAACGTATTCCTGGTAAAGACTTTTCAAAGGCAAGTTGCATTTTCCTAACTACAGGCATAAGAAGGTATTTTGTGTCCTTGATCTTCATTTACTTCTGTATATAATGCAGTGTGGGGCACTTGAGTGAAGCAGATAATCAAGGTTTTGCTCTACAATGAACACAGACTTTTACGTCATCAATTAATTAACTGATTCATGAAAAAATTCTTAGCTGAACCAAGTATTCTCAAAGGTTTAGTTTAATGTATCTCAAACACAGGTTCACAAACTTCAAACAAGTTTTAATGAATTTAACATAATCTTAAAGAAATGAGAAAAATAAGGATAACAGACTGAATTTCACCAAACCTATGAATCCAACATCAGAGGACCACTAGTATAGGTAATAGTATATTGAAGAATGAGTTATAGTTACCATGTAATTAACTTTCTACTTCATTCCCAATAGAATAAATTAATATGTACATAGTAGGTCATGCAAGTTTGAACTTTAAAAGAGAATGAAGATGATACTGAAGAAAGATGCTTAAAAGTCACAGGGGTCCTGGATAATGATAAAACTCTACATTAGAAGCAGTCCAGAGGGAGGCAGGCTAAATTATATTTTCCATGGTATTTATTTGCAATACATATGTCTCCGACCAGTACTATCAACACATACAATGTCCCCAAGTGTAAGGACCCTTGCTGAGTACTTCACATATAGAACTAATGTTCATATATAGTCATGCCACATACAACTAAAATAACTCACTCATCCACACGAGAATACTAAATGTATTATATGGACATACATCGCTTCTATTATTGTGAATTGTGAAGCATTAAAAAAAAAAAAAATGTGTCCGTACACCCATCAACCCACTGCTGTCAAGTCAATTCGGACTCATAACAACCCTATAGGGTGGGCAGAACTGTTCTGAAGGATTTCCAAGTCCGTAAATCTTTACAGAAGCAGACTGCTACATCTTTCTCCTGCAGAGCAGCTGGTAGGTTCGAACAGCTGACCTTTTAGTTAGCAGCCAAGTGTTTTAACAACTGCAACACCAGGGCTCCTTATTGATAGTGTATACACATAAAAAACAGGCAGAAGCAAACTGCCAACCAGAAGAATCTTATCAAGGCAATAACTAAGTGAGAAATAGTAACTATGAGTTACTATTTAAATGCATTTTGGCATTTAGTTATATGCCAAATAAAAAGCAAAGCTGCTATCATCAAGCATACATTTAAATTTAAAGAAACTATGGAATATATATTTAAAATGTACTAAAACAGTGAGTAATATTATGTATTATCTGTGCTTGCCTAAGTTTGCTAAGGAAATTTAATGGTATTTCACTAAGGGTATTTATGCGTTATAAAGGATCTGACCTACTTCAGATGTGGTGTGAAGCAAAACTGAGAATACATATTAGTTTAGCATTAATAATCACATTTCTTCCCATCAGTTTGTAATTCCAAGATCCTCTGTCTTGGCTTCCAGCTTTAAGCATCAGATGGCTCAGACCAATTATTAGCTTTACACCCAGCACTCTGAAACCTCTCTACTTTCCTCAACTCAGTTACTGACAGCAAGCTAGAGGAAACACTCCAAAGAAAGTGTGTCTTAGGCTCAAAAATCCTACTTTGAAAAGCTACGGAAGAAACATGCATTCAAGGAATACCTTTCTTATTTGAAATATTCATGGGAAAAGTCTTCCATGAAAAATACAGACAGTAATAAAGACAAGTATTAGAAGCACAAAAAAAATTTTAAAGAGAAAAATCAAGTATAAACATGTCAGAGTAAAAGAAAAGTAAAGTATAGGCAGGGCTTAATGGCAGATTAGGCAGACGTACTGCGCAGATCTCCACAAGCAATAACACAGAATACCAGATGAAGCAAGTTCACGGGATGGTCCCAGAACTCTGAACTACATGTAAAGGAATATTTAGAAAGATGGAAGGCTTATTGCTAATGAGATTTGTAGCAGAAACAACAAAGGTGGTGTTTTCTGATTGGCAACTAGGCATGTCCCGGGTGATCATCTTGGGCATGACAGAGTGGGTGAAAAATCATAGGAACAACCTGTCCAACCAAACCTCATAGACAAAGTTTTGAACAATTTTTGTTTTACCGTTCATTTGATTCATGATGTCTATGCACCTTAAATCTGGTGACTAGAAGGGGTGTCTACAAAACAGGACACTACCCCATCACCCCTCAGATCTGTGCATATGCACAGATCACCTCAGCAAAAACTACTGCCTACAGAATCTAAGAAGGGAGAGAAGTCAACAGAACTGCTTAAAACTAAGTGGTTTTCCATAACGGCTCCAACCATCCCTGAGTTGTTTCTCACTAGGGGAAACACCTAAAAGAGATTGTGTAGGTGGCAGAGACAGACAAAAACAAAACAAAAAACAGGCAAAAATTAAAGCCTGAGTTACATGATAAGGAGCAACAATTTCAATGTTCTGAAATTTCTCACACAGCCTTGAAGGTAAGAAGGAGAGAGAGGGGTGTAAAAACTCATCATACTCATGTTTTACTAAATAAGTTTTCTGGTTTTTGTTTTTCAATTATAGACTAGTATCCAATCTGTTTTTTTGCTATTCTGTTCTTTTTCAGGGGGCTGGAACATGTCACAAAATGAGATAAAATAACTGAGACAAATGAGCTGGAAGTAGAACTAAACTTCATATTGGAAGGAGAGATCACTTTGGAACTGCCTGAGAAGGAATTCAGGAGAATGATATTGAGGTGCTCCAAGTGCTCCACAGAGGAGTTGAGAAAAATAAGGAAGAAATCAGGAAAGCACTACAGGAACAATCAAATAAGACACTTATAGCACTGGAAACAATTCAAAGCCTGCAAAAAAGGTCCAAACAATTAATAATAAAATATCAGAAATGGACAATACACTGAAAGGACAAAGGAGTAGAACTGAAGAGATGGAAGCCAGAACCAGAGAGCCAGAGTATCAGGGATATCATGTTTGGTGAGGTGGAGGGTCAGGGAAAAAGAGAAAGACCACCACCAGCAAGATGGAATGGCAAATCGGCGACATCGATGGGCTTAAGCATGGCAACAATTGTAAGGTTGGCCCAGGACCGGAAAGTGTTTCGCTCTATTGTGCATAGGGTCACAATGACATTGTAAAGACTTGATGGCACCTAATAACAACAACAACAGAGGCCACAAATAGACTACCAATCATTGAAAGAATTTCACAAACAAAAGAAGACAAAATAGATTATTGGTTGTTGTAGTTAGGTGCCATCGAGTTGGTACCGACTCATAGCGACCTTATGTATAACAGAATGAAACAATGCCCAATCCTGGGCCAACCTCACTATTGTTGCCACTTGGCCAATCCATCTCATTGGGGGAGGGGAGGGGGTCTTCCTCTTGTTCTCTGACCCTTACCAAACATGAAATCCTTCTCCAGAGACTGGTCCCTCCTGACAATATATCTGAAGTATGAGAGATGAAGTTTGGCCATCCTGGCCTCCAAGGAGCACTCTGGCTGTACTTCTTCCAAAACGGATCTATTGGTTCTTTTGCCAGCCCATGGCACTTTCAATATTCTCCTCCAACACCGTAACTCAGAAGCATCAATTCTTCTATGGTCTTCCTTGTTCACTGTCCAACTTTCACATGCATATGAGGTTATCAAAAATACCATGGCTTGGGTCAGGTGTACCTTAGTCCTCAAGCTGATTATCTTTGTTCTTCAACACTTTAAAAAGGTCTTATGCAGCAGATTTTCCCAGTGCAATATGTCATTTGATTTCTTGACTGCTGCTTCCATGAGTGTTGGCAGTTGATCCAAGAAGAATGAAGTCCTTGACAACTTTGATCTTTTCTCCATTGATAAGAATGTTGTTTATTGGTCCAGTGGTGAGGATTTTTGATTTCCTTACATTGAGATGTAATCCATACCGAAGGTTGTGCTCTTTGGAATATATTAAAAATTAGAAATTTGTGTGCATCAAAAGATTTCACCAAAAGAGTAAAGAGGGAAAGGGAAAAAATCCTTTGGAACGACATATCAGATGAGGGACTAATTTCTAAAATCCATAGGAAACTACAACACCTGTACAAGAAAAAGACAACCCAACTTAAAAATGGGCACAGGAAAACAAACGAGATGGTAGAGAGGGTGGAAGTGCAGTGAGGGGCTCCATCAGCAACAAAAAAATCTGAAGAAAGTCTAAGATTCATGTTGGATAACATGAACAGGAATAATTTAAGAATTACTGGCATTCTGGAACAGGAAGAATTACACAAGTTCACAGAGGAAATAGTTGAAGAGCTTCTGGAAGAAAATTTCGCTAACATCCTGATAAGTGAAAAGATACGCATTCAAGAAGCTAACGAACCCCAGGAAGGATAGACTCCAAAAGAAAATCACCAAGACATAGCATAATCAAGCTTTCCAAAATCAAAAATAAGGACAGAATCCTGAAAGCAACTAGGGAAAAGAGAAGTGTAACATACAAAGGCAAGCAAATCAGATTAAGCTAAGATCTCTCAACAGAAACCATACAGGCTAGAATGAAATGGGGAGACAAATTTAAACCCTGAAAGAAACAAAAACTGCCAACCAAGAATCCTCTACCCAGAAAAGCTGTCAATCAAATGCAATGGTATAATCAAAACATTCCATGATAAACAGAAACTAAGGGATTTTGCCAAAGCCAACCCTGGATGAAAAACATCCTAAAGGAGCTTCTGTGGAGTGAGAACCAACAAAAACAGACAACAACCAGAGATTGACATATGTGGCAACGTCACCCTGACAGTACCCATTTCACCCAGCCTAGATGGCTTGATTATCAGAACTCGACTAGAGAAAATTTAAAAAAAAATTTTTTTTTTTTTGGGATAAAGGAAACAAGGGCAAATTGCTTCAATTTGATGAACCTGACCTATACTTATGGAGGTAGTAACTCTACCAACAGAGAGGGAAGGAGTCTTCACATCAAGTATCAATGCTATTCCTTCTGTACACAGAGTAGATAGGAACGGGCAACTTAGACATTGGATACCTAAAATAAGGGGCTGATAAAGGCACAAAGTGACTGGCTTAAAAGGTTTCAAGAGGGAGTTTAATTTAAGAGTGTGTGGGGAAAGAAAGAGTTCACACTGAATAGTTTTCATATTGGGTCTGGTGAAAAGAGATGGGGATAAGATTCTTATGATTCAATAGTGAGTAATTGTTATAATGACTAATTGCGACTGTCACAATTGTAAAGGTAGAAGTATTATAATAAAAACAGGGGAATGGTTAAACTTACAGTCCAGAAACAGAGGACCCTAGGACCAGCAAGTGAGAAGACACAAGCAGAATGTGGGACCTTATCCAGAGAAGCAGCGATGCCAGAGATGGAGGCAGAAATGGGAACATGGAGAGGGGGAGCGGCTGAGGACTCTAGATTCATGGGAAGTGAGGGACTAAGAGTTGTTGGCCAGGAGGCAGACTTTCAGAATGTGCCCTTTGGAGGTGTAAATGATTATATATGCTTGAGTGGTTGGTTTTTTTGTTTGTTTGTTTTTAAAACAGAGCTAAAGTGAGTAGAGAGAAATACTGTTAACTTATGGTACATGGATGGGATTAAAATCATTGTAATGAGACAAGCTGTATTATTTCTTGAAAATAAAAAATGATGATCTATCCTGCAAACTTTCACACATTCCACAATAAAAACCTTTTTAAAAAAGGTGCGGGGAGGGCATAGGACATGAACAGACACTTCACCAAGGAAGGCATTCAGGTAGCCAGCAAACATATGAAGATATGTTCATGAGCATTAGCCATTAGAGGGTTGCAAATCAAAACAGCAGTGATATCATCTCACATCTGAAATAACAACAAAGTTCAAAAAAGCAGAAGACAATAAATGCTGACAAGGATGTGGAGAGACCGAGACCCTTCTACATTGCTGGTGGGAATTCAAAATGGTCTAACCACTCTAGAAAACAGTACAGCACTTCCTGAGAAAGTTGGAAATAGAAATATGTTATGATCCAGCAATTCTTCTACTTTGTATATATCCACAAGACATATGAGCCATAACACGAGTAGATATATGCACACCAATGTTCACAGCAGCAGTATTCAGAATAGCAAAAAGATGGAAAGAGTCTTAAGTGCCCATCTATGGAAGAATGAATAAATAAACCTTGGTACATATACACAATGAAAAACTACGCTACCTTGAAGAATACCAAGGCTGCAAGCCACCGCGTATCAAGATGAACCCTTGAAGACATTATGCTGAGTGAAATTACTCAGTCACAAAAGGACAAATATTGCATATGACCATTATCGTAAATGCTTAAGAAAAGATACTCATACTAAAAGGAGAAAAAAAAAACAAACTTCTTTGAGGGTTACCAGGAATGGAAGGGAGGGGAAAGTAGAGTACAGGGGAGGGAATACATACATCATAGTTCAGGTGTTGGAGAGGGCAATACATAAGAAGGGGAACGAGGATGGAAGAACAAGGTAGATAGGGGATCTCTTAGGTAAGTTAGCATAGGTTAAATGAGACAGAGGTAAATAGTGACGTATGCTTAACCTTGGAGCACCAGGGCTCTGTGATAACAGGGATTGAGGCATAATGTGAATGGGTAAAAGAGGGGAAATAATGTTAAGATAATTGACTGTCTTATGAATCTTGATTTCCCTTGCCTACTATTATAAAATAGGCACTTGAGTGGGATAGAAAGGAATATCAGGAAACATGACTAAAGAAAGTTTAAAATCCCGTCTTCAGCCTATAACTGACTCAAATACCTAAAAGGAGTTCTAGCACTTACCCAGTGAAATAGGCTTCTTGTGGAGCCTTTGTAGTATACAGGACCTTAGGTGGAATCCTGAGCCCCATCCAGAACCTTCTGAGGTGGGACATTCCCACTAGAAAAGACAAGCAAACCAGCCTGGAGCAGCTAGAGGAACAGAGATATTTCTTGAAAGAAAGACCAGCAGGAAAAAAAAAAAATGGCAGTCTGACTGGCTACTACATGAACAAGCAAGTTGTTCTAAGGGGAGCCATCAAGGCAAGCAATCCAGTTACTTCAACTCAAAAGGATCACATGAGCAGGCATGCAAGCTTGCTAGTGACTAAGTTGGTCTACTGGTGAGTGCAAGTGGGGGGAAGGCAGCAATGAAGGTATGGGCTGAGTTCGACCACATTCCATAGACCCCCTTTGACCTGGAGATGAGAGGGAGAGAAGAGGAAGGGCTGGTTGGTTCAAAGTATGGTGAAACCTGGGGACACCTGAGCCCATGAACAAGGACACAGTCATGGAGGGCCAGAGCTGAGAGTGAAGTATCCAGCTGATATGAAGTGAGGGAGATGCATAAGAACATCCAAACTTGCAGACAGTACCCATTTGACATAACTTCGATGGCTAGATGATCAGAACTCGACTAGAGGAATAAAAACAAAACTTTAATAAAGGAAACAAGTGTAAATTGCTACAATTTGATGAACTTGACCTATACTCATGGATGCAGTAGCTCAAAATACCAACTGAGAGGAAAGGAGTCTTGACATCAAGTATCAATCTTATTCCCTCTGTACAAAGGATTGATAAGGTCAGGCAACTTAGACATTGGCTACCTAAAATGGGGGGGTGAGGACGATTATAAAGGCATGAAATGACTGGCTTGCAAGTTTTCAAGAGGCAGTTCAGTTTCATAGTGTTCAGGGGGAAATAGAATCCCCATTGAATGGTTTTTATCTTGTCTAGATGGGTCTGGTGCAAGGAGATAGGGATAAGATTCTTATGATTCAACAGTTAGTAACTGTTATCATGACTAATTGTGGCTGTCACAACTGTAAAGGTAGATGGTTTGTAACAAAAAGGGGAAAGTAGTTAATCCTACATTCCAGGAACAGAAGGCCCTAAGACCATCAAAGGAGAAGAGCATGAGTGGAATCTGGGATCCAATCCAGAGTAGCAGCCACACCAGAGATGGAGGTAGAAATGATGACATGAGAGATAGAACCACTGAAGACTCTAGACTCATGGAAAGAGAAGGGGTTTGTGCTGGAGCCAGGAGGCAGGCATGCAGAGTGCGCCCTTTGGTTGTTTAATATGTTTATTACATATTATTAATATGTTTATTACATATTCCTCAGTGCTTTTGTGTACATTAAGAAAAATAAAAATTAGAAGAAATAGAAATAAATACTGTTGAATGATGATGCACAGAGGGGATTGTAATCATTGCAAAGAAACAAAATACGATAGGATGAGTGTAAAGTTGATGTTCTCCCATGCAAACTATCACTCAATTCACAATAAAAACTTCATTAAAAATGAAAGGTAAAGAAAGAAACATTTGGATTATTATATTTATAATATAAATATAATTAAGACTTACAAATATACCCTAATTGGGATCCTTCTTGGGATCAGCATGCAGGAATTTTTTTTTTTTCACTCAAATCCTTACTGAATGAGGACTATGGGAACAGGGATAACTAATAAGACCCACATAGGAGAGAGAGCAATAGAGATAGGCAGGAGGGGAGAGAGAGAAACACACACAGAGAGAAATATTTTTAGATCTGTGAAAATGGCTTCAAAGAAGAAATATATGTGCCATAAGAACATATAAAAGATGTTAACTTAATGGGGGGAGGCTTAAAAAGAGAATGAGAAGGTTACATACAGAACTGACATTTAAACTGAGACTTTATAGTTGGACAGACAGATGTGTAGCTAGAGGGAGAGTGGATTAAAAGAAGTGGAGAATCAGATAACCACAGCATGTACGAGCAACAGAAAGTTACCAAAGAGTTTAAGATAAACCTTATCTTTAGCAAGTGTTATTATTAAGTATGTATACCCAAAAGATCATTCTAGTTGCTAAGCAGAATTGTACTTAAAGAGAGATGAGTGTGCATGTGGATCACATTATGAGACAGAGAGAGTTGTGCAGTGAGAGTTGCTGGTGGTCTCACTTAGGAATGACAGTGGAAATGGACAAAAAGAGATGGATTTGATCGCCATTTAAGAAGTAGAACGGACAGAATTTGGTGATATTTAACATAGAGAATAAGGAGCTCTGGTAGCGTAGTGGTTACGAATCGGGCTGCGAACCTTAAGGTCAGCGGTTCGAAACTACCAGCCGCTCCGCGGGAGAAAGATGAGGCTTTCTACTCCCGTAAAGATTTACACCCTCGGAAACCCTGTACAGGGTCGCTATGGGTCGGAATCGACTCGACGGCACTTAACAACAACAACAACATAGAGAATAAGGAAATAGATGGTACTCAGGGTACTGACATGGGCTACACAGTGGGATGATGATGATGCCATTTACAGAGTTACGGGAGATGGGGAACAGTTGGATTGTCACACTGAGATGGAATGATATAATAGCCTCACCAATGGGCTCAATCATCCAAGATCATGATGGTGGCTCAGGATCAGGCAATATGTCATTCTGTTATACATTAGGTTGCCATGAGTTGGGGCTGACTTGAAAGCAACTGAGAAGAAGTTTTATCACTGCAGAGTAAGGTAGAAAGATCATAAAGGGAAATGTATTTTTTTAAGGTGAAAATTGGAGAGTATGTTCATTTATCTAAGGAAACAAAATTGGCAATCATTTACAGCCCAAATAGTCAATAGATTCAAAATAAACTCAGAAAGGTCCAGTTATTTATCACAATTTACAGTGTTACTGGGAGTCCTGGTATGGCTCTGTGGGTTAATGTGCCAGACTGCAAAGCCATTTCAACTGCAAGATTGGCAGTTCAAACTCACCAGCTGCTCCTCAGAAACCCTATCTATACAGGGTCGCTATGGGTCGGAACCAACTCGATGGCACTTCACAACAATGACAACCCTCTTTTCTCCTTTTATTTGTAAGCAAGTGGGGGATAAGAAGGAAAACCAAACTAACTGCCTTTAAGTTCATTCCAACTCACAGTGACCCTAAAACACAGTAGGGTTTCCGAGACAATAAATCTTTCTAGGAGCAGACAACCTCATCTTTTTCCCTTGGAGTGGCTACCAGATTTAAACCTCCAACCTCTTAGCTAACAGCCCAACATTAACCTATTTTGACACGTGGCTCTTCAGTAAATGTAGTCTATTATGAATGCAATTTCTTTGTTAGAAATTCTAATGAAAGTCTGCTTTCATAGAATTTATACCCTTGTAAACCATATGGAGCAGCTCTATTCAGCCCTACAGGGTTGGTGAGTCAAACTCAAAGACACTATAGATATAGACACTGCTGTCTCTGTGTCCGGTGTATCTGCAATGTTTTATAAATTATTTTACTTAATTTCATAATGACTGTTAGAATTAGTACTATTGATATGAGAAATTTAAGGTTTATCAAGGTTTCATAATTATATGTAAAAATTCCTACTATGGCACTGTAGGATAACCACTGGACTGCTAGCCACAAGGTGAGCAGTTCAAATCCACCAGCAGGTCCTTGGAAATCCTATACAGAGTCCCTATCAGTTGGAACTGACTCAATAGCAATTAACTACAACAATGTAGACCATAATTATGTTTGGGGGAATACAAAATTACCCTATGTTGCTGTTTTGTTGTTCCTATGGACTGCCAGTTGGTTCAGACTTACATATGTTGCTAAGTGCCATCCAGTCAGTTTTGACTCATAGAGACCCTATACAGGGTTTCTGAGGAGTGGTTGTTGAGTCTCAATAGCCGACTTTGCGATTCAAACCGTCCTTGAGGTCAAGGGCATTATCTTACAGCATAAATATAGTGATCGTGTATAGGTTGTAAATCATTGTGGGATCAGAAAGTCTCATCTGTCTCCTGTAGAGCAGCTGGTGGGCTCAAATAACCAACCCTGTGGCTTTCAGTCCAGTACTTATTACCAATATCGATATAACTGTAAGAAAAAAACAGGAAACAATATGCATTAAGTTATTAATTATGCTTACTTCTGGAATGTGATAGGAGTGGAGGTAGAAACTTTTTTTTAATGCACAGATTATGAGTAATTTTTTTAAACTTTTGTGTTTTTCAGCATTTTGAACATAATTTTTAAAAGAAAGAAAATAAGAATATGGTTGTTGTTGAGTGCCACCAAGTCACTCTATTTTAATTTACATAAAAGCACCCTTTTAAAGGAAACATATAGAGGATCTTATTTAGTATGATTGATTTTAGAATAGAAATAGATACCTATATATTCATGAGAGAAAACTTAGAAATGTACGTATCAATGTTAGTAAAAGAGAGAAAGGAAAAAAAACAAGAAGGGTATCTTCTTTGGTGGACACAATTCAATCCATACACAATTCAATCCAGGATTTAATGCACAAGCTTTTCACAATTATATAACTTCCTACACTCTCTGAGAAAATGTATGCTGAATAAGTAAACAGATAAATGAATGTGAATCATCTTAATGATGATTGGTAGACATGTCATTTGGATTCATAATTAAAAGATGAAGAAAGACACAAAAGGTACCAATTTGCAATCTACTGAAAAGCTTTTAACACCACCAAAAGAGTTGGGGGACCTCATAAACCAATAGTTGGTCTATTTTTGCTATAACATTCCCCCCACAAAAGGTTTTCAAGATGGAAGAAGCTACTGAGAAAAGATACCAAGGTAAAGAAGAAACTAATAGGTAAGAGTGAACAGAGCTATAAAACACTAAAATGTTCAAAGCCTATTTAATGGCTCCTCACAGAGGGTTTGTTGCTGTTACGTACAATCAAGTTGGTACTGACTCATAGTGACCCTGTGCACAACAGAACAAAAGACTGCCCCGTCCTGGGCCATCCTCACAACTGTTGCCATGCTTGAGCCCACTGGCACTGCCATTTTGCCTATCCATCTCACTGGGGGTGGGGGTCTTCATCTTTTTCTCTGATCCTCCACCTTACCAAACATACTATCCTTCTCCAGTGACTGGTCCCTCCTGATAATATATCCAAAGTATGAGAGACGAAGTTTGGCCATCCTGACCAATACTACTTTCCATATTCTCCTCCAACACCATAACTCAAATGCATCAATTCTTCTACAGTCTTCCTTATTCACTGTCCAGCTTTAACATGCAAATGAAGTTATTGAAAATCCCATGGCTTGGGTCAGGTGTATCATAGACCTCAAGCTGATATCTTTGCTCTTCAACACTTTCAAAAGGTCTTGTGCAGCAGATTTGTCTAATGCAATATGTCGTTTGATTTCTTGGCTGCTGCTTCCATGAGTGTTGACAGATGATCCAAGAAGAATGAAGTCGTCGACCACTTCAATCTTTTCTTCATTGCTAAGAATGTTGTTTATTGGTCCAGTGGTAAGGATTTTTGTTTTCTTTACATTGATGAGTCTTCCCCCAATCATGATGCCACGTTTTCTTCATATAACCCATCTTATCAGATTTTTGGCTCAGCATACAGGTTGAATAAGTATGGTGAAAAAATACAATTCTGTAGCACACCTTTCTTAATTTTAAACCATTCAGTGTTCCCATGTTGGTCTGTTTGAACAGCTGCCTCTTGGTCCATATACAGATTCCTCCTGAACACAATTAGTGTTCCGGAATACTCAGACTTTGTTGGAGTTTAGTAAGGAACAGAATCCTGGTGTGGCACTATAGTATAAGCAAGCACTGGATTGCTAACCCCAATGTTGGTGGTTCAAATTCACAGCCACTCCTCGGAAATCCTCTATTTGCTATGAGTTGGAATCAACTTGATTCCAACAACAACAACTTCTGCCAAGCAGCTAAAGCAGTGTCTGGTGTTTAGCACAGGCTCAATATACATTTGCTAAATGAAAGAATACATCTTCTATAAATGAGAATTAGAAAGAAGTTCAGCCTATCCCTGATGAGTTAAAAAGAAAAAAGGCTTTAATACAGTTAATATGAAAAGTAATCTCAAGTAAAATATCTGAAGAATTCTAAATTTCCTGTTTCACTAATTATGAATTTTCACTATTCTGACTTCCCAAGTACCTTTACATTCCTCTTTTCTGTCAGAGAATCATTTTCATGGTTATCTGAGTGAAGATCCAAATTTCTCAATAAGCACAGCTTTATGATATTGAATTTCCAGTCACAGTACAAAAATATCAAATGCAATACATTGAAGAATTTGCCAAGCTATGCTTGCATACTCCATGACTAGGCTTCCCCTCATCCCCCCGCCACTAAGATACTTAATTTCCAATCCTTAAATATAATTTTAATATGCCTTTTAAACTGGCAAGTATGGCATACTTTTAACTTTCATTCAAAATAAAATCAAAGAGTATTTTCTTTCACCCTCATCCTTGTGCATTTATCTAGGTGACTCAAGTAGCAAAACCGTCTTCTGCAAAATTCACTGTGGATTGATGGCTCACTCCAGATGGGCTGTGGTGGATGTGATAAAATGCAAATGTAGATTTTCTGAATGCTAATTCTTCAAGAAAGAAGCCAATCCTAAAGAAGGATGTGTGGATCAAATGAGGATATTAACAACATGTGGTTTGAATGGAGTTTTTTTTTTTTAAGTACTAACAAGCTTCTGGAATCCTGATGTGGTGCTGTAGGATAAGCGCTGGACTTCTGGTTCCAACCCAACAGCTGCTCCTCAGAAACCCTGTACAGGGTAGTTAATGAGTTAGAATCAACTCAGGTCACTTAACAACAACAAGCTTCTGATGCAAGTGAACTCTCTATTAACCCAGCCTGGTTAGAAGTTGTACAGCACAATAAACTATGGCTTCCACTGGTTCATTGTAATGAAACCCCTCCTACGAATTTACATTTCCACAACAGATATATGGAATAAGAATCTACATCTTAACTAGATCCCCTAGGGATCTATAAGAATCTGCTTAAAATGTAGATTCTCATTTTAGATATCTGGACTGGAAATGCAAACTCTGGGTAGGAGGTCAACCCAGAATGAACCAATTTGAAGCCCTGGAATAAACTTGAATAGAGTCTTGATGTGGTGCTGTAGTGTAAGTAATGGATGGACTGCTATTTCAACAGGTTAGCGGTTCAAACCCATCAGCCACTCTTTGGAAACCCCATACAGGGTTGCTATGAGTTGGAACTGACTCACTGGCACTTAGTAACAACAATGACATGTGAAGATAAAAGCACAAAAATAAATCTCAAGGAAAATGAGCAGGACAACATAAACAAAGACAAAGGCATGAAATAATGCAGGAGATTCAACTCTGTTTGAAGTTAGGTCACTGAGAGGAAAAGCCTCACCCAAAATGAAGAGGGAGAGGCGAAGACAATGACGTGGACAGAAGCAGCGGCTGGGGACTCTGGACTCAGGAAGGGAAAGGAGCTGTGGGCTAGCAGCCCGGGGGCAGGTGTGTGGGGTGTACCCTTTGGTTGTTTGATGATACACCCAGGGGATTGCGATCATTGCAATGAAACAAAGTACAATAGGATGAATGTAAAGATAATATTCACCCATGTAAACTAACACATAATTCACAATTAAAAACTTAAAAAAAAAAAAAAATGAAGAGGGAGTCTGCAGAAATGGATCTGCTTCTCCAAGAAACGAAGAACTCAGCTAGAGATAGCAGCAAGTCAAAGCATACGGGTGTCGAAAGATTAGGCAAAGAAGGACCCAGAGACAGTAAGGAGACAATAAAATAATGAAAGTGCTCCCAGAGGAGTCTGAGCATTAGAATGTTTGAGCATCCCAAATGAATTATGAAAATGTGGAAAAGGATAGCAAGGATCCTAGACTTCACTTTGTTGGGAGACATTAGCCTCAAGAAGATTCTGCTAGTCTTCATATGGACTAACTCTTCTCACTTTCATCTGTCCCCTGACATACTCTTCCTTGAAGTAGAGATGACTTCTGTGACTGGTGACCTGATGCTGTAGCTCCACTCCCTTCTCCCTCCCTGGGCAACTAGTTGCCTATAGAACTCACACATTCTTCTCTACCCCTCAGTGCCAAAAGCTTCACACAGTCTGCCTAATTCTGGGAAGATCTATCTATTAACCCATTTAGCTAATAGTCCTAACAGACTCTACAATTTACTATTTATCAACAATGAAGATGATCTATTGATCTCTAACATTTGACTCTCTTCCTTTCAATTGACTAACTTTGGGTAAAAAAAAAAAAAAAGTGCTACATCTTTTCAGAGATGTTAAAATATAAAAAAAAGATGCATCTTAAAACTGACAAAACACAGTAATAATTTGATATGCTAATATTGTCACTGGATAATTCTTGTGACTGTTTATATGTTAGAAAGAGACATTGAGGTTACTAATAATCAACCATCAATTATTCAAATAATGGTTTATCTACAAAAATCCCTAAATTCTCTGTAGATACATGTATTCTGCTTGGGTTTCCATTCTAATACTGACATTATCAATCCCTTTGTTTTTCTTACTGGAATACAACTTTTAGTCTGGTAGGAATTAGAAATTACAGAAAGTTGCATTTATTTAGCCACTTAGGTTTAGAAACCAGGAGAAAATTTTAAACTAAACCCCTGGAAGAACTGCTGAGATTGGTCTTTCATTGTTAACACTATTCATCCAAAATATGAAATGAGAATAGTGAATGAACTGTATAAGGGAAAGAACAGACACAATTTTAGAGTTTGATTTTCATACTGAGACATCATTAGTTTGATTGAAGGGTTTGTTGTGAGTATGCTGAATATCCAAAGTACCTATATTAACTTTAAATTTACAGCATCCATAGGTAAATATAAATGAGAATCAGATGTTTATTCCTACTGTATGATTCTACTTTCTTTAAAATATAGAAGCCTACGAACTTTTTTATTAACAAATATTGGACTTTATATCATTTTTGCACAATGTATTTTTTTGCATACTACAAGTAAAAGACACTACTACAAACACAAGTTTTGTGGCTTCTTTATGATATAAATATTGCCCAGGCTTCCTTATGATCTAAGTATTACCCATAACACACCTTTTAAAGGTGTTTTTTCTAATTGTAAGATCAAAAGAGTTTAGTAATTAGTTTATATTCTTAACTTTTGTGCCATTGGAATGGTAATCAAGGGCACATGAGACAAGAAAAATACAGATTTTATAAAATTTCCAAATTTAGATAAGGGATCTGTCTGTTAATTATAAAAAAATTACAGTACCAACAAAAATTTTGTTAGGCTATATAAGAATAATACCAAGACATTTACTGGGTTAAAGAATAAACCATACTGCCAGTCTTCTTTTATATAGTTCTTTAAGTTGTAAGCACATTAAAAAAAAAAAAAAAGACTAATAACCTCCAAATTTAAAAATACACAAATGCAGAAAGTACTTAATTGCAATAATGCATTCCTATGTATTAAAATAATTCATACCATTAGATATATATCCAGTTATCAAGTTTCTAATCATGGCTACAACTACCAAACATTGTAAAATCATTTAATTCTTTTCATATGAGTGCATTTTCATTTTTACTAGAACTAATTACCTTTAAATAAATGATTCAGAGATGTCAAAAGCGACTCTCAGGGAATGTTTCAAGAGGTCCCAGTTTCCTGAATTATAGCCTAGAACATCTGCTTAGCAATCTGGCAAGTGGTATGAAGCGAAAACAGTGAATCTCATACATGGTAGTTGTTTCTGACCTCAAGAATGTGACAGCTGCCTAGTTGCCTATAACCTTTATACTATAAAATCTAAAATTCTGCATTCAAAAGAGAATAGCAAAAACAACTGTGCCAACACCAGAGCTTGAAGCACAAAAGAAAAACAAGTTGTTTTAGTAAAATAGAGTTGTTCCAAAGGAAGTTGACAGATATCATTAAAAAACTTTTAAAGGCAATACAGCAACTTCATTTTTCTAACAATCCCGAAAAACATAAATTAATGTGAAAAGACACAACCTTGTTCTAAAACTAGAGGAATAAAAATTAAAATTTAATTGGACCTTCTCAGAAATGAAATGTTGAGATACACGCTGTCAGAAGTATTCTCAGATGCTTTAGAATTATGTAGAAAAGAAACAAGTTTATCACTACAAAAACCACTGCCAAGGCATTGTCTGCAACTCGCAGTGACCCTTTGTTGTTGTTGTTAAGTGCCACTGAGTTGGTACTGACTCATAGCGACCTTATATGCACAGTAGAACGAAACACTGCTCGATCCTTTAGACCTGTTAGAACAGAGCAAAACTGTCTACTGGTTTCCAACGTGGGATGTCTTTATAGAAGCAGAATGCCTCATCAGTCTCCTGAGGAGCAGCTGCTGGGTTCAAACCACTGATCTTTTGGTTAGCAGCCCAAATCCACTGTGCCAAGGCTCCTTGTCAACTACATAAATACAAATTAATTATCTTCAAGATGTCACAAGCAGCTATAAGTCATTTGCCATATACTCTTAAACTAAACTTAAACACGCCAGTTGGAGGCTGTCTATAAAGGGATTGTAAGTATTAAAAGTAAACACAAAATAACATGCAACCTTATCTCCACTATTCAACAAGGTTGCCAGGCTTACATGACCAGGACATGAAAGGATACATAGCTCAGTTCAACCCACAGTCAAATTGACTTAGAAATTTTTAACCAGTCTCTTATTAACCCTGTATTACCTATAGAATCATGACTAGTTACAAATGATTAATACATTTTATTACTCCACAAGGCATATTACTATAAAAGGGATTTAAAATTTCCTACTTTCTACATATTTTCATGAAATTCAAAATCATTTCAAAAGTAATTCTAGATAGCTTTATAATATTCAGATGATAACACATTAGTATGAACACTTGCATTGAATGGCAATAAAGACAATGGAAGTAACTGCTAAGATATGAACTGGAAAGTTGGATTTGATGCAGTAGTGCAGACCTTAAAAGGACAATGACCCACTTATCTATTAGTCAGATTTACATCACTGTCATTGTCCAAAACTCCTGAGCCCAGAAAAGTCAATCTAACCATGTTTACACTAATCCTCAAGTCTTACATGGTAAAAGATACACCATTAAGTAAAACGTACTCTTAATGCTATCATACCTAAAATAATAAGAACTACTTACACAAGAAAAGCATATTTAAAAATTATAATAGGCAGTAATTAAGAAAAAGGCTAACTGAAAAAAAGAAAAAGCAATAGGAAAGATCACAGGTTTAATTTGAAGGAATGGCAAGTTACTTCAATGTAACACATAATATGAGCACATACACATGAAAGTGAAAACCCCAAATTTTTATAATTTAAATTGGCCTTTTGGCTATTTTTCAACCGGGCTTAATCAGTTAAGTTATACCTAAAACATATTGTGAGATCCCAGATATATTTTCTAGTTCAACCAATATTTCTTCTTAGTGAACTTTTTGTTAAGTATTATACTTGTAGTACAACAGTTAAGTGCTCAGCTATTAAGCTAAAGGTCAACAGTTTGAAACCAACCAGTGGTTCAGCAGGAGAAAAATCTGGAGATCTACTCCACGTAAAGTTTACAATCTAGAAAATACTATGACGTAATTCTGTTCTGTCACAACATGTCACTATGTGTCAAAATTGACTTAATGGCACCTAACAATAATATATTCCACACTCTAATAGAGGGTTGGGGAACATCCAGCCCATGGGCCATATGCTGACAAGTACCATGGAGTCGGTTATGACTCATATTGACCCCTGCACAGGGTTTCCAAGACTGTAAGTCTCTATGGGAGCAGAATGCCTCATCTTTCTCCTGTGGAACCACTGGTAGTTTTGAACTGAGGTTGGCAGCCCGACTCCTAACCACTATGCTACTAGAGCTCCTTCATGGGCCATATGTTGTTGTTGTTAGGTGCCATTGAGTTGGTACTGACCCATAGCGACCTTATTATACACAGCAGAACAAAACACTACCCAATCCTGGGCTAACCTCACTACTGTTGCCACACTTGAGTCCATCGATGCTGCCACTTGGCCAATCCATCTCGTTGGAGGTCTTCCTCTTTTCCTCTGACCCTCCACCTTACCAAACATGATACCCTTCTCCAGTGACTGGTCCCTCCTGACAATATGTCCAAAGTATGAGAGACGAAGTTTGGCCATCTTGGCCTCCAAGGAGCACTCTGGTTGCACTTCTTCCAAATCAGATCTGTTGGTTCTTTTGGCAGTCCATGGCACTTTCAATATTCTCCTCCAACACCATAACTCAAAAGCATCCCCTTGAAATCAATTTGGTCAGGTCCTGCCAAGGCAACCACAGTTCCAGCCATCACACTGTTGTTGTTGTGTGCCATGGAGTTGGTTCCGACTCATAGCGTCCCTGTACAGAGTTTCCGAGGCTGTAAAGCTTTACAGGAGCAGAAAGCCTCATCTTTCTCCTGCGGAAAGCTGGTAGTTTCGAATTGCTGACCTTGAGGTGAACAGCCCAATTCGTAACCACTATGCTACCAGAGCTCCTTAGCCATCACATTAGGGATGAGTTAATTAAATGTTTTACCAACTATAGTAAGCTAATACTTAAGTTGATAATTTTGTAAGGTCCACAATGATGCTATAAATTTTGACAGAAAAAAAGTTCCCCACCCTGCTCTAAAAGCAAGATGTCCACTTAAGACCATAATTATATTCTTTCTTTTTCTTTTATCTCCTTCATGACCATAATTCTTCTAGCTACAACTTTTTGTTTTCAATAGCATTAAAAAGGAAATATCAGTTTGTGTAAATAAATATTTTAATAGATCTAATATTTACTATGTTTTGCTCACCAGTTTGCATCACTTTTTATGTTTCTTAGTTTCTAACTGCCAATTCAGTAGCATTCTTAGTCACTAAATTCATATATTTAAAAAAAACAACAACAACAAAAACAAGAAGTAACTGTTTAATATGTTGTTGTTAAGTTCCCTCAAGTTGATTCCAACTCATAGCGACCCTGTACAGGGTTTCCAAGGAACAACTGGCGGTTTTGAACTGCTGACCTTGTGGTTTGCAGTCCAGTGCTGATCCTACAGCAGCACACCAGAAGTCCTACTTTTTTAATATAAGAATCTTGAATTTCAATTTGGTGAAAAAATGTAAGTAAGGTAATCGTATGACTTTATATCTAGAATTGCTTTATGATTTAGGATATGCAAGTAGTTCTTGAATTGTTTTTATGATTTTAGTAAGAGTTGTTTTTACCTAATGCTATATTTTTTACAATATAAGATTTGAAGATAGTGTGGACATGATTAGACATACTTTTCTAAGTATGCTAAGATTTGGAAACTGAAATCAAGGTCGGAAATTTGTATAAAGGTTAGGCTAAAAATAAGTTCATTTCATTTTCAAAAATCGTGTCTCATTCTCTAAAAAACTATGATGGCAAATTTTGAAAGATTTCATGAATATGAAGCCTTAAGGAAATTATCAACAAATTGTCCATTTTTCAAATTGTGCTTCTTTCATATTGCTAGTACCTGAAATGAATAGGGTTAGCTATACTATAGCAGAATATATTTTCAGGGAGAGGGAAGAGGAGCACTTCTTACTTCATCTGAGTTTACCTACACTGCCAACAGACAAGATTAACTATGCCTCTTAGAGTATCATAAGCATTAAGATACTAGTTTACAAAATTATTTCTACTATAGTATTGTCAAATGAATAGCTTTCTAAGCAAAGTATTTGGTATCTCTGATACATATACACATCACTCAATGGCAAGGAAAGAATCCAAAATCAATGACAAGGAAAGAATCCTGAAAGCAGTTCCATAAAAATGAAGTTACCTACACAGGAGAACAAATAAAAGTAAGCTCTGATTTATCAGGAGAAACCATGCAAGCAAGAAGGCAATGTGGAGACATACATAAAACTCTGTAAGAAAAAAAGAAAATTACCAAATAAGAATCATATATCCAGCAAAACTTTTCCTTCAAGCATGAGTGGAATGCGGGATCATAACCAGAGAAGCAACAACAACAGAGATGAAGGCATAGGTGATGGCAAAGAGAGAGAGAGCAACTAAGGGCTCTAGACTCATAAAAAGAGAAAAGCTGTGTACTGGTGAGCAGGAGGTTGGGTGGCTTGCAAAATGTGCCCTTTGGTTGTTTAAACAATTATATATTCCTGCATGTTTTTGTGTATACCAAAAAAAAAAAAAAAAAAGAGGGAACACAGGCAATAATTATTAACCCATGGTACATGGAGGGGATTTTGATCATTGCAATGAAACAAAATATAATTGGTTGAGTGTAAAATTGATGCTCTCCCATGGAAACTACCACTCAATTCATAATAAAAGCTTTTTTTAAAAAAAAAATCCCTTAAATTTGATGGTAAAATTAAAACATTTCCACATAAACAGAAATCAAAAGAATTGGCAATAACCAGGCCAACTTTACAAAAAGAAAAAACTAAAGGAGGGCCTCTGAAATGAGAACCAACAATAGCAAACAACAACTGAAGATTGACTTACATGGTAACACCAAACAGAACTCAATCCAGATATAGATGTAGCCAAAGTAAAACAAGCATACAAGACTGAAAATAGGGAATCAAAGATAACAATTTATAATGAAGACAACTACAAAACAAAAAAAGACAAGTATAGTTACAGGACTTCAAACTGGTGAGAAAGTCAAGTAGATTTCAAAGACAAAACATACTGTTTTAAACCGGAAAAGAAAAAAAAATTTTTTTTAATTACAGGGTAACTTCAAAGAAAATTAATACATGTTCACATAAAGCCAACAAAAGAAAAAACCATGAAGATTTTGTAAAATTTAAATGAAAATATTGATAAAAAAGTATGATATAATTAATATAATTCAGCTTCTTGAATTATCTGGTCAGCATATGGACTGAATAAGTATGGTGAAAGCATACAATCCTGGAAGACACCTTTCAGATTTTAAATTATTCAGTGTCCTCTTGTTATGTTTGAATGACTACCTCTTGGTCTGTGTACAGGTTCCACATGAGCACAAGTAATCTGAAATATTCATTCTCCACAATGTTCTCCATAGCTTGTCATAATCCAGACAGTTGAAAGTCTTTGTATAGTCAATAAAGAAAGGTAAACATCTTTCTGGTATTAACTGCTTTCAGCCAAGATCCACCTGGCATCAGCAAGAATATTCCTTATCCCATGTCCTATTCTGAAACCCACTTGAACCTCTGGCAGTTTCCTGTATTGTTGCAACCAATTTTGAATTATCTTTAACAAAATTTTAACTGAATGTGATATTAGTGATATTTTCCAATGATTTCTACATTCTATTAGATCACTTTTCTTTGGAATGGGCACAAATATGGATCTCTTTCAACAAACTGGCCATGTAGATGACTTCAAAATTTTTTGAAAGGCATGAATGAGTGCTTCCAGTGCTGCATCAGTTTGTTGTAAGATTTCAATTTGCAGTCCAACAACTCACTGAGCCTTGTTCTTTGCTAGTGCCTTCAGAGCACATTGGAATTCTTCCTTCAATACTATAGGCTTCCTCTTGAAATAGCTAAACATTGACCATTTCTTTTTGGTACAGTGATACTGGGTATTCCTTCCATCTTCTTTTGATGCGTTTTGCATCATTCAGTATTTTGTCCTTATATTCTTCAGTATTTCAAGTTGAGGTTTGAATTTTTTCCTCAGTTCTTTCAGCTTGAGAAATGCTGAGCATGGTCTTCGCTTTTGGTTTTCTAACTCCAGGTCTTTGTTTGTTATATATTTGCCTTTGTCTTCTCGAGCTGCCCCTTGAAATTTCTATTCAGCTCTTGTACCTCCTATTTCTTCCATTTGCTTTAGCGTCTCTATCTATGCTGGTGAGCAAGTTTCAGAGTCTCTACTGACATTCATTTTGGTGTTTTCCTTCTTTCTTCTCTTTTAATGACCTTTTGTTGTCTTCCTATACGATGTTCTTGATGTTATCTCACAGCTCATCTGGTCTTCAGTCATTAGTGTCTAATGCATCAAATATCTGTTCTTGAGATGATCTCTAAATTCAGGAGAGATATGTTCAAGGTTATATTTCTATTCTTGTGAGCTTGTTTTTCATTTTCTTCAGCTTCAGCCTGAACCTGCATATGAACAATTAATGGCCTATTTCACATTCTACTCCTGGTCTTGTTTTGTGGGATGATATAGAGCTTTTCCAGTCTCTTTCTACAGATGTAGTTAACTTCATTTCTGTGGATTACATCTGATGAGGTTCATGCATACAGTCACCTATTGTGTTATTTAAAAGAGAGGTTTATGCAATTAGGATATCATGTTTGGTAAAGTGGAGGGTCAGAGAAAAAGAGGAAGACCCCAATGAGATGGATTGGCCAAGTGGCAGCATCATTGGACTCAAGCGTGGCAACAGCAGTAAGGTTGGCCCAGGATTGGGCAGTGTTTCATTCTGCTGTGCATAAGGTCACTATGAGTCAGTACCGACTCGATGGCACCTAAAAACAACAAAAACATATGCAATTAAGAAGTCATTAGTCTTGCAAATTTCTACCATGGGATCTCTAACATAGTTTCTGTTACCAAGGCAATATTTTCCGATATGACCGATCCTTCCTCTTTGTTTCCAATCACCAGTAATTATCAACACATCTTGATTACATTTTTGATCAAAGTCAGACTGAAAAATTTGCTTTGTTGCTGTTAAGTGTCATCGAGTCAGTTCCGACTCATATCGACCCTATATAAAGTTTCCAAGGAGCAGCTGCTGAACTTGAACCACCAAACTTGTGGTTCAAACTGATTTTACAGTTTGATGCCTTAATCCACAGTGTCACACCAAAACTCTGAAAAAATTGGTAGAATTCTTCAATTTCACATCACTGGCTTTAGTACTGGTGGTTGTTATGTGCCGTGGAGTCGGTTCCGACTCACAGCGACCCTGAACAGGGTTTCCGAGGCTGTAAATCTTTATGGGAGCAGAAATCCTCATCATTCTCCCGCGGAACAGTTGGTAGTTTCGAACTGCTGACCTTAAGGTTCACAGCCCAATTCATAACCACTATGCTACTTGGTACATAAATTTGAATAATAGTAGTAGTGGTAATAACTGGTCTACCTTGCTGTTGTTTTTGTTAAGTATGATGTAGGCATATGGACATTATCCTAATACAGAAAGCATTATACTTCAAAACAGATCTTGAAATGTTCTTTGTGATGATGAACGCAACTCTATTCCTCTCAAAATTGTCATAGCAAACCATATGATTGTCAGATTCAAAATGACATCAATTTTCATTCAAAATGCCAATCCATTTCAGCTTATTAATGTCCAGTATATCAATCTTTATGTGTTCCATTTCATTTTTCCTAGATTAATAAATTATACATCTCACATTTTAGTTATTAATGAATGTTTGCAGCTATTTCTTCCCATTTTGAGTTATGCCTCATCAGCAAATGAAGGTCTCGAAAGCTTTACTCCAATCATGTTACCAGAATCAACTCTAATTTAAGAAACTGCTCTTGCCCAGTTCTATTTTGAGTGTCTTCCAACCTGTGGGGCTCATCTTTTGAACTATATCTGGCAATATTCTGGTGCTATCTGACAATATTCCACTGCTATTCCTAAGGTTTTCAGCAGCTAACTATTGAAAGCAGTCTACCTCTCTTTCTTCCAAGTCTGGTCAGTCTGGAAACTCAGCTGAAACCAGTCCACCGTGAGAGCCCATGCTGGCAATTACAATACCAGTGGCAGAGCTTCCGATATCACAGCACCACGCAAGTCACCACAGCATAACAAATAGTCAGAAGAGTAATAGCAATCAATTTATACCTATTGATAATTACACTGAGCATCACATACATCAGTCAAGAGACAGAGTATCAGCGTGGATAAGAAAACAGAATCATTCAGTATGGTGGCTGCAAGAGACACACCTTACCCACAAGAACAAAACAGATTAAAAATCAAAGGCTTGGAAATATA
>NW_006408629.1:4601091-4603242 GCF_000296735.1 Chrysochloris asiatica
GTATTTGAAAAAATCTATATTCATTCCTGATTTAAACACTCAGCAAACTAGGAACAGAAGGAAAATTCTTCCACATAATTAAGACCCTACATACACATTTAAGAGTCATCATTATTTTCAATAGAGAAAAACTAGAAACAATCCCTTTGTGAATAGGCCCAAACAAGGTGCCCTTTATCACCATTCCTATTCAATATTGTGTTGAAAGATTTAGCCAGAGGCACAAGGCAAGAAAGGGATATTAAAAGCATTCATATTGGCAAAGAAGAAGTAAAATTCTATTTGCAGGTAATATGATCCTATACAAAGAGAATTCCAAACACTCACCAAGAAAATTATTAGAAGTCATTGGATAATTCAGCAAATTGGCACGGTATGAGATCAATATACAAAAATCAATTGGATTCCGGTTAATGCTCTAGACTGCAAGGTCGATTTCATTTGCAAGGTCGGAGGTTCAAGCTCACCAACTCTATACAGGGTCGCAATAGGTCAGAACCGACTAAACAGCACTTAACAACAATAATAACAACAACAAAGAAATTATGAAAACAATACTATTTTCAATAGCCACCAAAAAGATTAAATAATTACAAATAAAACTAACCATAAAAACAAAAGACCTTTATAAGGAAAACTAAAAATACTACTATAAGAAACTGAAAGAGACCTACTAAACTGGAAGAATATAACATGTACATGGAGAGGAATACTTAACACTGCCAAAATGTCAACCCTAAACAAAGCAAACTAAAAATAAAATGCAATCCCAATCAAACTGTCAACATTATTATTTTAAAAGATATTAAAACTGACCATTAATCTTACATGAAAAGGAAAGAGAACTCAGATGAATAAAACTCTGCTTCAAAAAATGAAAAAGGTTAGAGGTCTCTAATTTCCTGATCTCAAAATTAACTACACAGCCATACTGGGAAAACAGCTTGGTACTAGTATAAAAAAAGATACATAGATCAGTAGAATACAATAGAGAACCCAGAAGAAAATCCAACCACATAAAGTCAACTGATCTTTGACAAAGGGCTAAAACACATTTAATAGGGAAGTGATAGTCTCTTCAACAAATGTTGCTGACCAAAGTAGAAATCCATTTACAGAAAAATGAAACAAGACCCATCTCTCACACCATATACCAAAAACAAACTCAACATGGATTAAAGACCTAAATGTAAACCTGAGAACTATAAACATCATCAATGAAAAAAATAGACACAAACTTAGGAGCTCTAATACACGGCACAAATACACTGTTTGTTAAACAGTACTGAAAACACAAACAGTAGAAGACAAAATAGATGATTAAGACCTCCTAAAATTCAGACACATGTTCATTAAAAGATTTCACCAAATGAGTAAAAGACACTGGGAAGTTTTTTTTTTTGGTAACGTATTAGACTAATCTCGAAAATTTATATAAAACTATAATACATCAAAAATCAAGATAAACAACTGACTTGAAAAATAGGCACAGGAAATGAACAGACATTTCACCAAGGAATACATTCAGGCAGTCAACAAACAAACGAACAAAGAAAACAATGGGATATTATGATTACATCACCCATGTATTAAGTGAAGGTAATGGAAGCTTAAATATGACAACTGGTTCCTAACGGGTATAAAAGGGAATGTAGTATCACTAACTGAGCCAGGAAGTACTGAAGAAGCTTTTAAAGTTAAAGGAACTGAGGGGATCCTATTTCAGACAAGTTATGTATAAATAATTTTGGTGGAGCAGTAGTTAAGGGCTCTGCTGCTAATCAATAGGTCAGTAGCTCAAACTCACTAGCTACTCTATGGGAAAAAGATGTGACAGTTTGCTTCCATAAAGATTTACAGATTTGCAAACACCATGGAACAATTCTACTTTGTTTTATAGCAGAGGTAGGGAACCTTTGTTCCTCCAAAATTTGTAACGTCATTCGCAGGCCATACAAAGTTCTCAACTGAAAAATTAGCCTGCTGTATTTGTTCAAACATTTAATTAACTCACCCCTATGGAGTCGTCGTGTGGCGCTGCAAGCTAATGCACTAGACTGCAAGATCGGTTTGAATCACAAGATCGGCAGTCAAGATCACCAGCCACTCCTCGGAAACCCTAAGTAGGGTCGCAGTGAGTCAGAATCAACT
>NW_006408629.1:4607057-4608565 GCF_000296735.1 Chrysochloris asiatica
AACTGCTTCTTGGTCTAGGTACAGATTTCTCAGAAGTACAATTAAGTGTTCTGGAATACTCATACTTCTCAATGTTGTCCATAGCTTGTCGTGGTCCACACAATCGAAAGCCTTTGTGCAGTCAATAAATACTCATATTAGGCTATAGTTTTTTAAATTTTTCTTCATTTCTCCCTTTTCTGCAATTATAGGTTACAGTATCCAATCTAGTTATTTTGTTGTTATTGTTCTAGTAGGGTTTTTTGTTTTTTTTTCTTATTTATTTATTTTTGCTGTTGCTGTTTTGCTGTTTTATGACACCCCCCCTTTACCTTTGGGGGACTCTTTCTCTCCCTATATTAGCCAAGAAAAGACAGCAACTGCTACCATATACTCAAGCTACAATCACACTCTATAAAACACCAAAATATAGCCAAGAATGAATACCAACTGCTATATACAAGGGAGGCCAACAACACACGTGAAAGTTACTCTGAGTTAACAAATGAGAAGAGTGAAAAGGAAAGCCCTCATCCTAATCATATCTACCTGGAGGCAATCAGAAAGCACAAAAAATACCAAAACACAAATTCAATTAAGTATTAATGCCATAGATAAATACTAAACATACCCAAAAAGAAAAAGTAGATTGCCATATAAGTACATGTCCACAAATAAGATAAAATGTCTGAGACAAATGACCTGGAGGTAGATCTGGACTATATTCTGGAAGGACGGCAGGCCTTGGAAACACCTGAGAAGGAATTCAGAAAAATGATTATGAAATGTTTTAAAACACTTTACAACAGAGTTGACATAAATAAAGAAGAAGTCAGGAAAGTGCTGCAGGAACAATCAAATAAGATAAATACAGCATTGGAAACAATTCAAAACCTACAGAAAGAAGTCCAAATGATTAATATGAGAATATCAGTAATAGACAATACACTGAAAGGGCAAAAGAGTAGAATAGAAGCGATGGGAGGCAGAACTAGCAATCTGGAAGGCAAATCTCTCAATACCACTAAGATAAAAGTGCAAACAGAAAACAGGATAAAAAAATCTGAGAAGGTCGAAGATTCATGTTTGACGACATGAAGAGGAATAACTAAAGAATTATCGGTATTCCAGAACAGGAAGAATCACACAAGACCACAGAGAAATAGTTGAAGAACTGCTGGAACAAAATTTTCCTAACATCTTGAAAAGTGAAAAGAAAAACAAGTAGGCTCAATGAACCCCAGGAAGGAGAAACCACAAAATAAAATCACTGAGACATATCATAATCAAGCTCTCCAAAATCAAAGGAGAGAACCATGACAGCAATTAGGGAAACGAGAAGTGTTACATACAAAGGCAAGCAAGTCAGATTAAGCTCAGATCTCTCAGCAGAAACCATGCAAGCAAGAAGGCAATGGGGAGACATATAAAATCCTGAAAGAAAAACACTGTCAACCAAGAATTCTTTATCCAGTAAAGCTATCAATCATATATGAGGGTGTAATCAAAGCATTCCAGGATAAACAGAA
>NW_006408629.1:4609226-4610451 GCF_000296735.1 Chrysochloris asiatica
ACACAGAGACAAAAACAGACTAAAAGTCAAAGGATGGAAAAAATATATACCAAGTTAATTGCAATAAAAAACGAACAGGAGTGGTAGTAGTAATCTCTGATAAAATAAACTTAAGGCAAAAACCAGCATAATAGATAAAGTTGGACATTATCACATGATTAAAGGTACAATTGAACAAGATGATATAACCATAATAAATTTCTATGCTCTCAATGAAAGAGCCCCAAAATATATAAAGCAAACTCTAATAGATTTGAAGAAAGAAATAGACAAATCTATAATAATTGTGGGCAATTTTAATACAACGCTTGCAAAAATGGATAGAACAACAAGAAAGGACCTCAACAAAGACACAGAAGAACTAAACAACACAATCAGCCAACTGGACCTCATAGATGTGTACAGAGCATTCAACCAAACAACAACACAATACACATTCTTTTGCAGTGTACATGGAACATTCTACAAAATAGACCATGTCTTAGGCCACAAAACAAATCTCCACAAATTTACTAATATCAAAATACTACAAAGCGTCTGCTCAGACCACAATGCTAAAAAACTAGAAATCAACAATAGGAAGACCAAGGAAAAAAAAGTCAAATACATGGAAACTGAAAAACACCCTGCTGAAAAGTGACTGGTAGTAGAAGAAATTAAACGTGAATTCACAAAGTTCCTAGAAACAAATGAGAATGAAAACACAACATACCAAAATCTTTGGGACATGGCGAAAATGCTGCTGAGAGGACAATTTATTGCAATAAATGCACACATCCAAAAAGAAGAAAGAATCAAAATTAACACATTAACACAGTATCTACAATAAGTGGAAACAGACCAAGAGAAGGAACCTACAGTCACCAAAAGAAAAGAAATAATAAATATTGGAGCAGAAATAAATGAGATCAAAAACAGAAAAACTATAGAAACAATCAATAGGACAAGAAGCTGGTTCTTTGAAAGGATTAACAAAATTGACAGACCACTTGCAAACCAAAACAAATAAAAGAAAAGACACAAAGAACATGCATTAGAAACCACCTGGCGAGGTCACAACGGAACAAAAGGAAATAAAAAGGATAGTAACAGAATACTATGAAAAATTGTACTCCAAGAAATTTGAACACTTTGAAGGGATGGATACATTTTTGGAAAAACACGACCTACATACTTTAACCAGAGTGAAGCAGAAAACCTGATCAGACCTATAACAAATGAAAAA
>NW_006408629.1:4613118-4641633 GCF_000296735.1 Chrysochloris asiatica
AAAAAATTCAAGCCTTGACTTTCGTTATTGAAAGATTCTCTGGGCAAATTATTGAATGATGCAGAAAGCATCAAGAGAAGATGAAAGGAATACACAGTCACTGTACCAAAAAGAAATGGTTAATGTTCAACCATTTCAAGAGGTAGCATATGATCAAGAGCCATGATACTAAGGGAGGAAATCCAAGGGGCATTGACTGAATTATTAGCAAAGAACAAGGCACCAGGAATTGATGGAATCAAATTTGAAATCTTTCAAGAAGGTGAGGGGGCAGAGGAGACACTCACACATCTATGCCACGAAATTTGGAAGACAACTATGTGGCTGACTGATTGGAAGAGATCCATACTTGTGCCCATTCCAAAGAGAGGTGACCCAACGGAATACGGAAATCATCGGACAATCTCTATGGTATTTCATGCGAGTAAAATTTTGCTACAGGTAATACAGAAATGGCTACAATCATACATTGACAAAGAACTTCCAGAGGTTCATGCCGGATTCAGAAGCGGCCATGGAGCGAGGGATATCATTGCTGATGTCCGATGGATCTTGGCTGAAGGCAGAGAATAGCAGAAAGATGTTTACCTGTGCTTTATTGACTACACAAAGCCTTTCGATTGTATAGATCATGACAAGCTATGGACAACATTGCAAAGTATGAGTATTCCAGAACACTTAATTGTACACATGAGGAATCTGTACATGGACCAAGAGGCAGTTGTTCGAACAGAACATGGGAACACTGAATGGTTTAAAATTAAGAAAGGTGTGTGACAGGGTTGTATTCTTTAACCATACTTATTTAACCTGTATGCTGAGCAAATCATCCGAGAAGCTGGGTTCTATGAAGAAACACAATGCAAGGATCAATTAAAAAGGATTACTACTAGGATTCCAGTTCATACATGCGAGAGTTTATTCCAAACAAGTATGTTTAAACGTGTTTCTGTGATCAGTGGATGTCTACAGATAAGTTCTCTCAGTAATGCACTTGTCTTAGTCTTGTGAGGGAGAATTCAACAACAACAACAAAAAGATACTTTTTATACTATGGAGAGAAATTATTTTGAGATCATGGCTAATGTCAAGTTTTTAACAAACTCAGTTGTATATCTTCCCAAATCAATTCTTAAAAGGATCAAGTGTTTTAAGGAGAAGACCTCAAAGACAGGGAATACTGCTTCAACAAATGAAGAAACTATTACTGGAGTCCAAAAACTAGTCGAAAAATACTATGTAATTACTGCTGATGTGAGAGTACTGAAGTTGGGATCTTGCACAGTTCACCAG
The DNA here is from genome assembly GCF_000296735.1 of Chrysochloris asiatica. Lineage (NCBI taxonomy): Eukaryota > Metazoa > Chordata > Mammalia > Afrosoricida > Chrysochloridae > Chrysochloris > Chrysochloris asiatica. The sequence continues at coordinate 4,614,412 of NW_006408629.1, forward strand.
TTTCAATTTTAAGCAAACATCTTGGTATCAGCAAGCTGATCTCACCATTAGACTTTTAAGTCAGATCAAAAATTTCATAAACAAATTGTAACCAGGGACAAGTCTTGGATTTGCCAATAAGATCAAGAGCAAAGTCCAAAACAGTGGCTTCCAAAGGGATTTGATGGGCCAGTTAAATTCAAGACAAAGAGATCGGCTCAGAAGTTCATGGCAACTGTTTTTGGGGATCCCAAAGAGGTAACTTTGATTGACAGATTTTCTTAAAGGCAGGGAACCACCATGGGGGCTTATTAAGAAGTTTCAAGAAAACTGAAAAGTACATTGATGAGTCCAGGAAAGGAGCACCAAGGATTTTTTTTTCCCCATCACAATTCACCTGCTCATTCTTCAATGGTAGCAAGGGCTGTACATGAATTTTGTTGGGAAACCTTTACCCCATTCACCCTACAGTCCTGATCTTGACCTTCCAGATTTCCTTTTGTTCCCAAAACTCTAAGAACATTCAAAGGGAGCACGATATGAATTCCTTAAGGATGACAAAACTGCTATTTTGAAGAGCGATGAATTCTTCAAAGAAAGGTTAGAGAGATGGAAATATCGCCTTCATAATAGAACAGACTTAGATGGAGTAGATGTTGAGAAACAATAGCTTCACATTTTGGTGTTTTTTTTTAAAATAAAGGTTTTCTAGAACTTTGTAGCAATACAGTTTTTGTCTTACCCTCATATAACAGGTTAAGATCACTCAGCCATTTTGCTCTTTCCTAAGAAAATTGCTTCTGCAATATGTTCCAATAAAAAGTAGTGCAAATTATTTGCCTTACCAATAAAAATGAAATTTCTAATAGAGAGTTTAAATAACAAAATTTCTCTGGCTAATGGAACTAACTTATTTAACAGAGTAATCATAAAATACTAAACACTCACCTTTTTTGCTTTTTTTTTTCATTTCCTAGATTAAATTTTATGATTTTGCTATACAAAATGAAAGCAGTAGCACTGAGAAATTACTGAGTCAAAATTTTTTTAATTGTTTACATAGATAGGATTGACCATCTCAAAACACTTTTCCTTTTCAAAGCTGACACATAGCTTTAACTTTGTTAATGTATCATTGCAAAGTCTTCTTATACAATCTCTTTTTATTTTCCCCCTCTAAAGTGAACACAACAGATTGTCTTATATGGGCTCTAATGAAAAAGCAATACCATGTATTAATTTTATATAAGTTATCCTCCACTCTGCAGATTCCTTGGTGGGGAAGAACATGTCTGAATTTCACCATATAATGCCACAGGCAAAAAGTGAAAGAAATTAAACAAATACATCCTGGAGGGAAAGAAACTGCCTGCAGCAGCAAATGACCTAGTACATACCTCTCTATACAGGTTTTGATACTATAATTTGTTAATTTCTGAGGAAAAAGGTAATCACCAATAGTTGAGGTTTGTTCTAATAAAGGTATTTAACTTCTGTAAGTTTCTGATCACAAATAACACACACTGTTCAAAAGAATAGTACATTTTAAAATTACTACAATACCAAGTCAATTTCCATAGAAAGCTCAACGAAAAGAAATTATTTTGCTATCAGAAAATGCAAACTAAGAAGTATATTAAAATTAACATAAGTTAAAAAAATATTCTTGGCAGAAGTTTCTCTGGAAGAAATGGTCTCTTAAATATTTCCAAGAACAAATCATTATAAGAAAAGATAATTTTATTCAAATGTATGAATAAGCAAGTACTCATTTCCCAAAAGAATTGAGAGTCTTTCAAATAATGTTTTGCATTGTTTTGTTTTTAAATCACCATTACTGAGTTAGCAATTTGGAACTTTAACACATAGATTTTTGCATGCATGCAGACATGTATGTTTGGGCATATGTCATAGTGATAAAGATATATTTCAAAAACATTCTTCACGAAGTAATAAATTGATTCTTATCAGTGGACTCATTTCATATTGTATATTCAAGCTGCATCACAGAGAAATATGTAAATATATATACATACAACTGCGTATCTTATATGTGTTCTTTACTTAGGTTTCTAATCTATACATGAAATCATTAACGGTATCAACTTAAAAGAGTAGCTTTAAAAGAGCACAACTCAAATCACACTACTAAAAGTGGAAAAACAGAATAAGTATAGCAAAAACAATAGTCTTCATTTATCAGAAGGAATAACAAGGTTGAACTGCCTAGTTATTTCCCAAATTTTTAAAGCTTTTCTTGAGAAATATTATCTAATTTACCATTAACATTGTGCTACTGAAGAAATAAAAGGGCAAAGGAGAGCAGCTTACAAATATTACTTTCCCTAGTGGTGTTAAGACAATATTTCATGGTGTATTCTTGATTTATAAAATAATACATTGTGAAGTAACATCTTTATTCAGAATTAAATTATAGCAAGTATGTTCACTACAACTTCAATAAAAATCAATCATGTGCTATGTGCTATGCCTTTACTACATGGCATTCCTAACCTAATATGGCTTTTAAATCCTATTTGTTGTTGTTATGTGCCATGGAGTCGGTTCCGACTCATAGTGACCCTGTACAGGGTTTCCGAGGCTGTAAATCTTTATGGGAGCAGAAAGCCTCATCTTTCTACCACGGAACGGCTGGTAGTTTTGAACTGCCGACCTTGAGGTTCACAGTCCTATTCATAACCACTAATAAAATTAAATGTGACTCTGAAACTTTTATCAGTTTATTTTTTAATTAAGGAATGCATATCTAACATACTGCTAATCACAACTAGTCTTCTTCCAAATGCTTCAAGCTTCATGAGACATACTTATACTGGTATATCCATTTCATAAAGCATCATCTCCTTTTCAGTAGTGATATAAACACAAAATAAGAACACACATGCTAACAGTGTTATTATCTGAAAGCATACTTATAAGTATGGGGTTACTGATTACGCTTGCATTCAGATTAAATTAGTAAATTCATCCAATTTAAAGTAGACAAATACACAATTTTAAATATAGCTATATTTCTCACACATACCACTATAACTTTAACCATTTTTTTTTTTATGTCCAGGAAATAATAGACAATGAATCCTAGGTAACTATTTGTTACTATTCAGAATTACTGTGTTTTTATGGAATTGCAAACAATATATATATATTTTTTCATATTAAACCTATAATTCATTATTAGGCAATAGAGTCCTGGTTTGGTGCTGTAGGATAAACACTGGTTTACAAAGAAGTTTCAATCACAAGGTCAGAGGTTCCAACTCACCAGCCGCTCTTCCGAAAATCTATATGGGGTTGCTATGAGTTGGAAATGACATAAAAGCACTTAACAACAACAACAACAGTGCTTCTAATACACATTAAATCAGGCAATTTATATATAGGAATAAATATTTTAAAACATTACTCATTTAAAATTTCTAAATTTGACATATGACTTATTTAGAAATTTAACAGTTAAATAGGGTCATCAACATATACTAGAAATATGAAATGCTTGTAAATAACTCCTAGAGAAGCTAATACTTTTTATCCTTAATTTGCATTGATTTTTAAAAAATATTGCATTTTACTTCTTACATAAACATAATACATTTAATATAAAATGTATTGATTTAAACTAGTAGTACAAGCTACACATCTATAAACAAATGAACTATTTCCATATACTATCACAGCTGTTTCAATGAAAATTTTAGACTATTAAAAAACAAAAACAAAAAAATGGCATTTTCCCCATTTCAGTTCCTGTTCCTAAATTAAAATAACTTTGTTGTTGTTGCTGTAATGTGCCGTGGAGTCGGTTCCGACTCATAGTGACCCTACACAGGGTTTCCAAGGCTGTAAATCTTTACAGGAGCAGAACGCCTCATCTTTCTCCCGCAGAACCGCTGGTAGTTTCAAACTGCTGACCTTGCGGCTCACAGCCCAATTCGTAACCACTACACTACTTAGGGAACAAATTTAAAAATAGCAGTAGTTGAGTTTCCAAACCATGTTCAAGAAAAAAGTATAAAAGCAAGAAAAGGGAAAAAAAAAAGCAGAAGTAAGAAATACAAGCCTATCCTATCTCTGTAATTGTTTCTTTTTAAATCCAGGTTACTCAAGAATCATCAACTAATTATTTCACTTTATTGATGCCATTTTTCTCTAAGGAAGTTATTTTAAAAGTTTAATTCCTGAGCAAGCCATGGCTTCTCAAATCTTTGGAAGTATCCAGAGGAGTGATTATAACTGCAGGTGTTACCTTCTACCCAGAGAATCTCACCATGCATAATCTTATATACTCCCTCATTCCCAAAACAGCTTTGATTCAGCAATTCAGACTGCATCAGCTATATTAAAGGAAGAACCACAGAAAGGGGATCAGTAGTTAAAGCAAAAGCAAAAAAACCAAGCAAACAAAACAAAACTAGATCATGGATCTAGTAGCACAAAGCTCAAGAGTAAAGCAGATTTGAAAAAGATATCACAGTGACTCAAAAAAGAACGACATGACAGAAATTAAATAAGATTTTTATGTTCGCCTTCTATGCATTGAAAGTCATCTCAACTTCCATTGAAATTCTGATCATATACAAACCCCAAGGCTTTTGACATACTTTCAAAAATCCACACCCTCTCTTTCTCTTTCTAAGTCTCCAGAGTCACATCTTAGGTAGCCAAGTAAAAACAGAAGAATTCAAATATGCATGCAATTGAGAAGTAGAAAGACCTTAATATAAACTAACATCTAATATTCATCATGTAAAAATGATATCTCATTGTTCTAAAATCCAGTATTTTTGCTTTTATACTTAATGAAAAGGCTTATGTCTGCTTTAAACATTATTTGAAATCAAGTACAGGAATCTATATTATGCATAAGACCCTTGGTAATATTTTTCATGAGGCTATGTTGAGAATAATACCTGACTATAGAAAGAGCTTATATATATGCTTGATTAGTTCAAGGTTCCTTTATTAATCAGTACTAGTGAACAATCCATATGCAAAGAGCTGTAACAGAATGGCTTATTTCCATCTATCTCAGAAACAGTGACCAAAATTTCAGAATGTAATTGGATTTTCAAAACTGAAAGTAGTTTTTCCCCTCAATTCAGTCATGACAGGGCCAGAAGGTAATGATATATCTGCCATGATGCAACAAGCAGACCTGTCTTCTGTCAAGAGTTGAAATCATAAAGGAATAAGCTGTCGTTAACAACCTCTCTCCAAACACTAGAGCTGTCATCTCATTGTTTTCTTTTGCTGGCATGGGGGCTGGTGTGGGCTCATAAACCTTGTCAGTTCAGTAATGTGCTAAGCTTTTAACCTTTTCTGGAATTCTTGACTTCAATAATCTTTTATGAAGTCTATTATGTAACAGCTTGTATTTTCTTTTAATTAATTTGTATTTTCTCTCTAGGTTTACTTTTAAATTTTGGAATTAGGGCTCTTGGTTCCAACCTACACAGTTTAGTATACCACATTTCAAGTAAGGGGGAAAAAACATTAAATTTTTTTTTTAGTATAAATTTATCTTTTCTAAATTCAGCTACTTTTTTAGGGAAAAAAAAAACAAGAATGCATTCAAAGCAGTTGCTTGCAGTTTTCTATTAAAGCACTTACTAAATATTAAACTCTTCTATAAATGCTTAAGTCATAACTATAATACTAATATAGCATATTTCTTTCAAGTTAAAAATTATAAATATTACAGATATATTAGCTATAAGTAATGCCTTCTCAGGGTAAAAAAAAATTAAAGAAAAGAACAATTGAAAATAAGAAGTAAAACAAGGCATCTATTGTACTATTTTAAATTTCTGAGAATGTCTATGCATGCTTAAGTGGATGTGTGTGTGTGTGTAGGTGTATGTATTTATAACTATACTTTTCAAACAATCTTTTTCCTGTGTATTCATCTGATAACTCTTAGCTATCAATACATATGAAACAGAACACACATATACTTCATTCTTTTTAACAATGACATGGTCTACTATGATATGAATATTCCATTATTTAATCAGTCTCCTACTGATGTGCATTCAGGTGGCTAGGAGATTTTGTGCTATTACAAATGGCAGTGATGAATACCTTTGTACATAAACTTTGAGCTCTGCTCTAGTATAAATCCCTATAAATGGAACTTAGGGCCAAAGGTTATTATGCATATTAAATTTGTGGAGAAATTACTAAACTTCCATCTAAAAACACTGCTCCAACTGAAAATCTCACTACTATCTGAAGTTAGTTTTATCAAGCAACATTTTTTTCAATTTATTATATGCTTATCTAATATATCTGAGTCAGAACCGACCCAATGGTACCTAATAGCAACATCTAATATGTTGAAAATTATACTTTGTTTTAATAAACATTTAATTTTTATACTTCCAATTACTATCAAAATATCATTAAAGCTTATGCCATTTGAAAAAAAAAAAATATATATATATAAAACATCTTAGTAATAATCAAACTTTTGAAGTCACTGAGTCTTGAAACATGCACTTAGTACCACATTTTATATTCTATATTCTTCTTGTACTATATAAATATTAAGTAAATTTTCCTAATCTAGTAGATAGCATTTCTACTGTTAAAAATAATAACAAATAAAAACAGTGATAAACACAGCAACTCACTAGAATCTGATTAAAATTTCCATGTTGACAAATTTTTCAAGTGCTTACGTGGAAATAACATGATCTTATTTAGTTGAAAGACTAGGAACTGAGGACCATAGTTAAGAAGGTGTTACCAAACCGCTTGTTATTCAAATTACTGGAAAGTATCTGACCTTATTCTAGACAACCATTTATAATAGCTCCATGTATAGCTTCACAAATGAGTCTATGAAAAAAAAAGGGAGAAGATCCAACATGCATTAAGAGAAGAGAAACTAGAGTCGATAGCCAGAATAGAAAAATTAAGCCATAACTATTAAAGGCAAGGAAATTATTTACAAATTTTGAAATAAACTTTCAAAGTATCAAACTCATATCAGAGTCAAGTAACAACTTATGAATTATTTTATTTAACCTCATTATAATCATAACAATTTCTATCAAAAACCCTAAAATATTCCAGTGTGACCAATATTTTTACATTAGAAGGTTAGCTCCTTGTTATATAGGTATTAATTTCATATTATTTGTTGTATAGTGACTAAATTTTATTGGAACAACCACATAGAATACTATACCGAAAAATTAATGCCACACTAAATTTTTATAATTATTTTCCTACCTTCCACTAATTATACAAAAATATTTGTAACAAATACTAAAAGTTCAGAATGTTGTTGTTGTTAAGTATCATCAAGTAGGTTCCGACCCATAGCAACCCAGTATAGGGTTTCCAAGGAGTGGCTGGTGAGCTTGAACTCCCGACGCTGCATTTCAAACTGACTCTGCAGTCCAGCGCGTTAGCCCACAGTGCCACACCAGGATGGTATTAACCATTTAGGACAAAAAGAGTGGGAAAGGGCACATAGGATGGATACAGATGACAACCAATTTTTAGAAAACTGTAAACTAAGAGAGGACTAGCATTAAACAATTCCAAAAGGAATGAATAGCTAGCAGTAAGCGAATTCACCCACACAAACCTAAACTCAGAAATTGGGGTACCAGGAACCAAGCAAAGTAGTAGTATTTGAAGCTAAAAACAGGAGAATTAGTTACAAGTACAGATAAGGGACAGCTCGGTACTACTGTAGGTGAAGCACTAGACTGCAAGGTTGGTTTGAACCATAAGGTCAGAGGTTCAAACTCACCAGTCAATCCTTGAAAACCCTACACAGGGTCACTGTGGGTCTGAAGTGATCAGTGGCACTTAACAACAACAAGATACCCTACTACCACCCAAAAGAAAACACAGACCAAAGGTAGATTACAATATTACACTCTGTAGTGAGGCCTATTAGAAAGATCTTTCCAATGGAGAAATTTATCCAGAGATGAATTGAATTATGGGACATTAGGCTGAGGAAGAGGAAAAGAGAGACACTGAGTTCAGATCAGCTGTCTAAGCAGAAATCTAAATACTAAATTAAAAAGCAAACAGTAAAATTTACTTTTATTGCTTATGAGGCAATTCCGATGCATGATGAACCCATGTGTGCAGAGTAAAATCCGTGGAGTTTCCAGAAACAGATGTTGTTGTTGTTGTGTGCCATGGAGTCAGTTCCAACTCATAGTGACCCTATACAGGGTTTCCGAGGCTGTAAACCTTTATAGGAGCAGAACGCCTCATCTTTCTCCTGTGGAATAGCTGGTAGTTTCGAACTGCTGACCTTGCGGTTCGCAGCCCAATTCGTAACCATTACGCTATCAGAAGCAGATACGCAGGCCTTTCTCTTGAGGCACCTTTGGATGAGTTTGAACCACTGCAGTGCACTAAATTACTTGGTTATGGCTCTCCTAACCATAGTCTTTGTAACTCCCACAAAACGACTAGATGGGACCATGCAAATAGGGAGTATGGGGCCCTACAGTTGGGATTTTGCCATCTCACTGGATTTAAAATAAGCCATCTCAAAAGTGGACAGTGGAAGATCTCATTACCATCAAGAAAGAAGAGCCAGGAGAAAAGCTCATCTTTTGGACCTTGAGATCTCTGCCTGCTGAACCTCCATTCAGGAGCAGAGCTGTGATAGTAGAGAAGTGGTGAAGAATCAGCAGCAGCATCAAGAATAGGAGGCAGAATAGCAGGCTTCCCAGCCCATGGAGTGAGGAAAGCTGAGAGTATTCAAGCAGGAGGCTAGCATGCATCATGGCCCTTAATAGCTCTAGACACTCAATCAGGGGAGCTAGGTTTGCAGACCTACAGAGCTAGAGTCAAGTAACTTTGGGCTGGGGCTTATGGAGGAGTGGGGTGTGCTTCGAGCATTTATCAGCAGTGTTAGAAGAGCTTTTTAACATCCTTTTTACAACCACTTGCACAACCTTTCAGCAAGCAGTCAAGCGATAACCATCTTGTGCCACCAAGGGACTCCTGGAATGTAAGTAAAAATTCAGTTGGAGGATTAAAAGGCAAAGTAGGCAGCTACCAGGAACAAGAAAAAAAAAACAACAGAAAATATAAAACAATTAGAACTCCAATCCAGAACTCCAAAATCAAATGACAAGTGTTTTAAGAAAAACAAAGATAAAGAAACAAGACAAAAAAAATTTCTAAGAATAGAGGATCATAGTATACAGATTGAAAAGAACCACAAAGTGGCCAAAAAAATCAATCAAAAAGGACCCACATCGAGACACAGAAAATGTCTTAATAGCTATATGGTTCACATTTCTTAACACCATAGAAGAGAAGAAGCTTCCAGTGAGGGGCAAAAAAGGATTAAGGTATTAAACCTTTAACTAAAACATTAGATGCTAGAAAACAAAGCCCCAAATTTCTGAAGGAAAATTATTTTCAACCTGGAATTTTACACTTAGTTCAATTATTAAAACAAAGTAAGCAAGTGTAATAAAGGCATTTTTCAGAAATGCAAGGTTTCAAGTAATATATTAACTCTTCTTTGATGGGTCCATTAAACAAGAGCATACAGCAGGAAAGAAGAGGTCATTAGATCCAATAGGTCATTAAATCCAAGAACTCATAAGAGAGTCTATGGGAAATCTTGGTATGAAAGACAGGGAAGCCGACTTCAAAACTGACCAGTTGAGATTGAAACAGTATATAGGATTCCAAAAGTGAGTCCTCCAAAAGTAGAACATGAAACTATTAAATTATCTGATGGGCCTGACCAGGTAGAAAATATCCGAGAGGCCAATACATATCTGAATTAACAATTATTACACAGAAAATTGAAAAACTAGTAAATTACTAAATCCATGAAAAACAGACAAATTGCACCACAGGAGCAATTCTCCAAAAAAGCTAAACCTAAAATTGCCATATGTCAGCAATTCCATTCCTACATATAAACCCAAAAGAAATGAAAACAAGTACTCTATAACAAATATGGCACACTGCATATCACTCACAATAGGTAAAATGTAGAAACACCCAAATGTTCACCAAGATGAGAATAGTTAAATTGTGGTGCTTATACAATGGAATAATTGTTGTTGTTAAGTGCCATCAAGTTGTTGCCAGCTCATAATGGTCCTGTATGGAGTTTCTGGAGTCCTGTTATGGCACTGTAAGATAAGCATTGAACTGCTATCCAAAGGTCAGTGGTTCAAATGCCTTGCTGCTCCCTAGGAACCCTATACAAGGTCTCAGTGACTCAGAAATGACTCAACAGCACTTAATATAAACAATATGGTTTATAAGGAGCATCTGATGGGTTTGAACTGCCAACCTTGCAGTTAATAGTCCAGTGCTTATCCTACAGTGCCACACCAGAATTCCAATGGAGTATTAGTCAGTCAGTAAGTATTGAAGCATGGTAAACATGGATGAACCTCCAGAAACTGATTCTTTTTATACATAATATCCAGAATAGGTAAATTTATAGAAACAAACAAACAAACAAACAAAACAGACTGTTGGCTGTCGGGAGTTTGAAGAGGAACAGAAATAGTGGGAAATGAAAATGCTTTGAACTACATAGAAATGGAGGTCGCACAACATTGTAAATGTACTAAATGCCACTGAATTGTTCACTTGAAAATGATTGATTTTGTTATTTAAGTTTCTCCTTTATTAACAAAAAATGTATAACTGTATCACTTTGATGTTCTGTACTTTTATTTTAGTATGTTTGACAGTTCACTTATTTTCATTTGTCATGCTCATGATACGCCACACTTTTTCAACAATATGGTTCATGTCTTTAAACTCAAAAATACATCAACCAAAAACATTAGATCTTACTCGATTCTCCATGCTTCCTTATATCCCTACTGTATTTTCTTCTAATGTCTCTGTGATATCTTCTGGGTATTTCCTCAACTCTAGTTTTCAATGTATGAATTCTCTCTTCAACTATGTATAATAATTGCATGAACTTACTCTTCTTTGTTATGAATCATTTCCTCATGTAATTTGTAGTTTCTATAAATTCATCTTCAATAAGGATTTGTCCTGAGTTATACAATGTTGCAAGGTTGACATCTTTATGCTTGTTTTATGCTTGCTTCTAAACAAGTGTATTAGAAGTTTCATCATTCCAGAAATCAATTTTAAATTAATTTACTTTACTTGAAATTTGTATAATGGCTTATACAAATTAACTGCAAGTGCAAATTCACTATGAATTAGTATCTGGGGCTTCTATTCATGCCCCCAAGAAAGGCAGTTAATGTACCTCATCTAGTACCTCTGGCTCTGGTAGCGTAGTGGTTACGAATCGGGCTGTGAACCTTAAGATCAGCAGTACAAAACTACCAGCTGTTCCACAGGAGAAAGATGAGGCTTTCTGCTCCCGTAAAGATTTACAGCCTGGGAAACCCTGTACAGGGTCACTATGAGTTGGAACTGACTCCACGGCACATAACAACAGCCACAACAGTACCTCTGGCAGAGACCTGGAATGGCACTTGACAGCACTTAAAAACAACAACAAAGTACCTCTGCAAAATAAACAAACACAACAAAACAAAACGCTTCCTATTGTCACCTCTGGGTCAGTCAGCTAAGAGAGTTTTCTGTTATTGTTCTTAGTCCCCAACTCAGGAAGATCTCATGCACAATGGAACTAAATGCTACTTGACCCTAAACCACTCCCATGGTCTGCTGTAGCCAGAACTGCTGTGATCCATAGAGTTTTTGCTGGCTAATTTTCAGAATAAGGAAAACCGTAGAATAATTGATGCTTCTGAGTTATGGTGTTGGAGGCAAATACTGAAATTGCCACGGGCTGCAAAAGAACCAACAAATCTGCGTTGGAAGACGTGCAGCCAGAGTGCTCCTTGGAAGCCAGGATGGCCAAACTTCATCTCTCATACTTCAGACATATTGTCAGAAGGGACCAGGCGCCGGAGAAGGATCTCATGTTTGGTAAGGTGGAGGGTCAGAGAAAAAGAGGAAAACCCCCAACAAGATGGACTGGCAAAATGGCAGCATCAATGGGCTAAATAAAGCATGGCAACAATTGTGAGGTTGGCCCAGGACAGGGCAGTGTTTCATTCTGTTGTGCATATAGGGTCATTATGACTTAGTACCGAATAGATGGCACCTAACAACAATTTTCAGAAATAAATTATCTTTCTTGCTTTTCTAGTTTCTCTTTCACTAAAAAGAAGCACCTTCCAGGGTTCTAGTTATATCAGAGTCAGAACGTCAGCTCCTATCTCTCAGGCCCAAACACTGCAACCTTGACATTATATGCTTTAGGGCTTGTAGATCAAACTCTCCAACTTTAAGTTTCTCTTATACTTAGGCATTTGAGGATACCATTTCTGCCTCTGGAAATCAATTAAGCGTTTAATATTTTTGTTGTAGTTATAGTTTATCATTCTAATGTGTGTTTCGTGAAGAGGAAAGTGTATACTAATTAGGTAGTCCAGCAATGTTACTAAAACCCAAGTTGTAAAATCACCTTAAGAAAAATGAGTATTAATTTTTTAAACTCAGACATAATGACATAAAAACTATACTCAAAGGTACTATTACTGGAACAGCAGATTTTTATGAGCAGTATGTTGTTGTTCTTAACTGACATCGAGTCAATTCTGAGTCACAGTGACCCTTTACAGGGTTTCCAAGGATTGGTTGGTTGGTTTGAACCAACCAACCTTGTGATTAGCAGTCTAGTACTTATCATCCTACAGCAAAACATCAGTACTCCTACGAGTAATATAGCTATGAGAAATAGGGGAGAAATGTAGTTTTAGTGAAGATATCAATCAGATTACTCATGACATTTTTTTTAATTGATCAATTTAAGCCATTTTGGGTCAGAATCATTCAAAAATAGTCTTTTGAACGTACTCTCTTCATAGTCTTAACTTTTACTTTTCCACTGATTTTATCATAACCCATCTTTTAGAACTTCTCAATCTTTGTCTCACTAAATATAATTACCATTAAGTTCTACATTATCCATTTTATACGTGGTATCTGAAAGCATAAATAAACCTTCATTGAATCCAAAGAATATTGTCGACACCAGTGGTTCTTAATTTGCTTCCAGGACTAGCAGTATCAGCATTACCTAGGAAGTGGTCAGAATGGAAATTCTCTCGTTCCAAATCTGGAGATGGGGCAGGGCAAGTTCTTCTTGTGTGCATTCTGATGTACACAAAAGTTTAACTAGACTACTGACTCCCAGACTGCTCTCCATAAGTCTTTTCAACAGGGCATCTCAATGAGTCCAGGACCAGGCTGGGGTCAGTAAGGTGCCTAGAGTACACACTTTGGAGGCACTCACTCTGGGCACTGTACAAGTAAAATAACACACTTCTGCAGGTGAGCATTTTCTAAATTTTACATCCTTGTCCCAGCTGTGCAGTTAGTAATTAAGTGACTTAATTTAAGTTCCACCCACTTTACTCATGGAGTCCTGGGGTGGCATTGTAAGAAGCACAGGACTGATAACTGAAAGGTTGGCAATTTAAACCCATGAGCTGCTCTTCAGAAACTCTATACCAGGTCACTATGAGTTGGCACTGACTCGATGACACATAACAGCAGCTTGACAACTTTACCTGCTCTTGGGGTGTTGCTGAAAGATAGGCAATGAACTGCTTAACCGTGAGGCCAGTGGTTCAAACCCACAAGCTGCTCCTCGGAAATCCTATACAGGGTCTCTATGAGTCAGAACTGACTCGACAGCCCTTGGTATACTGACAACAACACATGGTATACGATTTCTTACTCTAAGTGATAGGTAACAAAGACTGTTAAACATGAAAAATATTAACTATATCATCCTCAGAATCACTTGTGGAGCTTTATTGGATATGCGCTATTATTCCAAAATTAAACTTTAATACATTTGTGCTAATAACATGCTGAAGTATCAGTATGCATGGACTGGAATATCTGTGCTTTTCAAACTGTGATCTATGGAGCACTTTGGGTTCTCAAGAGAAACCTCAGGGCTGTTGTAGGTGTGGTTTCAACTCCTACACCAGCTTCAATCAAAGTCACTACAGAGATTTAAACCGAGTACACTCAAAAGACAAGATTCTACTGTTAGGGGATAAAAAAACAAAACAAAACAAAAAACCTAACCTTGCAATTATAGCATTGCTACTATATGAACTCCATTTTAGGACCTTCACTTTTAAACCAAAAAATCTCACCACACCAGAACTCTGCAAAGCATATAACAGATATATCATTAACAGCACAAGTAGAGATGATACTGTCCAGCCTGAAATATTACAATTTTCTCTAGCAGTGATATGAAAACTGACAGACCATGAAATATAAAGCAGTGGTCTTGAGTCTTCTGAAAACCTTCCTTTAAATACAACTTTAGAAAAAAGTCCAAATAAATAAAAACCAAAGTAAAACTAATCTCACTAAAAACTAAGGATCAGGCAGCTGTTTTCTCCTCAGTAGTCTGCTTGTGCTTACTCACCAAATATTAACCCAACATACTCAAACACAAAGCAGCTCTTAAAGAACTGACCAAGAAAATAATGGTGACAAGGTAGAGCCAAAAGGGTGAAATCATTGTATCTGGATTTAAAAGAGGTATCTTGGGTTTAAATGTCCACTCTATAAAAAGTTATCTCAAAAAAGTTTATATTCATTGAAAGAAAAAGAGAATGAAGTACATAAACTAAAATTTTCAAGTACACAAAAGAGTTCAGTAATCAGTTGTGTGGTTTTTTTTTTCTTCAAGAACTCATCAGTTGCCAGGATTGAGATAATCAAGAAAAAAATAAAGTTAGAGAAAAGCTGTTATCCCCAAAACACCATTATTATTTATAAAAACAAAAGGAGTGACTGACAAACTTCCTCTCTTGTACGGAATATTAACAGATAGTTTCCTCAAAGCAAAATGTTTGTCACAGCTGCCCATGTACTCATTCTTTGACTTCATAAACTTTACCCAACAATTAAACATTCTATAATGTTAGGTGATCTAACAGCAGGGACAATGCAATTATATGAAATATTTCTCAAGTCAGTCACATGCTGTAAATAATCTGATTTTCTTCAGTTATATTCCAACTCTTTATTCTCTGAACTCGATCACATTTCACATGTAACATTTTACTTAAGATACACAGACAGCATTTGTTCTAACCCAGAAAGAAAGTTCACTTCACTATCCATAATCTGAAATAGGAAACAATTTAAAAATAAAATATTTAGAGTGAGATACTTGAGTCTAAATTTCAAGTCTACTGAAAATGCAGTACTGAAGGTTGCAACCAAGTCAAAAGTAATAACTTTATGGACTCTGCACATCCTCAAAGACTGTAAAGTATACGATTAACCTAAGAAATTCTACTTGCAGCATTTGAAGGATCAAAAAAATCTATTAACAAAGATATTCAGAAGAGCTGATCCTTGATACAATTTCAGTTAAGAATAGAGAACAAAGATAGTGTCTTTGTCTTTTTTTTTTGCAGCCAACAGTATATCAAAGATTTCCTTTACAATTTTAACTATAAAAATGTTATACACTAGCTCTTATGAAATATATGCACAAACATATATTCCTGAGTATCTATCTTTACTTTAAAAAATATTAGAATCCAAAATACTCATTTCAAAGATATTACCTAAATCTTTGCACTTTCAAGATACCACTTTTTCTTTGTAACTAAAAGATAATGCAGAATAATCTTTCACACAAGTAAAACAAATAATAATTTAAAGATAAGCTTATGTTTAGGATATACTTCTTCAAGATACATGACAACACTAATTTATAACATATAATAAAACACAGTAATAAAATGCAAAAATAAAATTGCACTTACATCCATAGCTCTCTTAATAAAAGGTATCTGCGTGCCACTGTCCAGATCTTCATTTATAATAAGCCTTCTAGCCCACTGACCTGCCCTGACAACACCACTACCATGAATTAAAACCATCAGTTTCTGTGGATTTGTCAAAGCATCCTCACTCATAAAGATAAAACTCTTTGGTTCACTCTCAGTAGCATCTACCTGTAATTAAAAACAAAAAGTAAATAATAAAACAATGTTTTCTGATCAGGCACAGACATAACAGTGAACTATAAAGTGGTTATTACAGAATTGCAAGCATTAAAAATATCTTTCAGTATAAATTTAATATATTCATTATAAATTAATAATATATTCGGTTCTGGCAGTAACTTAAACATAAAAATCTGAAGAAGAACATTAGAAGTATATGTCTCCCTATTTAATATTGTACTAAGACTCTGTATAAGACTATATATAAGAACAACTAAATTTTAAGTGCTTCCTAAGGGTTACTGTGTTAAACAATTTAAAAACTGATCTCCTTTAATCGCATGACTACCACTAACACAGGTACAACTGCTATACCTATTTTATAGTTGAAGAAATTGAGGCTTAGCGAACTTAATACGTTGCCCATGACCATACATCTATTAAGTCTATAATTCTAACAGAGAAGTTTATTTTAACTATGTTACAAAATAGAAAAATGTAACTAGAAGACAGCTCCCTGGGGAAGCCATATATTTAGCATAAACACTACTGAACTTTTAAAAGTTGAGAGGGTGTTGTATTGAAATTTTAAAATCATCTACTCTTCTATGTAAATGGACTTTCAAATTTAATACAGAGGGTGAACACAAGTTTATTAACCATTAATTTCCAACGCATTATTCATATAGTCCGATAACCTTACTTTATGCACTAGTTTATTCAGGAGATGAAAAATATTTAACCAACTTGTTTGTCCTTTTTATGTAAATTTTCAATTGGATGACATAAGATTTATATGTGAAAGAATCAAAAGATGGTGAGGAAGAATAACTTGCCAGCCTTTTATGACATGTGGTAGTTGAGTGGTATTCAGTATCAGCAATGACCAGTTACTAGGAATGGAAGCCTCTATGTAGTAACCACTGAGCCAGAGCCAGAAGCTGAAGAGTTGTATACCCTAGTGCCCTGTTCCCTCTCCCCAAAACGAAAAAATCAACCCCACTGCCAAGGGGTAGATTCCAATTCATAGCGACCCTGCAGGGCAGAGTAGAACTGCAACATAGGGTTTCACAGACTATTAATCTTTACAAAAGTAGACAGCTTCACTTTATTCCATCAGAGCAGCTAATAGGTTTGAATTGCAGATCTTTAAATTAGCAGGCCAAAGCCTAACCCAAAGCACCAGCAGGGTTCCTCATCACCCATCACAATCCTCCCCCAAGCATTGTATTTCAATGGCTATTTATGTCAGTAACTGCATACATTCATGCAATTATCAAAATAGTAAATACTTGAAAACTCCAGATACCAAACAATGTCCTAGAGTGTAAATGTTCCCAGTTACTATGCCTGAAAGAGACAAGAAATAAAATGTCTCTATTTCTGAACTATCACATTGGTTTCAGTAATAGATACTAAGCCATTTGTGTAAAGCGAGAAAAAAAACGCAATAATTTCAATAAGAACAGGAAGGTCATAGAGATGGGGAAAAAATGTATCACTTTCTCTTCTGTGCATGCCCACTGTATTTAAAATTACAAACCCCTACCTAAGAACTCCTTATTCCTCTGCCTGCTTCATTTTTCTCTACAACAGATATCACCATCTAACATGTTGTATGTTTTACTTTATTTGTTTCTATATCTGTTTGTTCACCATCTGTTCCCTCCACTAGAATAGGTCCAGGAAAGACAGAAATTTTACTGTTTAGTATCTAGCTACCTCCTGAGTACAAAGAAAAGTGCCGGCAGGCATGTTGTAGGCACACACAGTGAATAAGTAAAGGTCTGAATCAAGTGTAGAAAAAGGAATCTTATCAAATATCACCAGTGACTTCTTTCAGATAACAGGAATTTAATTAAATAATGCATCCTTTTAATAGTTATACTACTTACCTGGTTCAGAAAGCTTATGCGGAAGAGTAAAGAAATACATAATAATAAAGCACTTTAAAAGAATCAAACAATGCTAAGAATTAAAGAAATAACTAAGTTTATGTAGAGAGGTATCAAACATAACAGTTACATCAGTTTCCATTGCATGAGATGCCCCAAGAAAGAAAATGATGATTACAAGGAATATGGATGAAGTGAAAGAAGACGAGAAACAGATAAAAGACAGAAGAAAATTTAACTTGAGAATAAAAATTTCTTTTATCTAAACATACGCTAACAGAAGTGTCACTCTGTTTAAAAGGCTAAAAAAAAAGGAAAAATTAAAAATCAAAGCTGCCAGGGTATAATAAAAAGAGGCCACGGAGGTTTGCTGTCATACAATTACTAAAAAGAACATCTAAATTTGCACAAGTGAAAGTGTCGCTGTATTACAGTTAATAAGACCTTAGTGAATCCTGCAATGTTTATTAAGGAAATGAAAAATCTTAAAAATTCATTATCTTAATGGGAAAATTTTTCTGACTATAGACTTTCCACTAGGTGCTGATCCCTGCTTTTTCTATTTCAATTCTGTTCTTGCTACCAAGAAACTGAGTCTGTTTTTTAAGCAATGGAATGTTGCCACATTGGATTCCAAAGTAATCACTTTTAAAAAATGAAATAGAGTACTATCTATGGAAGATAACAATGTGTTTTGTAACCTTATAAGACTGCTAAAGAGTGGCACTGTGGACTAATGCGCTGGAATGCAAGGTTGGTTTGAACCACAAGGTCAGCGGTTCAAGCTCACCAGCCACTCCTTGGAAACCCTATAAAAGGTCACTATTAGTCGGAATCAACTCCACAGCATGTAATAAAAACAACAACAAAGAGTCCTGGTATGTTGCTGTGGGTTAATGAACTGCAAGTTTGGTTTGAACCTCAAGGTTGGCAGTTAAAGCTCACCAGCCGCTCCACAGAAACTCTATACATGGTCGCTATGGGTCAGAACTGTCTAACAACAACAACAACGTTTACATGAGCTACAAATTAAGGTGGTGGTGGTTGTGTGCCATAGTCAGTTCCGACTCACAGCAACCCTGTATAGCATTTGCAAAGCTGTAAATCTTTACAGGAGTAGAAAGCCTCATTTTTCTCCAGTGCAACAGCTGGTAGATTTGAATTGCTGACCTTGCCATTTGCAGTCCAACTTGTAACCCACTATGCTATTAAGACTCCTTACAAATTAAGGCAACTATGAAAAAATGAAGTTGACTTTGAAAATCACAGGCCACCAGATTATTTAAAAATCTAGACAAAACAATAATAGCAATGAAAATTCAAATGATTTAAAGGGTAAGAGCAGTATTTGAGCTGATGCTAGTCATGGGCTAATTTTTGCCTCAATTTAACACAGAATTCTGGTCCTGTACTTCCAAACTAGAACTTA
This sequence comes from Chrysochloris asiatica, assembly GCF_000296735.1. Lineage (NCBI taxonomy): Eukaryota > Metazoa > Chordata > Mammalia > Afrosoricida > Chrysochloridae > Chrysochloris > Chrysochloris asiatica. The sequence continues at coordinate 4,633,749 of NW_006408629.1, forward strand.
CTTTGATAAAGTTGGTGCTAATTCTAAAAAGATAAAATATCTATTTGAACAAAATAATTTTTCTTCACTAACCTAATTAAGTTGGGAAATGGTTGCTTCAAGTCGATATATCTTCAAACAGTGGTAATTCATTGAACTGAGCTTTCACTAAGGAATGCACAGAAAGGTCACTCCGGTGCACAACCTCGCTATATTGATAAATCAGCATCAAATGCCAATTGGTCAGTGAAACTACACCAAACAAGGTAAATCACTTAACAATTCACTTGGGCATGTATAACAGATTGTGACATTTCATCTAACACTATGCAATACACTGAAGGAAAAATTGTAGTCAAGTTGCTAAACTAGTTAATTCACTGTATCCTACATACAACTGTGAGATACTACAACTGAGAATATTCCAGGTCTGTATAGGTGGTAGGAGCTCTGGTAGCGTAGCAGTTACGAAATGGGCTGCGAACCGCAAGGTTAGCTGTTCGAAACTATCAGCTGTTCCACGGGAGACAGATGAGGCTTTCTGCTCCCGTAAAGATTTACAGCCTCGGAAACCCTGTACAGGGTCACTACGAGTCGGAACCGACTCCACAGCACATAACTACCACTACCCTATAGGTGGTGTAGTCCTGGTGTGGCGCTGTGGGGTAATGCACTGGACATCAAGGTCAGTTTGAACAGCAAGGTGGCAGTTCAAATTCACTAACCGCTTCTCAGAAATCATGTACGGTATCATTATGAGCCAGAACCAACTCGATGGCACTAAACAAAAACAACGTATAGGTGATGGGGACTCCTGGTGTGGTACTGTAAGACAAGCATTGGACTACAAACCACAAGGTCAGCAGTTTAAACCCACCAGCTGCTCCTCTGAAACGCTATATAACATTGCTATGAGTCAGAACCAACTCTACAATACTTAACAAAAACAACACATACATAGTGGAGTGCTGGTGTGGCGCTGTAAGATACACACTTACCTGCTAAGCATAAAGTCAGTGATTCAAACCCACCAGTCATTCCTAGGACACTCTATACAGGATCACTATTAATCAAAACTGACTCCACAGCACTCAACAACATATAGATTTTGTTGTTCTGGTGTGGTGGGTTGGATAAGCACAAGACTAGAGGTTCAAACCTACAAGCCACTCTACAGAAACTCTATGCAGACTCGCTAGGAATCAGAACTGGCTCAACAGGATTTAGAAACAACAATGTGCCGCTGGAATGTGGAGTAACCTGTAGGGGAAAGGTTCTAGGGACCCCATGGATAACAAAACCCACAAATGCTGAAGTCCTTTATATAAAATGGCATTGCTATTCTTGCTGTTTTTGTTGTTGTTTCTGTTAGGTGCCATCAAGTCAATGCCAATAAATAGTGACTCTATGCACAGCGCAACGAAATACTGTCCAATCCTGCGCCATCCTTACAATTGTTGTTATGTTTGAACCCATTGCTGCCGCCACTGAGTTAATCTCTTTGGGGAGTCTTCCATTTTACAAAGCAAGGGACTGGTCCCTCCATATAACATATCAAAAGAATGAGAGACAAAGCCTTGCCATCCTGACTTCTAAGGAACATTCTGGCGGTTCTTCTGGAAGTCCATGGTGTTTTAAATATTTTCCTCCAACACCTAACTCAAATGCATCTATTCTTTTACAATCTTCCTTATTCATCGTCCAACTTCCGCATGCATATGAGGCTACTGAAAATACCCTGGTATGGGTCAGACACATCTTAGTCCTCAAATTCTCATTTTGGCTCTTTAACAAAACGTCAAACAGGTCTTCTGTGGCCGATTTGCCTAATGCAATATGTCCTTTGATTTCTTGACTGCTGCTTCCATGAGTGTTGACTGTGGATCCAAGCAAAATAAAGTTTCTGAAAACTTCAATCTTTTCTCCATTTATCATGATGTTTTTTATTAGTCCATTTGTTAGTATTTTTGTTTTCTTTACATTGAGATGCAAGCCATACTGAAGACTGTAGTCTTTGATTTTCAACAGTAAGTATTTTAAGTCCTCTTCAATTTCAGCGAACAAGGTTTTATCTTCTGCGGACTACAAGTTGTTAATGTATCGCCCTCCAATCCCAATGCTATTTCTTCATATAATCCACTATCTCGTATTATTTGCTCAGTATACAAACTGAATATGTCTGGTGAAGGGATACAATCTTGGTGCATGTCATTTCTGATTTTAAATCATTCATCCCTTTGTTCTATTCAAACAATTGCCTCTTGTTCTATGAACAAGTTCTTCATGAGCACAATTAAAAGTTTTGGAATACTCATTATACACAATGCTATTATCCACACAGTCAAAAGCCTTTGCATAGTCAATAAAGTCAAGTAAACATCTTTCTGGTAATCTCTACTTTCAGACAAGATCCATCTGACATCAGCAATAATATCCCTCATTCCACATCCTCTTCTGAATCCAGCTTAAATTGCTGGCAGTACCTTGTCTATTTAGTGTTGTAACTGTTTTTGAATTTTGTTCAGCATATGTTTACTTGCATGTGGTATTAATGATATTGTTAGATGATTTCCACATTCTGTTGAGTCACATGTATTTGGATTGGGCATAAATATGGATCTCTTCCAATATGTTGGCCAGGTAACTATCTTCCAAATTTCTTGGCACAGATGAGTGAGCACCTCCAGTGCTGCATCAGTTGGTTTAAAGATTTCGATTTGTATTCCATCAAATCCTTATTTTTCATCAATGCCTTCAATGCAGCTTAAACTTCTTCTTTCAGTATTAATGGATTTTAATTATATGCTAGCTCTTGAAATACTTAAAAAAATGACTTTCTTTTTTGGTTAGAGTAAATGTTTGTATTCCTTTCATCTTCTTTTGATGCTTTCTACATCATTCAATATTTTGCCTATAGAATCCTTAAATAGTGCAAGTCAAGGCATAATATTTTCTTCAATTCAACTTGAGAAATGCTGAGCGTGTTCTTCCATTTTGGTTTTATAACTCCAAATGTTTGCACATTTCATTATACTTTGCTTGGTGTTCTCTAGCTGCCCTATGGAATTTTCTGTTCAGCTTTTGTACTTCCTTGTCTCTTCTAGTCACTTTAGCTACACTCGATAGCAAGTTTTGGAGTCTCTTCTGACACTCATTTTTGTCTTTGCTTTCTTTCCTGCCTTTTAAATGACCTTTTGCTTTCTTCATGTATGATGTTCTTGATATCATTCCACAAGTCTTCTATTATTCAGTCATTAGTATGTGATACATCAAATCTTTTCTTGAGATGGTCTCTAGATTCAGGTGGGATACATTCAATTTTGGTTCTTGTAGACTTGTTTTCATTTTCTTCAGTTTCAGTCAGAATTTGCATATTAGCAATAGATGATCCATTTTACAGTCTACTCCTGGCCTTGTTTTGGCTGATGATTTATTTAGCACCATCTCTTTCCACAGATGTAGTCAATGTGAGTTTTCTGTATTCCATCTGGTGAGGTTCATGTGTGTTGTTGCTATGGTTGTTGTTGTTAAGAACCACTGAGTTTATTCTGACTCACAGCGGACCTGATTAGGTTTTCCAAGGATTGATTGTCTGACAGGTTTGAATCATAAAACTTGTCACTAGCAGTCCAGTGCTTACAATGTCACACCAAGTCTCGTTACCATTCATGTTGCTGAATAAAGGTATCTGCAATGAATAAGTCACTGGTCTTGCAAAACTCTATTATGTGATCTCTAGCATCATTTCTACCACCATGGTTATATTTTCCAACTACTGATCCTTCCTCTTTGTTTCCCACCCTTGCATTCCAGTCACCAGTAATTATCAATATATGTTGATAGCATGTTTGATTAATTTGAGACTGAAGCCATTCTTCATCAGTGGCTTTGGTGGTTGTTGCATAAATTTGAACAACAGTGGTATTAACTGGTCTTCCTGTAGCTTTATGAATCATACACAGGATTATACTTCCAGACAGATTTTGAATTGGTGTTTTTGACAATGAGTCTGATGTCACCCCTCTTCGCTTTGTTCTTTCCATAGTAAACCATACAACTGTCTCATTCAAAATAGCCAACATCAGTCCATTCCAGTTCACTAATGCCTAGATTGATCTTTATGCATTCCATTTCATTTTTGACAACTTTCAATTTTCCTGGATTCATACTTTGTACATTCCCCATAACAACAATTAAAGAATGTTTGTAGCTGTTTCTTCTTGTTTTCAGTTGTGTGCCATCAGCAAATGAATGAATACGTTTCTCCATTCCTATTATTATGGACAACTCTACTTTGAGGCTATTCCCTAGTTGGATTTTGAATGCCTTCCAACCTAAGGGGGTCATCTTAGGACACTGTATCTGACAACAGTTTCACAGCTATTCATTAGGATATTAGTGACCATTCAGAGTTGTCTGCCTCTTCTTCCTAAGATGGCATTGTTGTTGTTGTTGTTGTTAGGTACCATCAAGTCAATTCTGACCCATAGCAAACCTATATCGGGTTTCCAAGGGGCTGTGAGCTTGAACTGCCAACTGTATACTTTAGACCATCTATAGATTACTTAGGAGTCCTGGTGTGGTGCTGTGGGTTAATGTGCCAGACTGCAAAGCCATTTGAACTTCAAGGTCGGTGTTTCAAGCTCACCAGATGCTCCTTGAAAACCCTTTACAGGGTCGCTATGAGTAGGAACTGACTTGATGGCACTTAACAACAAATAGATTACTTACAATATCTCATAAATGTAAATGCTATGTATGAGGTAGTTCAAAAGCTATCTGCACTCTGGCTTTAGAATTTATTTTAACCAACTTTTGATGTTGTTGTTGTTAAGTGCCGTCAAGTCAATTCCAACCCATAGTGACTCTGTATAGGGTTTCCAAGGAGCGGCTAGTAAGGCTGAACCACTAACCTTGCGGCTAAAACTGACTTTGCATTAACCCACAGCGCCACATCAGGACCCCTAATCAACTTTTAGAAAAGACAAACACATCATTTTTCAACATAATCACCAACCCATCTGTCAGCAAGCTTTCGTATTCCCTTATTTTAAAATGTCTTATGTAGAATTACAAGTCATGAATGCAATGCTGTCTTCACTCATCATCAGAAGTGAATCTTCATCCTCAAAGGGTTGTTTTAATTACAACAAACAGGTCAAAGTCCAATGGAGAAAGATCGGAACCATAGGGAGGATGCTTTAACACCTCAAAACAAAGTTTTTGCAAAGTGTCAACAGTATGGGCAGAAGTGTTAGGACATGCATTGTCATCCAAGATCACAATGCCCTTGGATAACAGTCCTCTGCATTTAATCCAAAATTTAGGATTCAGCTCTGCAGGGAGCATCTCACTGTAATGAGCACTGTTGATTGCTGAACTTTTTTCCTGATTGTTGTTGTTGCTGTTAAGTGTCATCCAGTCAGTTCTGACCCATAGCAACCCTGTATAGGATTTCTGAGGAGCAGCTCGTGAACTTGAACTGCCGACCATGCGTTTCAAACTTACTTTGTAGTCAAGCATATTAACCCAGAGCACCACACCTTTTTCCTGATAGTGTATTAGAATACTGACCCTTGAAAATCCCAGAAATCTGTAAGCATCAGTTTTTCAGCAGATGGTCAACCTTTGAACTTTTTCTTGGTTGGAGATTGAGGAGGTTTCCATTCCATCCTCTGCCATTAACCCTTAGATTCATAGTAATGGATCCATGTCTTGTCACCAGTAACAATGTTTTTAAAGGAACTTTTACCTTCATTCCAGTTTCAGTCCAAATTTTGTTTGCAGATGTTCAAACATTTCTCTTGGTGCTCTTCTAGGAGCTGTTTCGGTACTCACCTCGCACAAACTTTTCCAAACCCAGTCTGTGGTGGATTATTTCACAGGAAGAGCCCTGGCTGATCTGCCACATAATCCACTGTCACTCGTCTTGTGAACAGAATCATTTCACATGCAGGCTCAACGTTGTCATCAGCCGTGGACATGGATGGGTGTTTTCATATAACCGGAGCAATGATCATTTTTTTACTCAACCTTGTATATACTAGAAACAAACAACTGAGTAGATCCTACTCCTGTATGACATGAATTATTTTTAAACTTCCATTTGCAATAGCATAAAATAAATACTGGTGGGTTTGAACTGACAATCTTGTGGTTATCACTCTAGTGTTTATCCTACAGCATAGGCTTCCACATGTGCTATCATTAAACATGAGAAGGTTCCCCCATATACAATTTTAAATAATTTAAAATAATGTAAAAATAAATTTAGTTCATCATCAGGAAAAAAGTAAGTTTGGTGATAGTATTCTTGTAACTATTTAGCATTTTACCACTGAGGAGAAAAAAATCTAAATTTCCATCAGAGAAGACAAGCTGTCTATAGCAAGGTTACAAAAAAACACCTTCATTCTTAGTTCTGAGATTTCAAAAGATTCAGAAAACTAATAGCTATTGAAGAAAAATTTAGCAGGAAAAATTTTCAGAAGAGATTTTCTAAAATGAAATTTACTATTGTTTTGAGTTTAGAAAAGATTCTTTACTAACCAAAAATGGACATGAACTCTTATTTTAGACCTCTTAAAATGTAGCAACATTCCTATTAGTTTTATAGTCAAACCTTATAATAAGAGGAAAACAGTCACATCAATAGACTAAAACAGACCATTTTAAATAGGGAAACATCAATAAGTTACAGGGTAACCACAAACAAAATTAATACACCTTCACATCAAAATAAAGAAGAGGATCATCAGAAAGATTTAGTAATCATTAACATAACAGAAACGAAAATGAAAAGAAAACCCACAAGCAAAATTATTTCAGCAAGCGCAAGAAAATTATCTGGAACAAAGAAAGAAGCAGCGCCTTAAAAAGACACACACAAAAATGATGGCAATCAATTCAAACCTATCAATAATTACACTGACTGCAAATGTATTAAATGCACAGGTCAAAACACAGAAAGCAGCAGAATGGACAAGACAACAGGATCCTTCAATATGCTGTTTATAAGAGATGCATCAAAAAGATGGAGACAGCCTAAACGTCCATTAGCAGAAGAATAGTTAAACAAACCATGGTACTACACACAGTGAATACTCCACAATGCTGAAGAATAACAATGAATCTACAAGACACTTCACAACATGAATGGGCCTGGAGGACATTATCCTGAATAAAATTAGGTAATCAAAAAGGACATATATTGTATGCAACCCCTGTTGTAAAAGTTAAGAAAAAGTTTTCTTGATAAAAGAACCATTCTATGATGATTACCATGAGGGTACAGGGAAGAGAAATGTTAACATGAGTGAAGGAACACTCTAGTGAAGGTTGGCAGAGAAAAGATGAAGGCAGCAGGAGACATGGGGAAGAGTGCAAAAGTTAAAGTGAATGTTGTTAACTGATGGTGCTTGGAGGGGATTGAAGTCATTGTAATGGAGCAAACTATATGATTTACTGAATGTAAAACTGATCTGCTATGTAAACCACTACATTCATAAGAAAAAGCTGCAACAACCGGAGAGGCGGGGCATGATGGTGGCTAGGGTGGAGGTGCAGTGCAGTTCACCATCAGTAATACCACAGAATACCAGGCAAAGCAGATTCAGGACAGAGCTCCATAACTCGGAACCATAGAGATAGGAATCTTTAAAAGGTTTGAAGGCATATAGCTAGTGGAACTTGTGGCAAAAGTAAGAAATCATGAACTTTTGAATCTGCCAGGTTTGGCAGCAACACCACAAAAAACAAACATAATGGCAGCAATTAATCCATAACCACTGTGGTTACGAATCGGGCTGTGAACCTTAAGGTCAGCAGTTCGAAACTACCAGCCGCTCCGAGGGAGAAAGATGAGGCTTTCTGCTCCCGTAAAGATTTACAGCCTCGGAAACCCTGT
>NW_006408629.1:4642711-4644456 GCF_000296735.1 Chrysochloris asiatica
ATGAACAGACACTTCACCATGGAGGAGATCCAGGCAGCCAACAAACATATGAAGAAATGTTCATGATCACTAGCCATTAGAGAGATGCAAATCAAAACAACAATATTAATTCAATAAAAGGCGTTAAAATCTTGGTTTCCATGTACAGATGAAAAAATTTTCCAAATAAAGCAAGGGTTGCTCTTGCAATTATATAGAAAAATGTTTATTCACTCCCACAATCATAACTGTCACCTAACAGATCCTTAATACATATGATGTGTTGAATGAATAAATGATTAACAAGGTGAGATGAACACTTATAAGTTATCTATATGAAAGTAAATCTAAAGTAGATTTTTAAAATTAAAATATGAAATTAATTGTGGGAATGGGTAGTATTAAGAAATCTTCAAACCATTTATACAAGAGGACTTCAAAAAGTTCATGGAAGATTTTCATTATCTTTAATTACATTTTCCCAGGAAGTTTTTGAAGCTGCCTCATAGTAAAAGAATACTGTCCAAGGATGTTTCCAATCTATTCCTTACAAAATTCAATTCTCACAAAATTTTCTACATACAGTTTTTTGCATCAGTCCAAATTCTTACAATTCTGAAAATGAATCTCAAACTTTTGTCACTCTGAAACGGCAAACTGCAAAATTTCAAACATTTATTTTGATAAAGAGGAATGGAACAGTACATAAAACAGGAGGCACAAAAATGAATTTGGGAATACACACAAGAAAAGAGCATAGAAGTAAATCATAATAAAGAAAAAATAAAGAAATTAAAGAGATGGAGAAGTCTTCTAATACAATGAAACAATAGTTTTATCAAACAACTAAGTAAAAATGAATTCTGTAATTGAAATGAGAAAGGGTAGAGGAAATGGCATTCCTTTAACTGCATTATCATTTTCAAAAAAGACTGGACATCAGTATTTCTTTCACACTGTAGAGTGTTAAAATCAACAAACTACTGTACACAACAATAGGCACATCCACAAACATTTATCAACACACTAGAACTTTACATTTAGAGTTATCACAGTTAACCCAAAACAAAAACCTTTTTCTGAACTGAAAACTATTTTTTAGAAGTATAAACTTTTAAAAAGTGAGACTTACTGGAATAGAGATTTTTTTTAAATTGCAGTCCTTTTCCAGGAGCTCATATACATACTTCGTGATGATCTAGGTGGAAAACAAAACAGAACACACCTATATTAAGATTCAGTATCTTTCATTACCAAGATCCATGTAAATGATTGCTATGAATATATTTCTATCTTGTCTTGATATTAAATTAATATCTCCCTTGCTAGTTGTTTGTTTCCTACTATATGTAAATAACTATAGACCGCAAGGACTAAGGTGCGCCTGACTCAAGACACGGTATTTTCAATAACCTCATATGGATGTGAAAGCTGGACAATGAATAAGGAAGATCATAGAAGAATTGATGTCTTTGAGTTGTGGTGTTGGAGGAGAATATTGAAAGTGTCATGGAACCAATAGATCTGTTTTGGAAGAGGTGCAGCCAGAGTGCTCCTTGGAGGCCAAGATGGCTAAACCTCGTCTCTCATACTTTGGACATATTATCAGGAGGGAACAGTCGCTAGAATAGGATGTCATGCTGGGTAAGATGGAGGGTCAGAGAAGGAGAGGAAGACCCCCAACGAGATGGATCAGCCAGGTGGCATCATTGATGGCGTCAAGTGTGGCAGCGGTGGTGGGGTTGGCCCAGGATCGGACATTGTTT
>NW_006408629.1:4645141-4648820 GCF_000296735.1 Chrysochloris asiatica
AGAGCTTGATCCACCAACCTTGCAGTTCAAATGACTTTGTAGTCTGACGCATTAGCCCACAGTAACAGGACATCCATATTAGGACCAGTTTAATACAAATTCACAAGATTATACAAGACCTTTTCTTTTTCAAACCAGTACTTCTAAAAGCATAGTTTCCTTATCGGTATTAGAGCCAATCTACAACTGTTGTTGTTGTAAGGTGCCATGGAGTCAGTTCTGACTCATAGTGACCCTGTATAGGGTTTCCAAAGAACAGCTAGTGGGTTTGAACTGCTGACCTTGTGGTTCGCTGTCCAGTGCTTATCCTACAGTGCCACACTACAGTCCATGTAGAACTGTAGTGTTCTGAATGTGAATACCTTTTCTCTGGTATCCACTGAAGTAGGGAGGATTAGGTCAGAGGCATTCTAAACAAAAAAGGAAAACTGATCCAGCAGAGTCTGTCACTGTTGCTACTGGTGGTAAGCAGAGCCTTGGTCCCACAATGATGTCTATGTTCTAAGCCCCAGATCCTGTGAATATAGTAATTTGCATGGCAAGAGGAATTTTGCAGATGTGATTAAGTTAAGGACCTTGAGATGGCAAGATGATCCTGGATTATCCAGCTGGGCCCAATCCGGTCACTTCAAAATGAGCCAGAGAGATGCAACCTGAGAAAAACCTGACTGGCTGTTTGCTGGTTTTGAAGACAGAAGACGGGGTTCCTGAATCAAGGAATGCAGTGGCCTCTACGATATTGGATAACTCTCTAAGAAGTGAGGACTTTGGTTCTACAAGTCACAAGTAACTGAATCCTTCAAATGTCCCAAATAAGCAATAAATGAATTATCACCTAGAATTTCAGTGAAGAATACTGTTATTTACACTTTAATTTTCCATCACTTGTTTATCAGCGTGTGATGACTTGCATGTTGCTATGATTCTGGAAAATATGCCAATAGTGTTTTTACTAGTTTTTACTGTTTTATAAGCAGTGACACTCATACTAGACTTCTGACCTACAGAATTATAAATGAATACATTTGTGTTATCTTAAGTCACTAAATATAAGGTAATTTTTCCAGCAGGGATATAAAATACACTGTTTCTACTAAGGAAAGTAAAGGGAGTGAGGAAACAGATGTCTGAAATAATGGCAATTATTTAATAAGCTTTAATGGCCGTTTTAAGAAGTGTTTCACCACCCAAATATCTTTAATCATCTAAGCACAATATTTCAGAGAATACTTTTAGCAGCAGCATAATTAAAAATCAAATTTTATGAAACAAAATCAGAAGATGATTTTCTTTTTAACAAATTAAGATGTCAGTTGCTTTAGTACTGTATTCCATAATCTAAAATAGATACTCACTCCTACTTTCCTAGAGGAGGCCAAAATTCTTCTATCTCTATGTATTTCACTTTATTTAAAAAGCAATATAGTAGATGTATGTTAGAACAACTTTATCTTGCCAGGTAATGGTAATTTCAAAAGATAAGTGACTACAGAAGAACTATAAAATAGTCTGCCATTTATTAATCTAATAGTTCCCTACATTTTAATGTAGCGATTACAGTTATGTTCATTATATCTTCATCCTGGTAGGAGACCTGGTAGTGTCACGGTTATGTGCTGGGCCACTAATCGCAAGGCGAGCAGTTTAAATCTACCAGCTGCTCTGCGTGAGAAAGATGAAGCTTTCTGCTCCCGTAAAGATTTACCGCCTCGGAAACCCTATACAGGTCGGTATGAGGCAGAACTGACTTGACAGCACACCGCCACCATATCTTTACCCAAAAGTGGTACTAAACTAAAAGAATATAGAATAAAACTGAAAATGTGTATGAAATTGTATAATGCCTACCACATCAAGAGACATAGCTTAATTAAATGAAATTAGCAAAAAAAAAAAAGGAGTGGTTTAACATTTATGATGATTTCCTGTTGTTGTTGTTGTTGTTGTTGTTAAGTGCCACTGAACTGAATCAATTCCGACCCATAGCGACCCTGTATAGGGTTTCCAAGGAGCAGTTGGTGAGCTTGAACCACCAACCTTGCAGTTCAAACGACTTTGCAGTCTGACACATTAGCCCACAGCACCACACCAAATCATAACATAGGCATACCTTTAAAGCAACAACAAAATCAAACTTAATGTGAATCCAAACAAATTCATTTACTTTTAAAAATACTTAGACATAATTTAAACAATTTGACAATTAAAAATTTAAACTTAAAGCAAGTTTTTGCATAGATCAATCATTATATCACAGCTGTTTCTCAATATTTTAAAAACAAAATAATATAAAACAATAACCAATTCAAAGACTACTTATATTTGATTTTAAAATACAAAACAGAAGAGGAAGTCTCTGTTCTGGAAATTTGCAAAATATCAAACAATAATAAAACTATACATCAAAGATCTGAGCAAGTGAAAGCTAATGAAACACTACTCAGCTTGCCATGTATTCCTTGCTTTCCAATTCATGACAGCAGAAGGAAAGTAACCACAGAATACAATGTTCTCCTCAACCCTAATCACTTCAAGAGATAGATCAAACATCCAGGGTTTCAAGAAGTTTCCTTACCTATACCAGCCCTCCAAGGAAGGTCAAACTGGCTGACCTTTATGCTCCTCTGAAAAGCCTCAATATCACTCATTAATTAACATACAAGTTTGCGATCATCATATTTCTGTTACCCTACTAGTTTTAGGAGACCTGGTGTGGCACTGTGGGTTAATGCACCAGTCTGCAAAGCCATTTGAACTGCAAGGTCGGTAGTTCAAGCTCACCAGCTGCTCCTTGGAAACCCTACACAGAGTTGCTATGGGTTGGAACTGACTCGACGACACTTAACAACAACTAGTCGTAGGAACTCTGGTAGTGTAGTGGTTGGGCTGGTAACCTCAAGGTCAGCAGTTCGAAACTACCAGCTGTTCCACAGGAGAACGATGAGGTTTTCTGCTCCCATAAAGATTTACAAGCCTTGGAAACCCTGTGCGGGGTCACTATGAGTTGGAACCGACTCCACTTAGCACTTAACAACAACAACTAGTCGTAGAGGAGCTCTGGTAGCATAGTGCTTACAAGTTGAACTGCTAACCTCAAGATTAGCAGTTCTGCAGGAGAAAGGTGAGGCTCTCAGCTCCTGTGAAGATTTATAGCCTCAGAAACTGACTCCACGGCACATAACCACCACCACCGCTGGTTCTTAGAACACATTGATTTTGATATCCTACCTTTATTCCTTCTAATATTGCCCAAAGGATATTAAAGAGTACTTCAAAATGGTACATGAATTTTCCTTAATGTCCATTCTGTTCACATCTTTTGAGGAAATTAAGTGTTTCAGACCATTAAAATATATATATATTTTTTCTAACTGCTGAATTGAGATTAAAAAAGAAAATATCAACAGCTCCTTGCCTTCCACCATACAAAGAATTACAGTCTATGTTTAGAAAAATCAACAAATACGATGGTAATAAAAGGACCTGGAAAAAAATCCATATTTCAGTGTCATCTGTGCTTAAATATTCAATGGACACAACATTAAATATGGCTAGAAATCACTATATATTTTTCAAACTTTCCACAGATAGAAAATATTTAAGGTGCACTTGACCCAAGCCATGGTATTTTGAATAACCTCATATGCAAGTGAAAGCTGGACAGTGAATAAGGAAGACC
>NW_006408629.1:4650200-4661410 GCF_000296735.1 Chrysochloris asiatica
GTGTTCAAGAACAAAGATGATACAACAAGCCATGACATTTTCCACAATCTCATACATATGTGAAAGTTAAGACAACAAATAAGGAAGACAATAGAATAATTGATGCATTTGAGTTATTATGTTATTGGAGAAGAATATTCGAAGTATGGTCTGCCCAAAAAACAAAAAAATCTAAGGAGCCAGGAAAAGACTTCATCTTTCATCCTTTGCTAATATTTTTAAGAAATACCAGTCCCTGGAGAAGGACATCATGCTTGGTAAAGTGGACGTCAATGAATATGAGGAAGTCCCCCAACAAGATGATGGGCACAGTGGCAGCAGCAAAGGGCTCAAGCATAACAATGATTATGAAATGAAGCTACACTTAGGGCAGTGTTTTGTTTGTTATGACTAGGGTCTGTACGCATTGGAATTCACTTGATGATAGTTGACAACAACAACACAGTTGTGTGAATGATTTTATTGACATACATATACATTTTCTTTATATATACATTTACAGGAGAACAATATACATTTATATACTATATTCTAATAGAATACTACATTGTTTTATTTCTTGACTGCTGCTTCCAAGTGTTGGTATTGGATTGGACAAAATGAAATCTCTGACAAGTTTCTCCTTTTCTCCATTTATCATGATTTCATTCATTGGTCCAGTGATCAGGATGTTGTTTTTGTTATACTGAGGAGTAATCCATCGTCACTGGTTTTACTTGCTTAGAGAATCCACCCTCAGACACAGCATGTTATACTGGCTAAAGAGACTCCAAATCACTCAACTCAGGGTTCCAATAAATGCTCTGCCACTCAAAAAACACACACCCCTATACACAGTCACTATGAGTCAGAATTGAATTGACAGCACGCAGCACCAGCAGCAGCATTCACCTTGCTATTTCTAAGCTTTCTTGCTTTTTCTGCCTTTTAATATGTTCAATTTTCGGTATATGTGCCTTTCTGGTATGAAAACTATATACTGTAATCCATTTCTTTCACTGCCATCGATTCAATTCCAACTCACAGTGATCCGATGTAGGGTTTCCAAGACTGTAAATCTTTATGGAATACTTAATCAATCTGTATGTTGAGCCAATAATCCAAGAAACTGGATTATATGAAGAGTGTGGAAACAGGTTTGCAGGTAGACTCAGTAACAGGCTGTGATATGAAGATGATACAACCTTGCTTGTTGAAAATGAAGATCAAAGAAAGACCACCAGTCTTCAGTATGGGTTGTATACCTCAATGTAAAGGGGGGGGGAGGGGAAATCTTCAGCACTGGACCAATACATAATGTCAAATAAATGGAGAAAAGATAGAAGTTGTCAAAGACTTCATTTTGCTTGGATCCTCTATCAACACTCATGGGAGCAGCAGTCAAAAAACCAAATGACATTGAATTCGGCAAATCTGCTACACAAAACGTAAGTATTCAAGAGCAAAGATGTCAATGTGAGGACTAAAATATACCTGAACCAATCCATGTTTTTTTCAGTAGCTTCATATGCATTTGAAAATTGGACAATGAAAGGAAGACTGCAGAAGAATTGATGCATATGAGTTAATGGTGTTGGCATAGACTATTCAAAGTACCACGGACTGCTAGAAGAACAAACAAATCTGTGTTGGAAGAAGTAGTATGCTCCTTGGAAGCCAGGACGGAGGGACATATTTTGGACATATTGTCAAAAGGGCCCAGTCCCTGTAGAAAGATACCATGCTAGGAAAGATGGAAGGTCAATGAAAAAGAGGAAGAAACCAAATGAGATGGATTGGCACAGTGGCTGCAGCCTTGGGCTCAAGCTTAATAGACTGTGATGATGGTGCAGCACCAGGAAGTGTTTTGTTCTATTGTGCAGTGGGTCACTATGAATTGGAATTGCCTCAAAAGCACCTAACACCACCAAGGAACTTTCCTAGTTTATTGAGTTATGAGTTGAACTGCTAACCACAAGGTCAGCAGCTCAAAACTAATAGCTGGTCAGCAGGAGAAAGATGAAGTTTCTGCTCCCACAAAGATTTATAGCCTCTAAAACTCAAAACAGGTTCAACGTGAGGCAGAACCTCCTCTAAAGCACACATATACCACCAAGACCACAGGATGAGCTATTGTGTTTTGTGGACTCAGTTGGCTGTTAACCAAGAGCAATTCAAACCTATCAGCTGCTCCACAGGAGTAAGTTGTGACAGTTTGCTTCAGTACAGAATTATAGCTTTGATAACCCTATGTGGTAGTTCTACTCTATCCTATAGTGTCTCCATGAGTTAGAATTCACTCAATAACACAGGTTGGTTTGTTTTTGTTTTTTGGAAGTGTACTTTAAACATTCTTTTAAAAGTGATTATTAAAACAAATTTATAAATAGGAAAAACATTTTTTTAACAAAGCAGAAAGCCTCATTTTTCTCCCATGGAGCAGTCGATAGGTATAAAGCGCCAAACTCGCGGTTAGCAATTCAGTGCTTATTCTACAGCTCCAAGAGGGCTCCATTTCTCTAATGACATCCTAATACTTTAACCTTAATATCTGGCATACCAAGTTCTGACACTAAGGTAGTGCTCCATTACTCTGCTTAATAGTTCAGAGACCTTTAACCCAGAATTATCCATTTTCATATAATCCAGCTTCTCAAATTATTGCTTGGCATACAGATTGAATAAAGTCAAAAGATACAATCCTGACATACAATTTTCCTAATTTTAAACCATTCAGTATCTCTTGTTTTGTTCAATTGACTGCCTCTTGGTCTATGTACAGAGTCTGCATGAGCAAAATGAACTGTTCTGGAATTCTCATTCTTCTCAATGTTACCCAGTTTGTTATGATTCAGACATACATCATACATTCCACGTTCCGATGGTTTATGAATGTCTACATCACTTTCTTCTCATTTTGAGATACGCCACCTCAGCAAATGAGGGTCCTGAAAGTTTTTCTCCACCCATATCATTAAGGTAGGCTCTTCTTTGAGAAAGCAGTTCTTCTTCAATCATATTTTGAGTAACTTCTAAGTAGAGGGGTTTATCTTGCAGCACTAAATCAGAAAAAAACAAACAAACCTGCCATTCAAAAGATTTTCAGTGCTTAATTTTTGAGAAGGGGTCCACCTGTTCTTTCTTCTTAGTCTGTCACAGTCTGAAACCTGTCCACTATGGGTAGCCCTGCTAGTATTTGAAATACCAGTTGCACAGCTTTGAACATCACCAAAATATGCATGTTACCTCAATATTACACACTGACAGATGAGTGATGGACTACTAAATTGTGCCAGGGAATTTTTTTTCTAACACAGCAATGCACCTGCTCATTGTTGGAAGGTAGCAAGGGATGTCCTCTGAAAATTTCATTGGGAAAATTTACCCCATTCAACTTAAATCCCTGGTTTTTCCCCTCCACATTTCTTTTAGTTCCAAAAACTCAAACAACACTTTAAAGAAGCATGATTTGAGCCCCTCAAGAATGCCAAAAGTGTTTTGTTGTGATATATATCAGAGTACTAAATTCTTCACAGAAGGGTGAGGGCAATGAAAACAATTGTCTTTAGAAGTATACAGACTTATATGGAGGATGTGTTGAAAAACAATAGATTACATGTTGATATTTTTGTTTAATAAAAGTTTCTAAAACTTGGTAGCAATACTTATTAACTATATGGTTCCTTGTAAATGTAACTTCTCTGTGTGAAGTTATATCAAAACATTATTTGAAAATTTATCAAACTGTTCTTATTCCTAGTTCTAATGTCTTAGTGGCATCCCAGTGTGGTGCTGTATAGGAGGAAACACTAGACTGTTCATTGCAAAGTCAGTGGTTGAAATCCAACAGTGCTCCTTGTTTTCTATGCAGGGTTGCTATGAGTCGGAACCAACTCACAGCACCTAACAACATGTAATCCATTATTCCTGATGGCATAGCATGTTGGGCTATTAGCAGCTGTTAACCACATGGTAGGTGATTCAAATCCACTAGCTCCTCCACGGAAGAACGATGACAAACAGGGTATTCACAATTTGCTGTCATCATAACAAATTTAAATTTCCTGAAATGTTACAAGATTACAAATACACTTGAGAATAATTTTCAGCCATTACTGCTCTAGACTGTGAAGCAAAGGTCCACGGTTTGAGCTGCCAGCCACTCTGCAGAAGAAAGACGAGGCTTTCTGCTTTTGTAAAAATTTAAAGCCTGGGAATGCCTAAACAGGGTTTCTATAACTCAAAACTGACTCAACAGCATTTAATGACAACACTGTTGTTGTTGTTGTTGTTGCTGTTGTTAGGTGCCATCAAGTCAGTACCAACTCATAATCTTATGCGTAGCAGAACAAAACACTGCCCAATCCTGGCCAACCTCACTATTGTATGTCAAAAGTAAGACTACTGGAGCAAGTCCTATGATTGGCTCCACTGTGTCTACGTTTATTCCCCACATAAAATTATTTTAACCTTCCCCTGTCTTTATGCAATTCCCCAAAACTTACTTCATGTGCTACTTCCCAGTTTGCTCAGATTTTTCCAATGAACTCTGTGTGTTTCTTATGACCCTTATGATTTTATGACTGTTTAACATCTCCTGTGCCTTCTTAATTATTGTTGTTGCTGTGAAGTGACAAGGAGTCAATTTCAACTCATAGCGACCCTGTTTGGGTTTTCCAAGGCTTTAAATCTTTTGTGGGAGCAGAAAGCCTCATCTTTCTTCTGAAGAGCAGACGGTAGCCTCAAACTTGTGGTTTGCAGTCCAGTGCTAATTCTACTGAGACACTGAAAATCCTTGCTTAATTATAAGCATCTTAAACAAAAAAATGTATCCTACTTTATCAGCCATATCATAGATACACAATACATGAAGAACTGAATTTTGAAAATGTGCTCATTTGGTGGTATTTACAATCATATGGAACTAGTAAATGAAGATACATAAAATAGTTTTTAAAAACAATCTTCTAATTTTATATAAAAATACATTCCCATGATATAAAATAAAAACAGTATGACATATATTTTGTAGTCCCGCTTTTATTCTGTCCTTCATCCTGCTTCTCCTGAAACAGCTGTAAACATCCATTAATAACGTTCTATAGGCAATCTTAAATACTATTCTTAATATTTGTCTCTTATTATAAACATTCTTCCAGTATTTCTTTCTGCAAACATAAGCAAATAAAAATACATTTTTATTTCCCTTGCTGTCTTAAAAAAGAAAGCACATTATGCACACTGTATTGCACAGTGTATTAGTATCCCTTCTTTTTTATATCACATGCTATATTAGATCACATATTACTTCATCACCTAAAATTTATGTTGGTGATGTCCCATATCAGTATTAGAGAACTTCTTCATTCTTTTATTACTAGTCATAGTATTCCATTATGTGGATGTACTACAGTTTAAAAAATCAATTTTTAAAATAATTAGTGCTTTTTGAAAAACATCACTTAAACATATATAATCATAAGAACTGGTTATTGTATCATCTGTAAAATTAATTAACACAATTATTATCTTGAAAGTTATAATCACATAAAATAAAGATCCACCATATAATTTACCTAATTATTTTTTAAAAAAGAAATACCTTTCCTCTTACTGTTCTATTTACCCAAGCTTTATATATCCCATCACAGCTCCCTCCTAGAAAGGAAGGAAAGGAGATGGGAAGAAGAAAGGCAGGAAACATAAGATATCTTTAATAATTAGATTCCACAGTGTCAGTTTGTTATTGTTATGTGCCAGTGAGTAGGTTCCGACTCACAGCGACCCTGTACTGGGTTTCTGAGGCTGTAAATCTTTATGGAAACAGAAAGCCTCATCTTTCTCCCGCGGAACAGCTGGTAGTTTCGAACTGCTGACCGTGAGATCAGCAACCCGATTCGTAACCACTATGCTACCAGAGCTCCTTATAGTGTCAGTTTAGTTAACCCTAAAATAGCTCTTTTAGCATATCTTTACATTAAAAAACCACTATGAGATGAGTGGCAACGAGTGGTATAATTAAAACCAAAACACACTTACCCTGGGTATATATCCACTTAAGGCAGAACTACATCTTACATTTCACTAAAATTATCTCTGTTTCGTCACTATTTTCCCCCTTAAACCATTTTATACTTCATTCTAGGTGGGTACATTTTAAACTTTAAAAAATTCTTTTGAAGTAACTGCTTTTTCAGCCTATCTTTGAAATGATATTCATTCCTCTAACTTTCCATTAGCATCCCCTAGGGGTCTGTTCTACATCCCCAGCTGTCCTGCATTTCGATCACTTGATCTCAACATTTTACTTTGACTTGCTCTATTGAAGAGTCCTCCTGATTCTATCCCATCTGTTCTTTCCCAAAACTATAATCTTAAATAACTCACCAGAGCACCAGACTTAAAAATATATTCAACTATTGATATCTCCTCCTAATGATTTCATGGGCTACTCAAACTCAATATGTTCAGATTAAACTCACCCAGACTTGATGGAAGGAGCCCTGAAGGTACAGTAGCTAAACACTCAGATGCTAACTCAAAGTTGGTGGCTCCAGGCCACTAATGGTTCTGCTAAAGAAAAGACTTGTCAATCTGTTCCCATAAAGAGGATAGCCTACTAACACAATGAGGATGTTTTACTCAAAGCCAGTGGTTCAAACTCACCAGCCACTCCTCAGAAATCCTATACAGAGTCACTATGAGTTAGAACTATAACAATAACAACATAAGGTACCGAAGGAAGAAGTCCAAGCTAAACTGAAGACAGTGGCTAAAATACAAGGTTCCAGGAAAAGACTAAATACAAATTGAAATCTTTCAACCAACTGATAGAACACTGTTGTTAAATGATGACAGGTAGGTTCCAACCCATAGCAACCCTGCATAGGGCTGCCGAGGCTATAAATCGTTGTGGGAACAGAAAGCCTCATCTTTCTCCCACGGAGCAGCTGGTAGTTTCAATCTGTTTACCTTGCAGTGAGCAGGCTAGCTCGTAATCCACTAAACTACCAGGGCTACTATTATTGATGGTACATAGAGGAGATTCAAATCCCTGCAATGAGATGACATAAATGATTTGTGGAATGTAAAACTTATGATCTGCTCTGTTAACCTTCACTCAATTCACAATAAAAAGTTAAAAAAAAAGTAAGTCTATTAGTGACCCAATATCACTAGTTAAGGAGAGCAGAAACAATTAAGAATGTTTTAGGTGGTCTAGTCTCTGTGGCAGGTAAGGTAGAAAGAGAAAAATTTAATTGCTTAATTGAGGAGTTCTAAAATTGTAAATTGTATTATCCCTTCTTTTCATTATCTGATGAAGCCAGTAGACCCTTTTCTGAATAAAGTTTTGAAAGTGTGTATAAAATGTATAAAGTTATAAAGAAAACCAATTATATTGAAACAAAGTTTTTTACATTTAAAAAAATAAACGTGTGACATAAAGGAATTTTTACTCTTCCTTTATTAATACATTCTGTTGTTTCTGTTAAGTGCCATCGAGTAGGTTCTGGCCCATAGACACCTTGCATAGGGTTTCTGAGGAGCAACCGGTGAGCTTGCAATTCAAATGGCTTTGCAGTCTGGAGCATTAACCCACAGCGCCACACCAGGACTCCTAATACATTTTAGATATACCTAAAATTATAATACCATGAAAATATGTGTTATTTCTATCTATGACAGAGTCACAAGACTCCAGATACAGATAAAACCCCTAATTTCACAGGGACAGACAAAGAATACTACTGAAGGAAAAACAAATGCTAGAGAGCATGAAGTTCAAAAGTTTCCTGAGCTCTCATAAAGCTAGAAGACTTTCAGGCCCAACAGTCAGAGTGGAGAGACCTCACTGAATACTCAAAGTATTCAGCAGTAAACCAAGAAGAGGGCTAAACCATTACTATCATAATATATGTTGTTGTTGTTAAGTGTCATCGAGTCGGTTCCAACCCACAGCAAGCCTGTATGGGATTTCCAATGAGCAGTTACTGAGCTTGAACCACCAACCTTGAGATTCAAACTGACTTTGCAGTCCAGCGCATTAACCCACAGCACCACACAAAAACTGTAAACAAATCTCTAAAGTATCAAGATGTTCCACAAGTAACTACTACCAAAACAAAATTCAACATGCTTTAAGTAGAGACAACAATATCTTACCACTCACCAACATAATACAACAACCAACATTTAATAAAAATTTCTAGACATTCCCAGATGCAGTAAAATGTGATCCATAACCAGGAGAAACATCAGCCAATAAAAAACAGGCTTACAAATTACTGTTGTTATTGTTAAGTGCTGTCAAGTTGTTTCCAACACAAAGCAACACTATACAGGATGGCCAAAGAGTAACTCGTGGATTTGAACCTCTGACCTTGTGGTTAGCAGTCCAGTGCTTATTGTACAGCACCACACTAGATAGAGATGATGAAATTCGGAGGCAAGGACATTAAACCAACTATTATGAAAATTGGACAAGGATATAAAGGAAAATATAATGAGAAAGAAATGGATGAAGGAAAATGTTAAAAAAAAAATAGAACTGCTAAGAAATACAATGTTTGAAATGAGAAATTCATTGGATTCATTTAATAATAGATTAGATCACTGCAGAAAAAAATAGACCAGAGAACATGAAGAAATCACAATGAAAGTTATCTAAAGAAAAGAAAAATATGTCTCAGCAATCTGTGGAATATCAAACAGTCTAACATAGATGGACCTAGAAATCAGAAAGCAGTGGGCAGGATTGTGATGAAGTATTTGAAGAAGTAATAGAAGATAATTTTCCAGATTTTATTAAAACTATAACCCCAAAATCCAAGATGCTCAACAGAGAAGATAATCATGAAGAAAGCAAGACTATTATATCCAGAAGGGAACAAAGGTAAGAAATACCTGATGTTGCATCAGAAATAAAACAAGCCAGGAGAAAATGAAGCAACACTGCTAAAATAATCTAAGAAGAACCAGAGAAACAAACAACTTATCACCTGAAATTCTACGTATAGTGAAATATTCAGAATGAAGGCAAAATAAAGACTTTTTTGACAAACAAAAACCAAGCGAAATAACTGCCAGTTGACTGGCACTATTACAAATACCACATAAAGTTCTTCAAGCTAACGAAAATAAAATCCAGGTAGAAAAACAGATAAAAAAAGAGGGAGAAACGGAAGCACACGGTTATAAAGCTCTCATATTACACACGTATGTGAAATGGGATACTTTATTTGAAGATAGTAATTACTATAAGTTAAAGATTCATACTGTAAACCCCACAGTAACCAATAGAAAAGCAAAACCAAGAAGTTTAGCTAATGAGTTAAAGTTGTTGTTGTTGTGAAGTGCCATCGAATCTATTCTGACCCACAGAGACCCTGTATAGGGTTTTCAAGGAGTAGCTGGTGAGCTTGAACCACTCACCTTGAAGTTTAAGCGACTTTGCTATCTGACGCATTAGCCCACAGCACCACAAAATGAGTCAATGGAGGATGTAAAATATATGCAGTTAGATTCATTACATTCAGTTAAGGTTTTTCATTTAAGCCATAAGAGTAAACTAAAGGGTGTGATATACACCAGCAGTTGGTCTATTCCCTTTGCATAAACATTATTATACAGCTTTCCATTTACAAAAACTAAAGCACTTCCAATACATGCATTCCAAAAATTCAATAAATTGCCCCCCAAAAGTAGTAGATCCCTACTTAGATAAAACACAGATAATTCTTAACTAAGTTAAGTAATAATGTTTTTCAGTAAGAGCCGAACAATCAAAAGTGAGAATCACTAAAATCTAAATTAAGGTTCATAGATATAAGATTTCTTTCTCAGTGTATGAGCAAGAAATATAATGTGAACCATCTTTATTACAATTCAAGACGTTAAAAATTAGATTTCACTCCAGAAAAAAAAAAAACTAAAAGGAAAAGATTATAATGTCTGTACTTCTGAGATTCACATAAGAAACATTAACACCTTTCCAATGATTTCCACATAATTTAAAATAGTAAATTCTGAAGGTTATGTGTTAGTTTATTGAATACATATTAAGGAGATTAGCTGTTAATAAAAGACTTCTTAAACTGAAAAACTGTACTTGCCATTTTATCTTAGTACTTTGGCTCAATAAAAGTAAACAAGCCTAAAAAAATACCTTAAGTATCTAATATGTAGCTTCAATGATATCTGAAAGCTATTTTATTATATAAAATATTTTGCTTTGGAGAGGCTCACCAGCTGGTACCATTTGCCCAGAGAGACAGCTGTTTTTTAAAGTTTCCCTATCTCAGCACGTTTCCAACTGTCAGTTCTAACTGCATACAATCCCACAGTGACAGAACACTTTAAGAGAAATGGCTCATTAACTGTGAATCTATGAGTCAGTCCACTCTCTTCAGTGAATTCAAATTAAACCTACACACTTGCTACCTCATAACAGAATTCCCCATTTTGTTGTTGTTGTTCTTTTGCAACATAGACTCAAAGAAAAATATCCACACCATCTACAATAAAGTCTTTTGCTCAACTCTATAAAAAGCACTGAGAGAAAACAAAGTAGTAAAAATATATCCTCAAAAAAATAGGATTTACAACTATATTTGAAAAGTAATAAGCCCCAAATAAGGAATTTTCTTTATGATGTAGATAGCTTACAAATTTGCAAGCACTATAAAGTTCAAATTTTAAGTGTATAATGCTTATTTTTTAAATTCCCAGTAGTTTTTGTGTGTAAGAAACTTTCTTTATAAATGTTTTTAAAGTAAATCACTTTCTAGATTAAATGGAAAGAATCAGAATAAATGTGAATCATCCATATTACATATTAGTACAGCAAGGATGATAACCACAGCTGTTCAAAATACAATTGCATAGCTATGTGGCACTGAGGTTAATGCACTGGATTGCAAAGTCGGTTTGAACCTCGGTGGTTTAAGCTCACCAGCCACTCTTCAGAAATCCTATACAGGGTGGCTATAGGTCAGAACTGACTCAAGGGCACTTGACAACAACAACAACAATCTCAAAATAGCATACAAAATAAAGAAGATGTGCTAAAACCAAAAGAAATTTCTGAAGAAGTACCAATGTTAATTTGAAGACAGGGTAATAGAAGCTATAGCCTCTTGTTTATTCTTTTCCAAATGTCTTTTCTGAAGTAAGAGCACTTGAAGACTAATCCACTGTGGGGAAAACAAGTCTCTTCTCTGTGGACTAAAGGA
>NW_006408629.1:4661510-4671791 GCF_000296735.1 Chrysochloris asiatica
TTTTTTTTTTTTTTGCCAATACTGCAGCCCACATTAATTTTAAAATTATTCAGAAACTATTACTAATTGGGAAAGGTGTGAGAATTTTGATCTAATTACATTATTTATATGTCAAGACTACATACAGCCTTCAGTATCAGCTGCACCTCAATGTAAAGAAAATAAAAACTCCTCACCATTGGACCACTTTTCTCATGATAAGCAAAGAAAAGAGTGAAGTTGTCAAAGATTTCATTTTGTTTGGATCCACCATCAACACTCTTGGAAGCAGCAGTCAAGAAAGCAAATGATGTATTGTATTAAGAAAATCTGCTGCGAAAGACTGCTTTGAAGTGTTCAAGAGCAAAGATGTCCGTTTGAGGTCTAAGATGCACTTGATCCAAAGCCATGTATTTTCAATAACCTCATATGCATGTGAAAGTTGGACTGTGAATAAGGAAGACCATACAAGAATTGATGCATCTGAGTTAAGGTGTTAGAGGAGAATATTAAAAGTGCAATGAAGTGCCAGAAGAACAAACCAATCTGTCTTAGAAGAAGAAATACAACCAGAATGTTCCTTAGAGGCCAGGAGACTCTGTCTCATACTTCAGACACAGTATCAGGAGGGACCAGTCATCATGCTTGGTAAAGTGGAGTGTCAGCAAAAAAAAAAAAAAAATAGGAAGACTCCCTGTGAGACGGACTGACACAATTACAGTAATTATGAGGATGACACAGGAATGCTGTGCATAGGGTTGCTTTGAGTCAGAACCGACTCACTGGTACCTAACAACAACAACATATGTCCAGAGCTCTGGTGACACAATGGTTAAGAGCTTGGCAGCTAACCAACAAGCCAGCAGTTCCAACCATGCACGGCTACATGAGAGAACAGCCCTATCAATCTGCTACCAGATTACGGCCTAGGAAAAACTATGGGCAGTTTATTCTGTTTTACAGGATCACTATCAGTCTTGATACACACAAAAATACCTATATGTTAGTATTATTGTTAAGTGCTATTGAGTCAGTTCCAGCTCTTGGCAATCCCATATAGGGTTTCCAAGGAACAACAGATGGGTCTGAACTGATGACCTTGCAATTGGTGGTCCAATGTATATTCTACAGGAACCCATCAGGTATCTACATCCATATCATCTACCTACAAACACCCCCACAATCCAGGCATAGAATGGGTTTCTGTCCTTAGAAAAAAGTATTGTTCCTGTTCCAAAGGTATACATTGGGTTTTAAAAATCAAACAGTAAATATGGGCAAATGTCCTTACAAAATCATTACAACAAAGTAGAGACTTTTCAAACTTATTCTTTACTTAGTTCAAGTTTGCATGGCAACACAGGACAGCTACAGTTGAGTTTCTAGAGCCAAAGAGGTTCTAAAATTTGTGGGGCAGTTCAGTGCACTCAATTGACTTATGTAAGTCTCACTAGTTCATAAATCGATTACGTCAGAATTGTTATACTGCCTCTTCAATATCTCAACGATCAGCCTGTATTCTGGCACCTACTTACGCTCTTCTATCATTTATGACTTCTAATGTTGCATGTTACCTTAATACAATAAAAGAAAAGTTGCTTTCCTATTTTTCATTCAAGCAACTGCTGCCTTTAAAATGTTACCCATTTATGAAAACACAAACTTGTTGCTATTTTCTGAGAAAAAATTACAATATCTAAGATACAGTCTGCCCACCACATCCACAGATTCAACAAACCACTGATCAAACATACTGGGGCATATAAAACAATTCCTCAAACGCTAAGAGGGGTCAGCATCTGGGGACACTTGCAGCTCTCGGCATCCTGCCCAGCTTCTTTCAAGATGTCTATGGTTCAAGAAATCTATGCAAGTTCAGCTTGGAGGGTGATCACTCCACACCCCCAAGTGCACATGGGTCAGTCAAAGCGTACACCAACTTTGATGCTGAGTGGAATGCTTTGAACATTGAATCCGCCATCAAGACTAAAGGTGTGGATAAAGTCACCATCATCAACATTTTGACCAACCACAGCAATGAACAGAGACAGGATATTGCCTTCGCCTACCAGAGAAGGACCAAAAAGGAACTTGCATCAGCTCTGAAGTCAGCCTTGTCTGGCCACCTGGAGACGGTGATTTTGGGCCTATTGAAAACACCTGCTCAGTATGACGCTTCCGAGCTGAAAGCCTCCATGAAGGGGCTGGGAACTGATGAGGACTCCCTCATTGAGATCATCTGCTTGAGGACCAACCAGGAGCTGCAGGAAATTAACAGAGTCTACAAAGAAATGTACAAGACTGACCTGGAGAAGGACATTGTTTTGGACACATCTGGTGACTTCCGCAAGCTGATGGTTGCCCTCACCAAGGGTAGAAGAACCGAAGATGGTTCAGTTATTGATTATGAGCTTGACCATGATGCTTGGGATCTCTATGATGCCAGAGTGAAGAGGAAAGGAACTGATGTTCCCAAGTGGATTAGCATCATGACTGAACAGAGTGTGTGTCATCTTCAGAAAGTATTTGAAAGGTACAAGAGCTATAGTCCTTATGACATGTTGAAGAGCATCAAGAAGGAAGTCAAAGGAGATTTAGGAAATTCTTTCCTGAACCTGGTCCAGTGCATCCAGAACAAGCCCCTGTACTTTGCCAACCACCTGTATGACTCCATGAAGGGCAAGAGTACTCATGATAAGGTCCTCATTAGGACCATGGTCTCCCGCAGTGAAATGGACATGTTGAAAATTAGGTCTGAATTCAAGAAGAAGTACAGAAAATCTCTGTACTACTACATCCAGCAGGACACCATGGGCGACTACCAGAAAGCAGTGCTTTACCTGTGTGGCGGGGACGACTGAAGCCGGACACGGCAGGAGCCTCCAGAACTGCTGCTCCCTCTGCTTGTAGCTAACAGAGCTAGAAAATCAGCTTGAGATTAACAGCCCCTGGACCCATCCCTCCAAAGATGCCATTAGCATTGCCCACCCCCATCCCCTCTTATTTCAGTGACCTAAATATTGCCCGGCTTTCCTGGTTTTCCTCTCCTTTCAGCCAAAGAAATGAACATTCCAAGGAGCTGGAAGTGAAATCTATGATGTGAAATACTTTGTCTCTTGTGTACTGTGTCATAAATAGATAAATGGAATTTTTATGTTAGAAACAGAAAAAAAAAAAAAAAAGCTAAGAGGGATGGTAAAGTGGTACTACATAGTATTTACATTATATAAAGTATTATAAGTAATCTAGAAATTATGTAAAGTACATGGTAGTATGTGCGTAGACTACATGAAAGAACACCATTTTATATAAGGAACATAAGCATCCACGAATTTTGGTATCTATGGTGGTCCGGGAACCATTCCCACTTGGAATGTCCTACTTGAAAGCAAAACAAAAATAATTCTTAACCTTCTACTTAATTTTTTCTACCTTGATTACAGTAACAACTATGTCATTACTAAATGGGAAACCTGGTTATTACTCTTTGCCAGGTAGTTCGCTCAACCAGCAAATAATCAGCACCAGCTAGGTGCCAGTCATTGATTTAAGAACTGGGGATAAAGAAGAGGAAATGATAGACAGGTATATGCAGCGGTGGTGGTGTACCCTGGACTTGGTTCCGACCCTATACAGAGTTTCCGAGGCTGTAAATCTTTATGGGAGCAGAACGCCTCATCTTTCTCCCACGGAACAGTTGGTAGTTTCGAACTGCAGCCCGATTTGTAACCACTATGCTACCAGAGCTCCTTGAAAGGTATATACACTTAGGAAATTGATAATAAAATTTAAATAAGTAAGTAGAATTCACTTCACAGACTACTTAATTTCTGACCACACTTTCACCTCTAGTTTCTATGTGCCAGGTTGATATGCCAAGTGCTTTTACTTACAGTTTTCAGCGCTCTATTTTTCTTTAATATTTCCATCAAATCAACTAGCACAAAACATAAAACCAACTACCACAAAGCAACTTGTCAGGCTGATAAAGACATTTAGGTCACCCTAACTATGATTTTAGAAAAATAAAAAATTTAATACCAATCCTCCCTCAGTTGACTTTAACATTAACTATGACAACTGGAAGGAGTCCTGGAGGCACAATGGGTTGCACACTGGACTACTAACTTGCAAGGTTGGTGGTTCAAACCCACCAGCCACTCCACATGAGAAAAATGAAGCAGCCTGTTCCCGTAAAGATTTACAATCTTAGAAACCCTAGGGAGCAGTTCTATATAAGTTGGAATCGACTTGACAGCTATGGTTTTGGAGAGTTAGATGGGACATGGATACAGATGTGGTATTAAAGTACCCTAGAATGATGTCACCTAGTTATTCTGCATTCAATAAGATGTTTCAGGACCCTAAACAGAGCTAAAATGCATATACAATCTATTTACATAACATTGCTTACATGTTTCTTAGCAATGAAAAATCTTATTTAATTATTTAGTTTTGGGAAATCAACTACCTGTGTTTCCTACTTCAAATTACATTTGCTCTTACTCCTGGAAAAAGTTAGTCATATAAAATAGGAACTAAAATGCCCTTGAAATACATGACTTCCTAATTTGATATCTGATAACGCCATGGAATCAATTAACCTTTGCCTATGTGTGGCAGAGTGGTTTAATGAGCTGGACTGCAAGATCAGTTTGAACCACAATGTCGGCAGTTCAAGTTCACGAACAGCTCCTCAACCCTGTACAGGGTCGCTATGGATCAGAACTGACTCAGTGGCACTTAACAACAAAATAGACTAGTTCATCTATATATAAATAGGTCAAATACAATTCTCTACTATAAAATATTTCAAAATGAACTTTATAGTCAATCACTTATTCTATTAGTTTTCATTAAGGCATTCCACACAACTTTGAATACTTTTATAGTGTCCCAAAGTATTCATTCTGAATACATTTAGTTTGAGAATTCTGTCTAAATTCTATATCAGACTGAAAAGTAATCAGAATCTCTCTATTCTGATCAAACAGTTCACAAATGTCCCAAAAGAAATTCCCAATAGTGTATGTGTACATACACACAGAGACAGATATGGATATGTGTGGATGTATTTGAGTGCATTCCCAAAGGAAAAAAGAGTTTTAAGAATTTTCTTTTAAAATTCGGAAAGAAAACTGACAAATTCATGAAGAGGAATAAAACAGAGAGTGTAATGAGAAGCCCCATCTGCCTATGACATAATAGCCAAGCATGATTTTTTAGAATCTTTTCCCTTTAATTAATTTAACAAAATGTTCTTAAAACCTAGATAGTATTGGGAAGGAAACACAGGGGTTGGTGTCAAGGGAGCAACATCAATTACTACATACATCTGAAGTTAAAAATATTTGCTCTTCATTGGTAAAAGTAAAAGGTATCCTAATTTCCATTTCCATTGTTTGCCAAATCCTAATCAATTTTGAAGGATAAAAAGAAAGGAAAATTATGTATGAACTTAGAATACATCCTACTCTGGCTCATGCAAGATATATTTGTAAAATATTTGTATGTAAAAACAACATATATTGCAAACTACATTTCAGACAAAATATACTTTGCATTAAATACCTGAATAAAAACTTTCCAGAGTACAAAAAGATGATAAAAATTTAGTACAAAAGGACATTGGCTCAAAACAACATACCAGATGAACATAAAAGGTTAATTTTAATAATCAAATTCATAATTCATCTAATCTAGAAAATGCCAAGAAGAGTTTAAAGAGATATTCCATTTAACATGAACTAATGCACCAACTGTCAGTAACTGTGATAATGACTAAATGATTCTGAAATACAATATGCTTGTGTTTAATGACATCAATAGACATGTAGGAAATTCACAATAGATTATTTGCCCAGTTACTGTGATGGTTGTAAAACCATTACTAAGCTTCAAATCTTATTCTACTTTTAGAACTGAAAAAGATCCAAGAAAAGGGAAAATAATGCATAAAACATATTATCCTTTTCTTAGACAGGTACAGTTCAGTGAAAATACATTTTAAGAGTGCTATGCTTTTGTTTCTGGCACAGAAAATCATCTCTAAGCATTATTCATATTATTTCTCTCCCCTAAAGTTAACATACTTTAATGCCATATGGGCACAAATTACTTCTGTTCATTTAAACTTGCAATTAAACTTTATAACATAAAAAAGTGCTAAAGTAAAATAATCCCATTCCAGTGAAAGGCTTTTTTTTAAAGAACATGAGTGATATGCCAAATGGCTGGGGTGGTAGCTCATTATACCTTCAGAGAGAATCCAAGTTTGAGACCTATCTTAGGTTCTCACACATAGTGGCACAGTCTTGGAGTGTTATCAAGGGTTAGGAAGAGCAGACCAAATGTCTGAATTCAGTGGCTCAATTTAGAGGTCCATTGATTGTTTAGTTATCTAATGAGTAATAATAATATTAGTAATCTATTGATCAATGCATTTTATTGTCACTTCATTAAATAAGAGTCCTTTGTATCTAAACTCATTCAAGTCACTTGATAAAAAGCCTTAATACTACCCAGAAATTGTTCCTTTTTTCAGATTGATGTCAACGATTTTCAAATCATAAAATACCATTTAGTTACTTAAAGAAATAATTTATGAAAATTTGATCTACAGGGACTCAGAAAACTAATATACTTTCAAAAAAGAAAGTAATAGGATCTGGTCCAGCATCTCTTTAAGCTCAACATATGTTTATAAAGTGGGTAGATGAAAAGGTAAGTCATCTCCATTTATGAGAGCAAAGAAAAATTTTTTTCTAAGAATTCGGCATAGATAGGATAAGGTAAACATAAACCAAGCTAGGAACATAAAGCAACATTTTTCTGAGCTGTACTTATGATCAACATTGGCAAATTTTTATTCCATGTTTAAAGATTTTACATAATGTTTCTGGGACACTTAAGTTTAGTAACTTTACACAAATTCCAATTGTTTATGGCAAATAAGCACCACCACCACCCCCAATTAAAGAAAAAAAATAACTTCAAAATCAGAATAAAATTAATTACCATATTTTCTTTTATGAAATTGAGTTACATATTTAATTACTGAACTTGATAAAGAGCATCTAGAAAACAAAAAACAACAACAACAACAAAAAAAAAAAAAAACACTTGGCAGCTAATACTTAGAGTCTTCAATGTATAAAAGGTTAAGCTATCAGGTGTTATTGGAAAGTTAGAATGTTAACTCTACCCAGCCACTCCCATGAAAAATAAATGGTGATCTATTTCTATGAAGTGTACAGCCAAGAAATCCCGATACTCTGTTCCATAGGTTAAGATAAGTTGCAAACAATTTGATAATATCTAACAACAAAACAACATTATACTTAATGGTAAATGACTAAATACTTTCTTCTTCCTGAGACTGGGAATGAGGCAAAAAATACCCAATTATACCACTATTATTTAACCAAGTGCTGGAAGTTCTACTGAATGCAATGAGGTAAAAAAGGAAATAAAACACATAATGTCAGAAAGCGAAAAATAAAATATATGATGACAGGAATGTCCACATAGAATAGAAATATTAAAGAATGTATCAAAAAACCCTCCATGAACAAATAAGTGAGCTCAGCAACAACATCAGAAGACAAGATAAACATACACAAATCTACTGCATTACTGTAGGATAACAATGAATACCTAGATACAAGTTTAGAACATAACACCATTAACAAATGCTAAAAAAAAAAAAAAAAAGCCTGTGTAAATCTAACAAAGGCTTTTGAATGTGGATTATGAGAAGATATGATCACATATTGAAGAATGGGTATACTAGAACACTTCATTGTATTTATTCATAAGGAGCTTGTACACAGACCAAGAGGTAGTCATTTTAATAGAACAAGGCAAAATTGATGGTTTAAAATCAAGATAGGCATGCAACAGGGTTGTACTCTTTCACCATACTTTATCTGTATGATGATCAACTAATCCAAGAAGCTGGATTATATGAAGAATAACATGGCATCAGGATTGGAGGAAGGCTCGTTAACAACCTGTGATACACAGATGATGCTACCTTGCTTGCTGGAAGTGAAGAGGACTTAAAATACTTACTGATGAAGATCAAAGACCACAGCCTTCAATATGGGTTGTACCTCAATGTAAAGAAAACAAAAATCCTCACCACTGGACCAATAAACAACATCCATATAAATGGAGAGAAAATGGAACTTGTCAAAAGACAATGTTGCTTGAATCCACTATCAACACTCATGGAAGCAGCAGTTAAGAAATCAACGTATTGCATTAGGCAAATTTTCTGCACAAAAGTTCTTTAAAGTATTGAAGAGCAAAGATATCAGTTTAGAACTGATGTGTGCCAGACCTAAGCCATGGTATTTTCAATAGCCTCATATGCATGTGAAAGTTAGACAATGAATACGGAAGATCACAGAAGAATTGATCCAGTTGACTTATGGTGTTGAAGAAGAATCTTCAAAATACCATGGGCTGACAGAGGAACAGATCTTAGTTGGAAGAAGTACAGCCAGAATGCGCCTTAGAAGTCAGGATGAGAAGACTTCATCTCTCATACTTTTGGACATATTATCAGAAGGGACCAGTACCTGGAGAAGGGCATCATGTTTCATAAAATGGAGGGTCAGTGCAAAAGATGAAGACCCCCAATGAGTTAAACTGGCACAGTGTCTGTAGCAATGGATGCAAGCATAATAGCAATTGTGAGGGTGGCACAGTACTATGCAGTGTTTAGCTCTGTTGTTCACAGGGTCTCTATGAGTCAGAACCAACTCGATGGCACCTATAAACAACAAATCTAGCTAAATATAAGTATCTGATGATGGAAACTAGAAAATATTGATGAACAAAATCAAAGATGCAAATAAATGTGGAGATATGCTATGTTCACAGATTTAAGAATCAGCCAACTAGATTTGTCAATTTTTCACAAATACATATTCAGGTATGTTAAATTCCAATAAAAATTCCAGAAAGATTTTTTATATAGACAACCTTATTCTAAAATGTATATGGAAAGGCAAAACCTTTACAAAAAGAATAAAGTTTTAGGAATTAGTCTACCCTATTTCAAGACATATTACAAGGTACAGCAATCAAAACAGTGTGGTATTGGCAAAGCAATAAACATTTAGATCACTGGAACAGAACTAAATACTCATGAATGGGCTCACATAAATATGCATAACTGATTTTTAACAAGATCCTTCAGAGGCACAAATGGTTTATGCTCAACTATTAATCTAATGGTTGTTGTTGTTGCAAAGTGCCGTCAAGTTGATTCTGACTCACAGCAACCCTGTATAGGGTTTCCGAGGAGCAGCTGGTGAGCTTGAAGCACCGACCTCGCAGTTCAAACTGCTTTGCAGTCTGGTGCATTAACCTACAGTGCCACACCAGGACTCTGAAGGTAAGCAGTTCAAAATACAGCCCACTGGCACTACAAAAAAAAAACCTAGTAATCTCCTTTTATAAAGACTGCAGTCAAGAAAGTCCTACAATTATCTCACCTTTAAAAGACTAATACAAAAGAATGAAGTGCAGTCACACACTCTACCTGTATTTATCAATAATCATATTTTCTTATGATATCAATTTATAACACAAGAAATTCATATTCTTTATTGCAAATAAATTTAATGCAATTTAAAAGGGAATACAGATTTTTAAAAGACTCCTGGTGTGGTACTGCAGGCTCAGCACTGGACTGTGAACCACAAGTTCAGCAGTTCAAACCTACCAGTTGCTCCTTAGAAACCCTATACAAAGTCTTTATGAGTTGGAACTGACTCGATGGTACTTAGCAACAGATTTTAACAGGTGAGTAGCAAGATACGTCATAGTAAAACATAAAAATAAAATAAAAAGTGAACATGCTCATGTAGTAAAAATTAATTTTTAGACTTCCAGGAAAAAGTGTATTGCATCATTTTTCTTCAACAGAAAATGAAAATTGTGTTGGTATTGTTAAGTGCTGTAAATTAGTTCTGACTAATACCGACCCTGTATAGGCTATCTAAGCTGTGGCTAATGGGTTTGAACTGCTAACTTGGTGGTTAGCAGTCCCATGTGTATCCTACGTACTATAAAATTACAAAGCTCTTGTGGTTTATAGTACAAGTATAGCATTAATTCTAAAGAACCTGATATCATAAATTTGATATAATTATGAAAACAGTTCTTGTTCTATTTTCTGTTGTTGTTGTTGTTGTTGTTAAGTGCCTTCGAGTCGGAGCCGACCCATAGCGACCCTGTACAGGGTTTCCGAGGGTGTAAATCCTTACGGGAGTAGAAAGCCTCATATTT
>NW_006408629.1:4678380-4683935 GCF_000296735.1 Chrysochloris asiatica
ACCTCTTTCTGTAGGTTTTGAATTGTTTCCAATGCTGTATGTATCTTATTTGATTGTTCCTGTAGCACTTTCCTGACTTCTTCCTTATTTTTCTCAACTGCATTATATACTGTTTTGATACCTTTCATAATCATTTTTAGGAATTCCTTCTCAGGCATTTCCAAAGCCTTCCCATCTTCCAGTATGGACTGTAGGTCTCCTACCAGCTCATTTGCCTCAGTTACTTTATCTCGTTGCTGAACATGTGCAGATATGGTCATCTGTTTCTGTTTTTTGGGCATCTTCAGGGGTCATCTGTGGACTTAATACTTAGATGGGTATGTATTTTGGTATTTTTTTATGCTTTCTGAATGCCTCCAGGTAGATGTGATCAGGAAATGAGCTTCCCTTTTTACTCTTCTTTCTGAGAAGTTTCAAGATACCACTGTTGGTCGTTTTGCTGTAACTTAGGATTTAATTTTAGGCCTATTTCCTCTTTTGTCTGCTTTTCCCACTCCACAATCCCTGTTCAGGTCTTTTTTCTAGTTGGAAACAGTTCAGGGCTGGCTGTAGCTGTTTCGTTTTAATTGGAAACTGTCTCTTTAAATTTCGAGGAGATCTGTGTGCATGCATAGTAGAACCCTCCCACAGTGGGGCTGGGGTGCCCACTAGCTCAGGCACCCTTATAGTCACCAGAATGGAGGTGCACAGGCAGTAAGGGGCCAATGAACAGATACCAAAAGAAAATAATGTCCACACCTTTATCTCAACAGTTCTGCCAGGTGTCTGTGGCTGCTCCGATCCTTCCCCCACATGGTCTCAATCAAGATGGCAGCTCCTGGAGCAGCCGAGCATCCCGGACTAGAAAGCAATAGATTTCTTGCTTCTGCCACAAATTCCCCCACCTGTGTGCCTTCTAACCTTCTAAGTATTCCTTTATATGCGGTTCAGAGTTCTGGGACCATCCCCTGAGCCTGCTTGGTTGGGTACTTTGTGTTGTTGTTGTAGGAGCTCTTTGCTACATGTCCACCCGATCCGCCATCTTGTTTTTGCTGCTTTCATCTTCTTTTGATGCTATCTGTATCACTCAATATTTTGCTCATTGTTGTTGTTGTTAAGTGCTGTTGAATCAGACTCATAGCAACCCTGTATAGAATTTCCGAGGAGCAGCTGATGAATTTGAATCGTCAACCTTTCGGTTCAAACCAACCTTACAGTCCGGTGCATTATCCTGCAGCACCACACCAGGACTACATTTTGCCCATAGAATCCTTCAATATTGCAAGTCAAGGGCTGACTTTTTTCTTCTTCTTCTTTCAGCTCTTTTAGCTTGAGAAAGGCTAAGTGCTTTCTTCCCTTTTTGTTTTCTAACACCAGATCTTTGCACATTTCATTATAATATTTTACTTTGTCTTCTCAAGCTGCCTTTTGAGTTTTTCTGTTCAGCTTTTTACTTCCTCATTTCTTCCATTTTGCCTTATCATGTCTATGCTGGAGAGCAAGTTTCAGAGTCTCTTCTGAGATCCATTTTGGTCTTTTCCATTTTTCTTGTCTTCTTTATGACTTTTTCCTTTAATGATGTTATTGATATCATCCCACAACTCTTCTGGTCTTTGGTCTTTAGTGTCTAATGCATCAAATCTGTTCTTCAGATGATCTTTAAATTCAGGTGGGTTCTGTTCAAGGTTAAATTTTGGCTCGTGTGGACTTCGTTTAATTTCCTTCAGCTTCAGCCAGAACTTGCATATCATCAATTGAAGGTCTGTTACACATTATGTCCCTAGCCTTATTCTGTCTTGATGATATGGAGCTTTTCCACTGTCTCTTTCCACAGATGTAGTCAATTTGATTTCTGTGCATCTGGTGAGGTCCAGATATACAGTCATATTTTATATTGTTTAAAAGAGGTATTTGAAGTAAACAAGTCTTGCAAAATTCTATCATGTGGTTTCCAACATCATTTCAATTACCAAGGCCATATTTTCCATCTATTGATCATTCCTCTTTGTTTCCAACCTTTGCATTTCAATCAACAGAAATTAATTATAAATACATCTTGACTGAATGCTTGATCAATTTCATATTGAAGAAGTTGGTAGAAATCTTCAGTGACTGTCTTTAAGTGGTTGGTGTGTAAATTTGAGTAATAGTTGTATAAATTTGTCTTCCCTATACGTGTATAAGTATTACCCTACCACAGACAGATCTTGAATGTTCTTTTTGATGATGAATACATTGCCATTCCTCCTCAGTTTGTTATTCCCAGCACAGTAAGCCAGGTGATTGTCAGATTCGAAATAACATAGAAAAGTCCATTTCAGCTCACTAATGTCTAGGACATTGATGTTTATGCATGCCATTTCACTTTTGACAACTTCCAATTCTCCTAGGCTCATACTTTGTACATTCCATGATAAGACTATTAATGGATGTTTACAACTGTTTCTCAATTTGAGTTCTGCCCCATCAATAAATGATGGTCCCAAGGGCTTTTCTCCATTTGCATCATCATGGTCAACTGTACTTTGAGGAGGCAGCTCTTCCCCAGTCGTATTTTGAGTGCCTTCCAATCTGAGGAGCTCTTCCAGACAATATTCTGGTGCTCATCTTGTTTTAATATGCAATATTCTAGCGTGTACAGTGTTCCACTGTCATTCATGAGGTTTTCTGAAGTAGCTGTCTCTCTTCTTCCTAGTCTCTTAGTCCGAAAGCTAAACTGAAACCTGTCCACCATGGGTGACCTGGTTAGTATTTAAAATACCAGTGGCATCACAGCAACACACAAGCCACAACAGAACAACAAACTGACAGATAAGTGGTAGAAATTAAATATTACATTGGTAAATCTGCTGCAAAAGAGCAAAGGTGTTATTTTGAAGACTAAGGTGTCCCTGAATGCAAAAGTTGGACAATGAATAATTAAGAACAGAGGAGAATTCATACATGTGAATTCTTATGTTGGCAAAGAAAATTAAATATTCCATGGGCTGCCAAAGAGCGAACAAATCTGACTTGAAAGAAGTATATCCAGTATGCTCCTTAAACTTGAGGATAGGGACACTTCATCTCATATAGTTCAGACATGTTACCAGGAAGCACAGGCCCTGGAAAAAGACATCATGTTTGGTTTCAGAGAGGGGGAACAAAAAAGAGGAAGAGCCTCAATGAGAGATTAGCGTGATGGCTGCAAAACTTGATTCAAAGATTGTGCAGGACCAGGCATCCATCTGTTGTATATGGAGTCACTCAGAGTTTGAAGCGACTTAAAAGCACCAAACAAGATAGTATCAGTAAGCTAACAAGTTACCAAGGATGCTGCCAGAAAACATGAGACTCCTAAGATGGAAATTAAGAACTTTATTACTTAATGCACAGCAAGCAACATGAGTATATTAATGTCAGTTCCCGTTGTTCCCAAGTTCCAAGAGGTCAGCATCATAGATCTAAATGACAACTGCACATGCAAGGTTGTATAACAGGAGTGGTACCTGGGGCCAGGGCCTCAGCACTTTTTGAATAAACAGCAGACATTGTATCAAAACAGCAGACATTGTATCAAGAAAGTGCTCTTATCAGGAGATAAATGCAAGTTTGAATCTGGCAAATTTAGCAAAGACATTACATTAGCATTACATTACAAACCAGATAATCCTCCCCAACAACAGCATTTATTTTATCCTTTAATAATAGTATTTACACTGTTGTTGTTAAGTGCCATGTTACAACTCACACTGACCCTGTATAAGGTTTCTGAGGAGAGAGAGGCTGGTAAGTTTGAACTGCCAACCTTGCAGTTCATATGGACTTTGCAGTGGAGTGCTTATTTTACAGCACCACACCAGCATTCCAATATTTACACTAAATTGAAGAATCCAGGCAATTTAAAAATAGGAGTGTCAATTTTATTTGGATCCACAATCAATGTCCATGGAAACAGCAGTCAAAAATAAAACAAAGTATTGCAATGGGCAAATCTGGTATACAAGAGCCCTTGAAAGTGTTTAAAAACAAAGATGTCACCTTGAGGACTAAGATGTGACTGATACAAGCCATGGTATTTTCAACTGCCTCATTTGCATGTGAAAGACAATGTATATGGTGGACAGGAAGAATTGATAACTTTCAACTATGGTGTTGGCAAAGAATAATAAATATATCATGGACTATCAAAAGAACACAGAGCTCTGGTAGCTTAGTGATTACAAATTGGGCTGCTAACCTCAAGGTCAGCAGTTCGAAACTACCAGCAGTTCCACAGGAGAAAGATAAGGCTTTCTGCTCCTGTAAAGATTCACAGCCTCGGAAACCCTGTGCATGGTCACTACAGGTCAGAACCAACTCGACAGCACTTAACAACAATAACAATCAAAAGTACAAATAAATCTGTCTTGGAAACAGTATAGTCAGAATGAATGTTCAGCAGAAGTGATGTGTTGAAATTTTGTCTTATGTACTTTAGACATGTTATCAGGAGTTCCAGTCCCTAGAGGGCATTATGCAGGGTAAAGGAGGGTCAGAAAAAAAAGAGAAGACCCCCCCTGAGGATTTGATAAAGTGACTACAACAATGGGCTCAGGCATAGAAATGACTGTGAGGACGGTGCAAGACCAGGCAGTGGTTCATTCCGTTGTACAGATTGTCACTATAAAGCGAAACCAACTCAACTTCCAACAACAAATTTAAACAACTGAATTACCATAAAAATACAAAACAGCTGTTTCTTTATTAAGTAGAAAATGTAAAGAAATTAACTATTATCCTATGAAATATTTAGTGCATATGTGCAAGATAAGTTAAACATATCTGTAGTCAGGATCTACAAAGGAAAGAAGCATTTCTGCCAAGCATTATTCACCAGGGAGGATAAAAGCTGTTATAAAGCAATTTTATAAGTCTGATGCTTGAGTTGAAAGAGTTATAGAAGTATATGATTTACAGTTACATATAAAGAGGAATAAAATGCCTAAACAAAGAACAAACAAGATGGCAGATCAGGTGGAAATGCAGTGAGGATCTCCATCACCAACAACAAAGAATACCAGACCAATCAGGCTCAGGAGATGGTGCCAGAACTCTGAACCACATTTAAAAGGAATATTTAGAAGTTGGAAGGCTTACAGCTAGGGGAATTTGTAGCACAAACAAGAAATCCACTGCTTTCTAATTCAAGACGCTCAGCTTCTCCCAGAGCCACCATTTTGGGTGAGATCAAGCAGGGGAAGGATCACAGCAGCCATGGACGCCTGACAGTATCATGGAGATATAGGTGTGGACATTCTTTTATATATATATATGTTCATTGGTCTCTCGCTGTATGCGCACCTATATTCTGGTGACTAGAGGGGGAGCCTGAGTGACTGGACACCCCACCCCCACATCTAGAGGGTTCTACTACACATGTGCACAGATCTCCTTGAAATTTAAAGTGACAGTTTCCACGTAAAACTAAACGGCACAGCAAAACAGCCACAGCTGGCCCTAAACTATTTATCACTAGGAAAAAGGCCTGATCAGGGATTGTGGAATGGGACAGGCAGACTAAAACAGAAATAGGCTGAAAATTGAATCCTGAGTTA
>NW_006408629.1:4685341-4690218 GCF_000296735.1 Chrysochloris asiatica
AAGAAGAGGGAGGAGGTAGAAGAACAAGATAGATAGGGACCACTGAGATAGCTTTGCATGGGCTATGTGGGAAAGAGGTAGTGATGCATGCTCAACCTTGGAACAACATGGCTCTGTGATAAGGGGAAATCATACTAATTCTTGACTCTTATGAATATTGGTTTCCTTTGCCTACTGTTGTAAAATAGACACTTAAGTGGGATAGAAAGGAATGTTGGAAAACATGATTACAGAAAACTTGTAAACCCATCTTCAGCCTATAACTGATTAGAATACTTAAATTGGGGTGGTGGGGGGGGGATATCGAGAACTTGCCTAGTGAAATAGGCCTCTTGCAAAGCCTTTGCAGAGAATAGGACCTTAGGTGGAATCCTTAGTCCCATCCAGAAGCTTCTGAGATAGGACATTCCCACTAGCAAGGAAAAGTAGACCAGCCTGGAACAGCTAGAGCTACAGAAGATACATCTTCAAAGAAAGATCATCAGGAAAAACCCAAAACAAAGATGTCAGCATGGCTGGCTATTACAAGAATAAGCAAACTGTTCTCCAGGAAGCCATCAAGGCGAGCAATCAACTTCCTTCAGGACAAACTCCCCTCTAAGACTGAGATTCAAAGGGAACACATGAACAGGCATGTAGGCTTGCTGGCGACCACATTCGTCTACTGATGAGTGGAAGAGGGGGAAAGGCAGCAATGAAGAGATGGGCTGAGTTCAACCACACTCCTATTGACCTAGAGATGAGAGAGAGAAGAGGAAGGGCTGATTCGTCCAAAGTGTGGTGAGACCTAAGGATACTTGAGCCCATGGACAAGGACACAGCCACAGAGGGCTAGAGCTGAGAGTGAAGCATCCAGCTCATGTGAAGTGAGGCAAGATGCACAAAAACACCCAAACTTGCAGACAACACCCATTTGACCTGGCCTTGATGGCGTGATAATCAGAACTCTACTAGAGGAAGCTTACAAAATTATATATATATATATATATATACTGGATAAAGAAAACAAAGGTAAATTGCTATAATTTGATGAACCTGACCTATACTCATAGATGTGATGGTGGTGATGTGCCATGGAGTCATTGGTTCTGACTCACAGTGAGAACCCTGTACAGGGTTTTCGAGGCTGTAAATCTTTACGGGAGCAGAGAGCCTCATCTTTCTCCCACAGAACAGCTGGCAGTTTCAAATTGCTGACCTTAAGGTTCGCAGCCCGATTCGTAACCACTACGCTACCAGAGCTCCTTACTCATGGATGTAGTAACTCTAAATACCAACAGAGAGGGAAGGAGTTCACATCAAGTATCAATCCTATCCCCTCTGTACCAGGGCAGACAGGGACGGGCAACTTAGACATTGGCTAACTACCTAAAACGAGGGGGTGATAAAGGCACGAAGTGACTGGCTTACAAGGTTTCAAGAGGGAATTAAGTTTAAGAGTATGGGGGCAAGGAAAGAGTCCCCACTAAACAGATTTCATCTTGTCTGGATGGGTCTGGTAAAAAGAGATGGGGATAAGATTCGTATGATTCAATAGTGAATAATTGTTATCATGACTAA
Organism: Chrysochloris asiatica; assembly: GCF_000296735.1. Classification (NCBI taxonomy): domain Eukaryota; kingdom Metazoa; phylum Chordata; class Mammalia; order Afrosoricida; family Chrysochloridae; genus Chrysochloris; species Chrysochloris asiatica. The sequence continues at coordinate 4,686,902 of NW_006408629.1, forward strand.
CTGCAACTGTCACAATTATAAACATAGAAGGTTTGTAACAAAAACAGGGGCGTGGTTAATCTTACAGTCCAGAAACAGAGGACCCTAGGACCATCAAGGGAGAAGAGCACAAACAGAATGCGGGACCTTATCCAGAGAAGCAGGGATGCCAGAGATGGGGTCATGGAAAGGGGGAGCGGCTGAGGACTCTAGATTCATCAACTAAGAAGAGAAGGACTAAGAACTGGTGGCCAGGAGCAGACTTGCAGAATGTGCCCTTTGGAGATGTAAATTATTATATATGCCTGAGTTTATTTTTATTTTTATTTTTTTTAAAGCTAAAGTGGATAGAGAGAAATACTGTTAACTGATGGTCCATGAAGGGGATTATAATCATTGTAATGAAACAAGGTGTATGATTTGTTGAATGTAAAACTCAATTCACAATAAAAACCTTAAAAAAAAAAAAATGTCTAAGCAGACCCAGAGGCACGAAGTTAAGTCAGAAAGTACTGATGAAAGGGTTCCAATTCATATATGCATATATATATACATATATGACTCCTGGTATGGTGCTGTAGGATCAGCACTGGACCGGGAATCACAAGGTAGGCAGTTCAAACCCATCAGCTGCTCCTTGGAAACCCTATACAGGGTCGCTGTGAGTCAGAACCAACTCAAATGCACTTAACAACAATGACAATATATGAATGTATAGAAAGTGTTTTAGCATGTCTTTGCCATCAGTGAATGGCATACATATTCTCTCAGTAATATTCTGGTCTTAGTCTCATCAGGGTGCCTTCAAAATAAAGGTGAAATAAATTAAAACAGTGGTTTCTAAGGGGACCTGCTGGGCTAGTTAAATTTAAGGCAAAGAGGTCAGCTCACAAGATTATGGAGACAGTTTTGGAAGACTTTAAAGGAGTTATCTTAGGTTTTTCTCAAAGGACAGGATGATCATGAGAATTACTAGGTAGAAATTTTAAGAAGATTGAAAGCTGAATTAATGATGCAAAGGTCAGGAAAGTTGCACCAATGAATTATTTTCCATCATGACAATACATCTGCTCATTCCTCGAGGGTAGCATGGAATGTCCTATAAGAATTTCCTTGGCAATCTTGTCCCACCTACCCTAGAGCACTGATCTTGTCCCTTTAGATTTTTTTTTGTTTCCTAAACTAAAGAACATTGAAAAGAAACATGACTTCAGTCCTTCAAGGATTCCAAAGCCATTTTGATGTTGTATAAATCAAAGAAAAATTGTTGCTGTTGTTAAGTGTCACTGAGTTGGGCCCAACTCATAGTGACCCTATGTCTTTGGGGAAGCTGAGAGTGTCATCTTTCTCCAGAGAGAAAGGTTAGCGAGATGGAAACACTACCTCTTTGATCTGTATAGACCTAGATGGAGGAGCTTGTAAAAAAAATAAAAAATAAAAAAATAGCTTAACATTTTGATATTTTTGTTTAATAAAGCCTTCTAGGATTTTGTAGCAATACTTTTTGATTTACACTCATATGTTGTGAAATGTCATCAAGTCAGTTCAGACTCAGCGACCCGGTATGTTTCGGAAGCTTTGGATATTCGTGGGAACACAAAGTCTCATTTTACTCCTACAGAGTGGCTGGTGAGCTCAAACCACAGAATTTGTGGTTCGCAGTCCAGTTCTTATCTTATGAAGTCACTTTGCTCCCTACACTCAAATGGTGGTGGTAGTGGCTGTGTGCCATGGAGTTGGTTCCAACTCATAGCAACCCTGTATAAGGTTTACGAGGTTTATGAGAGCAGAAAGCCTCACCTTTCAGGTAGAACTGCTGAATGTGAGATTAGCACATTAGCAGCAAACTCGTAACCACTACGCTACCGGCGCTAGACAAGGGCACCATCTACCAAAAGAAGTCATTTTGGTACTTCTACAGTTTTAATGTGTATTTTAATCGCATGGAGATTATAAAACAGAGGCTGACTCACTAGCTCTAAGATGGAACCTGATAGAAGCCGTTTTTAATAAGCTACCAGCTGTTCCAAGAGTAATTTGGTAAGACACACTTTAAATGGCAAGGATTTAAAGGATGTCTACTGAGTGCCGAGTGCCGAACAATTGTCCAGGTAATGTTTGTAGAACAAATGTTCTAAATTTGTTCATCAAATGAGATTTTGAAATTTCCATCAAACTTAGTGAGAAAAATCATGTAGGCAGCTCTCAATTTGTAACTAATTAATACTTTGAAAAGTTTATATTCAATTAACAACCTTAAGTCAATTCATTTGATTATGTGTTTAATAAATCTGTGAACTTTTCCCCACATAAAATATTTGGAGCATATTGGTCCTCTAGATTATCTTAATGTAGTTCTTAATTATCTTCTGGTATATGATCTATGTATAAAGGTAGTACTGATTCCAACTTCAATTAACCAATTTAGCTCACAATGTGCTGTTCCTGCTGCTAGTATTAAGAATAAACCTAAATATATAATTCATTTCTTGGCACTTTTTAAAAGGTCTTTTGATAACATTTTAGCAATATGTAGGTTCTGTACAAGTTCACAAAATAAACTTATTTTAACAAGGTTGTGAAAACTTGTGTTTTAAGAATAAACTAATTTGCTTTCTGGAAGGAAATGTCAAGATCATGTATTAAGTATTATATCTCTCAAAACTGGATTTGTTTTTATAAATACTTTATCCCAAGAAATATGATTCTTTCTGAGAACAATGGCACATGAATCTGTTTACTTTCAAAAAGTTTAAGTATATTATCAAATTATTTACAGCAATAATAAAAGACTATTCAGAATCATACTTATATACAAAATAATGTCATATTCATAACTAAAATCCAGACAGATCATTCATTTTAAAAAGATCAGCCTCCACCTGCTTTTTACAAAGTGTAAAGAAAAGGACTAATATATCAATAATTCACCTTTATAATAATTTATTTCTACTGTGAAACCTGCTACTCAGTATTTCTCAGTATAACAAAAGTCTGGATAAAAAAAAAAATACGTTTAGAATGCATCAAATAAAAATATCTCACCCTAATCCCAGTGCTACTTTTTCTTTTTTAAGCTACTGTTATTGAATATTTACTTTCTCTAGCGAAGGATAAACTAATTAATATAAAATCACCCTACAAGTTAACTTTTTTTTTTAATGTTTTATTGTGAATTATATGATAGTTTACATGGGAGAACATTAGTTTTACATTCATTCTATCGTGTATCGTTTCATTGCCATGGTTATGATCCCCTCCATATATCATCAACCAACCACGCCTGCCCCCTACACTACCTGTGAATCTCATAAAGAGCAAATGTTTTATATATTGTA
>NW_006408629.1:4690822-4709580 GCF_000296735.1 Chrysochloris asiatica
GTATTATCTGCAAGTGTAGGTGTTCTTGTACATATGCCCTCTCCTTTTATCAGCTGAACGCTTCACTCTCCACATTGTAGGGCTTAGCTCGCCACTTCATTGCTGGTTTTCCCTCACTTCCCCTTATCGATGATGAGCATGGTCACCAATCAGAGTGTGTATTCCCATTGAGTCTTATTCTTGGAAGGATTTGCACTGAGGGAACCCGACAAGTAACCTTTCTTGATCAAGCCAAAATATGACATCAAATATTGAGAAAGACTTAGATTTTTAAGACAAAAAGAGAAGAAAGCATTTCCATAGTTTATTTGTTGCTTTCATGTTTATATGAACATTTTAATACATTTTTTCTCAGACTGAACTATAACCATTTTAAAAGAAAGAAAACAATTTATACTATCATAACTATTAATTTCACAGTAGGGCCTTCATAAATATTATAAAGAATTCACCATTAAAGTTGCCTAAGTCTGAAGCATTTTTTGAGAAAGAATTTTTAAATAATACTTTGACATAAGACTACTCAGGTTACTGATTTCTTCCTTAGTGATATTTTATAGCTTTTTTCTGTCAAGGACTTTGCTGATTTCATCTAAATGGTTGACTTTATTTGCATAGTTATTAATAATATTCCCTTGTTGTTGTGTTGTTGTTAGGTGCCATCGAGTCAGTACCAACTCATAGCAACCTTATGCACAGCAGAACCAAACACTGCCCATTCCTGGACCAACCTCACTACTGTTGCCACGCTTGAGTCCAACAGTGCTGCCACTTGGCCAATCCATCTCGTTGGGAGTCTACTTCTTTTACTATCCAACAATGGAATCCTGGTGTGGTGCTATAGGTTAATGTGCCAGACTGCAAAGCTGTTTGGACTGAAAGGGTGGTGATTCACGCTCACCAGCTGCTCCTTGGAAAACATATACAGGGTTGCTATGGGTCGAATCGACAACAACATCCAACAATACCACCACTTGGCTGTCAGTTTGTAGTACCGTGGTGGCTTGTGTGTAGCTGTGATGCTGGAATCTATGCCACAAGTATTTAAAATACCAGTAGAGTAGCCCATGGTGGACAGGGTTTGGCAAAGTTTCCAGACTAATACAAACAAGAAAGAAGGAGAGGTAAATGCCTTTTGAATGTTAAGCCACTCAAAATCTTATGAAAAGCAGTGGAACAATGTTAGTTATAGTGCAAAATATGAACCCCACAAGTTGGAGGGCACTCAAAATACTTTGAGGGGTAGAGTTAACCATGATAATATGAACAAAGTACAACATTCAGGACCTTCATTTGCTGATGGGGCAAAATACAAAATAAGGAGAAATGACAGCTAGTATCCATCAATAATCAAAACATGGAATATACAAATCTATGAAAACTAGATGTTGTCAAAGATAAGATCAATGTCCTAGGCATTAGTGAGATGAAATGGACTGGCATTGGCAATTTTGAATCCAACAATAACATGGTTTACTATGCCAGGAACTACAAATCAAACACCAAAACAATATTGCAAGATCTATTTTGAAATATAACACTACCTGTGATAAGATAATATCCATATACCTAAAAGCAAGAATAATTGATACCATTATTACTCAAATTTAGGCACCAATTACCAAAGCCAGAGATGTTGAAATTGAAGAATTCTACCAACTTCCTCAGTCTGAAATTGATCAAACATGCAATCAGATGTATTGATAATTGCTAGTGATTAGAATGCAAAGGATGGAAACAAAATTGAAGAGCAAGTTGTTGGAATATACGGTCTTGTGACAGAAAAGATGATGGAGGTCACATGATAGAATTTTGAAACATCAATGATTTATTCATTTCAAACACCTTTTTAAATAGCATAAAAGACATGGACTTTGCTAGACAGAATGCATAGAAAACAAACTGACTACATGTGTGTGAAGAGATGGTGAAAAAGTTCATTATCATCTGCCAAAACAAGGCCAGGGGATGAATGTGGAACAAACCATGAATTGTATGCATGTTCAAGCTGAACCTGAAGAAAATTAAAAAGAATCTATGAGAGACAAAGTATGTCCTTGAACATATCCCAACTAAATTTAGAGACCATCTCAAGAAAAGATTTGATTCGCTAGACACTAATGACCAAAAAGCTATGGAATGACATTTTAAGAACATCATACAAGAAGAAAGGAAAAGGTCATTAAAAAGATATAAAAGATAGAAAACAAAGTGTATGCCAGAAAAAATTCTGAAACACGCTCTCCAGCATAGAGTGCGAAAGTAAATGTAAGAAATGAGGACGTAAAACAGCTGAACAGAAAATTTCAAAGGGCAGATCAAGAACACGAAGTAAAATCTTACAATAAAATGTGCCAAGATCTGGAATGAAACATCCAAAGTGGAAGAACACACTCAGATTTCTCAAGATGAAAAAATGAAGAAAAAATTCAAACCTCAACTTGAAATATTGAAGGATTTCATGGACAAAGTATTAAATGATGCAGAAAGCATAAAAAAAAAAAAAAAAAGGGGGGAGGAAGAGGAGAATAACTGTACCAAAAAGAAACGGTCAATGTTCAGTCATTTCAAGAGATAGCATACGATCAAGGCAGTCGTTCTAACAAAACAAAGAAACACTGAATAGTTTAAAATTAGGAAAGATGTATGACATGATTCTATCATTTCACCATACAAATTTAATCTGTATCATGAGCAAACAATACAAGAAACTGGATTATATGAAGACCATGGCATCAGGATTAGAGGAAGACTCTTTAACAAACTGCCATATGCAAATGATACAACCTTGCTTGCTGAAAGTGAAGAGGACTTAAAACATTTACTGATGAAGATAAGAATATAGTCTCCAATAAGGATTGTACCTCAATGTAAAGAAAATAAAAATCAATAAATAAAATCATGATAAATGGAGAAAAGATTGAAGCAGTGGTCAAGAAACCAAAGGACCTATTGTATTAAGTAAATCTGCTGGACAAGTCCTCTTTAAAGTGTTCAAGAGCAACCATATCAGTTTGAGGACTACAGTGCACCTGAACAAAGCCATGGTATTTTCAATATGCATGTGAAAATTGGGCAATGAAAAAAGAAGACTGTAGAAGAATTAATGCATTTGAGTTATTGTGTTGGAGAAAAATATTAAAAATACTATGAATCGACAGAAGAACAAACAAGTTTTTGAAGTACTGCAAGAATGCTTCTTAGAAGCCAGTATGGTGAGACTTCCTCTATTATACTTCAAATATATTATCAGGAGGAATCAGTCCCTGAAGAAGGGCATTATGCTTGGTAAAGTCAACAAGAGGAACAACCCTAATGAGATGAATTGACACATTGGCAGTAGCAATGGGCTCAAGTGTAACAACAATTATGAATATGGATCATGACCATGCAATGTTTCATGCTGTTGTGCACAGGGTCATTATGAGTCTGAGCTGACTCAAAAGAACATAACAAAAACAATACAATAACATCCTTTTAATGTCTATAAGGTAGTAATGACATTCCTTCTCTTATTCCTAAAGAAATTCTGTATTCTCTGTGTATTCTCTGCCCTTCTCTTGCTTCATTTTTGACTGGCAAATGGTCTAAAATATGTTCTATTTGGATAAATGTTTCCAGAATACTTGAAAGAAGTTCTATTCTAGTAATGCCCAGTAGAATATTCTATAAACAGCAGTTTTGCAATGTTGGTTAATAGTTGTGTTTGCATCTCACATATTTTTGTAAATTTTTTTGTCTACTTGTTCTGTAAATTATTCAAATACAAACTTAAATCTGACTCAGATTGTACATTTCGCTGGTTCTCCTTTTTCTTGTGGATTTTGAAGATCTGTTATTAGATACATAAACTTTTAGATGTACAATGTAATAATACTCATCTGTGTATACTGTTCCATTTATTCGTCTTTCCTATCCCTTACTGTCTTCCGACCATTATTCCTGGGCAAATACTGCCTTTTTGATCCAGTAAAATTGATTACTCTTCACCTCATAAGCCTGTCTATCATTTGGCTGAAAGTTGAAACACAGGGACGAGTTCAATTCCAGGTTTGAAGGATGTCTAAGGGTCATAGTCTTGGGGGCACCACAACTATCAGACTGGTAATCCTGGTCCTTTTTTGGTTATGACTTTTAGTTTTGTTCCAAATTTTTCCCCTACTGTGAGCACTATCTGAGTAGTCAAGGAGCACTAATGACACTGTAGGATGAGCACAGTACTACTATCCACAGGGTCAGCAGTTCAGATCCACCAAACGCTGTACTGGAGAGAAAAAGAGACTTTCTGCTCCCATACAGATTTATATGCTCAGAAAGGCTCTAAAGGGTAACTATGACTCAGAACAGACTCTACAACAGATAACAAAACAACAACAATAAAAAAGAGATGTTTCAATGATGTCTTCTTGAAGAATTGGGGCAATTGTCATAATGAAATAACCATCTTTATCCTAAGAAATATTTGTTTTAAAACTCAATTTTCTCAGATATTAATATTGCTGCTGCGCAAGATTCATGGTGTGATAATACTGTAGAATAAACACTGGACCACAAGGTCAGTTTGAACCACAAGGTCAGTAGTTCAAACCCACCAGCCACTCCTTGGCAACCCAATACAGGGTCACTATGAATAGGACCCAACTCGACAGCACCTAACAACAACATCATGGTATAAGGAACCCTGGTAGTTTAGTTTGATTATGAGCTGAGTCAATATCAGCAGGTTGAATCTACCAGTCTCTCCGCATCAGAAAGATGAGACTTCCTGCATCTGGAAAGATTTACAATCTTAAAAACACTATACAGGGTCGCTATGAGTCGGAACCAACTCAGTGGCACACCACAACAACCATTATAGCAGAGCAAAACAGAACAACTGTGGTAGTCTGCTTCTATAAAGCTTATAGTCTTGGAGACCCTATGAGGCACTTCGATTCTGCCCTTGAGTGTTGCTAGGAGTTGTGGCTTACTTGACAGCAAAGGATGCGTCTGGTGGTAGGGTTTTTTTAATTTAGCATATATTTTTCTTTTTATCCCACCTGTGTCTTTATATTTAACTGAGTTCTTAGAGATAGAATATGGTTGATCCTTTCTTTTTTATCCTAAATAACAATCTCAGCCTTTCAACTGGGGTTTTAAAACCATTTGCATTTACAGTGTTTATCAGTATGGTTTAATTTAAGTCTACCATCTTGCTATTTGTTACAATGGTTTTACATTATATGCTCTGTGACTATGAACTTGGAATTACACATAATTGTTTGACCAAGACCACAATCTTCTAAGTGATGGATCTATTTACTATCAGTAAAAATAGCTTGCAGGGATTGGCTTGTTTACTAGTAGCCTAGTGTAGTGGTTACGAATCGGGCTACTAGGCTTTCTGTTCCCATAAAGATTTACGCCTCGGACACCCTGTATGGGATCACTATGAGTTGGAACTGATTCCACGACACACAACAACAACAACGAAGGAGCATCTAACTACCTAACAGGATTGAGTAGTCTCTGGTCCACCCAGGAAATGAGCCAGTTTATGCTCCTGCTGTCAGAGTCTTCTCACATAAAAGGGTCAATCTCACAAAGGCTCATGGGGACCTCATGATCATCAAGACATGAACACAGTATCAGACATGCACCATGGTGTGCCGGCTGAGGGAAGTAAGAATGGGCAAGGGTAATTTTAGAAAGGGTAAGCAGTGTTGTTATTAAATGCCACCAAGTCAGGTTCTGACTCATAGCAACACTGTATAGGGTGTCCAAAGAGTGGCTGGAGAGTTTGAACCACCAACCTTGCAATTCAAAATGACCTTGTGGTCTAGTGATTATCCTATAGTGCCATACTAGGACTCCTTTGAAGTTTAGGCAGGTTTACCTCCTAAAAAGTTCCTGTCATTTACAGTAATCAGTTCCAATCATTTACAATTTCCTTTTCATAAATAAAAATCATGGCTTCAACTTTGCTAACACTAATGTACTACTTGAACATTTAAGATGAATGTAGCACGCCTTGAGGGGATGATTACATTGGGTGAAGTCCTCATTCCTAGTAGTATTTCAGCTCTTAGAATTATGTTGTTGTTATTGTTGCTAACTACTGTCAAGTCGGTTCCGGCACATAGCAACCCTGTATAGGGTTTCCAAGGACCGACTGGTGATCTTGAACTCTCTAAATGTGCAACATGTTGTTGCTGTTAGGCGCCATCGAGTAGGTTCTGATTTATAGCAACCCTACAACTTAATGTAAGAAAACAAAAATCCTCACAACTGGGCAAATAAATGATAAATGCAGAAAAGACTGAAGATGTCAGGAATTTCATTTTACTTGGATCTACAATCAATACTCATGAAATCAGCAGTCAAGAAAGCAAACAATAAATTACACTGGACAAACCTGCTGCGAAAGACCTCTTTAAAATGTTAAAGAGCAAAGACGTAATTTTGAATACTAAGGTATGCCTGACCCAAGCCATGGTGTTTTGAATCACCTCATGAGCATGTGACAGTTAGACAGCGTATAAGAAAGAGCACAGAAGAAGTAATGCAGTTGAATTATGATGATGGCAAAGAATAGTGAATACACCATGGTGGTGGTGGTGGTTACGTGCTGTCGAGGCACTTCTGACATATAGTGACCCTGTAATAAAGTTTCCAAGGCTGCAAATCTTTACAGAAGCGGGAAGTCTCATCTTTCTCATTAGGAACAGCTGGTGGATTCGAACTGCTTACCTTGTGGTAAGCAGCCCAACATGTAACCCACAACACTACCAGAACTCAATGAATACACTCAAAAGTGCCAAAAGAATAAACAAATTTATCTTGGAAGAAGTAGAGACTGATAGCAGTCCAGTGCTTATCCTACAGTGCCACATTAGGAATCCATGGAATGTTGAGATAAAAAATATTATGTTTCACCCATCTAACTTATTTTCGCAATATTGTATAGAATTGTATTCCCATTTTACATTGAAGTCTCGCAAACATTACTTTCTTAAAGTCATTAAAAATAAATAACAGAACCAGAACTAAGAACCAAGTTGACTTGATTGCAAAGAATTTTGCTGCTGTCAAAATACTAGATGTATAAAAATCACAATATATGAATATAAAGTCATACAGAGATAATCAAATATATACAAGTATTTGAGTAACAAAATAATGATAACTAGTATTTTTTCAAACACCTGTATGGTGGTGGTGGTTATGTGCCATAGAGTCAGTTCCAGCTCATAGAAACCCAGTATAGGGTTTCTGAGGCTGAAAATCTCTCTTTTTGTTTTTTAAGTTTTTATTGTGAGTTGAGTGAAAGTTTACAGAGCAGATCATCAGTTTTACATTCAACAAATCATACACCTTGTTTCATTACAATGACTATAATCCCCTCCATGTACCATCAGTTAACTGTATTTCTCTCTATTCACCTTTATATATATATATAAACACTCAGGCATATATAATAATTTACACCACCAAAGGACACATTCGGCAAATCTGCCTCCCTCTCTCCCATCTCTGCCCTATATATATATTGTTCTCCCACAGAATCACTGTTAGTTTCGAACTGCTGACCGTGAGATTACCACCCCAACTTGTTACCACAACTCTACAAGAGCTCCTTAAATGCCTATATACTACCATTGAAATGTAACTGGCATATACTTAAAAATATATATTTCAACATTTTTTAGTAATTCTTTACTATTTTACAGAACATATTATTAATCCCCTCTGTTTTTCTGTCAGTTTGACAGATGCATTTTTGTTGCATTCATCATTAAAAAGAGCATTTCAAGATCTATCTTGAAGTACAGTGTTGTCTGTGATAGGATAGTATCTATATGGCTGCAAGGAAGAACAGCTATTATCACCATTATTTAAACTTACACACCAACCACTAAAGCCAGTGATGATGAAACTGAAGAATTCTACCAATAGTAGAATTGGAATACAAAAACAGGAAACAAATAGAAAGGATCAGTAGTTTGAAAATATGGCCTGGGTGACAGAAGTGATGCTGGAAATCACATGATATAATTTTGCAAGGACAACGTGTTCATTGCAAATACATTTTTTAAACAACATAAAAGGCAAGTATCACATGAACCTCACCAGATGGAATAAATAGGAATAAAACTGACTACATATATGGGTAAAGAAGCTCAGTGTCATCAGCCAAAACAAGGCCAGAGGTCAACTATGGAACAGTCCATCAATTGCTCATGTGCAATTAAGTATTAAGTTCAAACCTACCAGCTACTCCTCAGAAACCCTATACAGGGTTTCTATGAGTCAGAACCAACTCAAGGGCACTTTACAACAATAACAAATTTTGGTATCAAGTTAACTAAGATAACTAAGACAAATTTTGGTACCAAGAGAGTGAGGTGCTTGGCAGATCTTCTCAAAGGACACAGGACAATCATGGGAGTTTATTGGGAAGAAATTTTAAGAAAATGGAAAACTGAAGTGTCAGAAAAAGGCTAGGAAAGTTGTAATGAGAACTTTTGTTCCATCATGACAATGCATTTGCACATTCCTTAAGGACAGCAAAGGCTGTCCCATGAAAATTTCAATGGCAAGCCTTATCCTATCCACCCTAATGTCATGAATTTGCATATCACATTCAGAGGTCTTTTTGTTCCCCAAACTTAAACATCACTACAGACAAACATGATTTGAGTCCCTCAAGAATGCCAAAACTAAGATTTTGGCATGTAAATACAAGAGCACAGAATTCTTCAGGAAGAGTTTGATAGAAAAAAAGCCTTCAAGTGTATAGACACAGATTGACAAACAATAACTTCACACTTCAATATTTTTTTTAAATAAAGGTTTCTAGGATTTTGCAGCAGTACATTTTGTCATACACTCATATTTGTGTGTGTCTCTATGAAGAGGCTTCACAAAGATCATGGACATTTTTCATTATCTATCCATTCCAATTTTTCATGAACTTTCTGAAGTCCTCTCATGTATGTGTGGCTGTACACACATATACACACACATGAATACACATATGCATACATACATATATAAACACACACAAACTAAAGATTTCTATTTTGAAATTATCCTTTAACACCACTCTGCCATCTCTTTAAACAAGCATTCTCTCTAACTTCTAAGAAGTTATCCAAACTTATTAAAAGCTGCCTTTTTCAAGTTACAGATGTATAGCATAAAAGATCATTCATATTAGCAAAAGCCTTTGTTTCACGATAAAAATGTAACTATTTGAGTGTAAAGAATATTCTTTTCTGTAGTTATAGCACTGTATTCTAAAATCAAACTAACATCTCAGTTTATTTTACTTGTACAATAAGTTTAATTTACATAGAGATGATAGGGAATTTCAGGAGCAAGTCTTAAAAACAATTTCAGCTGAATGACTGCAATAATAATGTCCTTAAGAGAGGAATAAACATAAACCAAACTGGCAGTTGTGAAACATATATAGCAGCTTTCAGTTGAAGAAAAGCTTGATATTCGGTAGGAAAACTCTGAAAAAACAGAAGGAGTTTTAGTTTAGACTGCTGGATGAAGCAAAACTCTTTCTTTAAAACTTCGATCTACAGAACTTGACTAGAAGAACAAAGAGGGGGGGGGGAAGCGTAATCCACTCCAGTTTGATGAACTTGACCTATATTTATGGATGCAGAAGCTAAAAGATGGAACAAATCTTTACAGCAAGGATCATTCCCACCCTCTCAGTACACAAGGTAGACAGGGATAGGCAACTCAGACATTGGCTACCCAAAGTGTGGGGGCTATAAAGGCAAGAAGTGACTGGCTTACAAGCTTTCAAAAGGGAACCTAGTTCCAGAGGGTGTGGAGGAAGGTAGAATCTCCACTTAGTGGATTCCAAACTGTCTGGTTGGGACTGGTGAAAGGGGATGGAGATAGGACTCTTGTGGTTCAATAGTGATTAACTGCTATCAAGATTCACTGTGAGGGTTAGAAATGTAAAGGTAGATGTTTTGTAACAAAATCAGGGAAGTGGTTGATTTTGCAGTCCAGGAGCAGAGAGAGGTCCCTGCGACCATTAAGGGAGAAGAGTGGAGTACGGGACTCTATCCAGAGGAGCAGAGACGCCAGAGATGGACGCAGAGACAATGACGTGGAGAAATAGAGCAGCAGTCAATTAGTTGAAAAGGAATTTCCTAAGAGGTGTATAGTCTACTTCCAATATATATAACATTCTGGAAAAATACATACATTTATATATATATATGTATGTATGTTGTTGGTATTGTTGTCAGGTACCATCGAGTCGACCCCATGCACAGAACGAAACAATGTCCGATCCTGGGCCAACCTCACTACCGCTGCCACACTTGACGCCATCAATGATGCCACCTGGTTGATCCATCTCGTTGGGGGTCTTCCTCTTTTTCTCTGACCCAGCATGACATCCTTCTCCAGCGACTGTTCTCTCCGGACAATGTGTCCAAAGTAGGAGAGATGAGGCTTAGCCATCTTGGCCTTCAAGGAGCACTCTGGCTGCACTTCTTCCAAAACAGATCTATTGGTTCTTTTGGCAGCCCATGGCACTTTTAGTATTCTCCTCCAACACCACAATTCAAAGGCATCAATTCTTCTACGATCTTCCTTATTCACTGTCCAGCTTTCGCATCCACATGAAGTTATCGAAAATACCAATATATATATATACACACACATATGTATGCACACATATACATTTATATATATATATAAACACACACACACATATGTATGCACACATATACATTTGTTGTTGTTGTTGTTGTTAGGTACCATCGAGTCAGTACCAACTCATAGTGACCCTATGCACAAAGGAACGAAACACTACCCAATTCTGGGCCAACCTCACAACTGTTGCCACACTTGAACCCACTGATGCTGCCACTTGTCCAATCCATCTCGCTGAGGGGGTCTTCCTCTTTTTTTCTGACCCTACACCCTACCAAACATGATATCCTTATCCAGCGACTGGACCTTCATGACAATATGTCCAAAGTATGAGAGATGAAGTTTGGCCATCCTGGCCTCCAAGGAGCACTCTGGCTGCATTTCTTCCAACAGAAATCTGTTGGTTCTTTTGGAAGCCCATGACACTAAACACATGTTTCTTTACGTATTTTATTAAGACTTAATATGACAAAGAATGAAAAATAATTGTGGCTTTAAAAAGACATTGCACTGAATGAGAAATATTCTCAATTCTTCCTCTAATAGGACAATTTGTGATACATAATGTTCATAAAACCTAATCCTTTATCAAGTAAAAAGAGTCAGCTTATTAGCTCAAATATCAACTTTTTGTAAGGAAGAACGTGAAACAATACTGACAGAGTAGAAGATGCAACTTTTTAAAAACATTTTTTAAAAAATTAAATTGGTCATAATTTAATATAACACAAACTCACTACAAAATATTAAGTCCATTGAAATGATACATTTGCATGAAAACATAAAATTTTTAAATTGAGAATGCATTTTTAAAAAATCAAATAAGGCAAACCTCTTTTTTGAAATATCTATTTTTGTGAATAGAGTACAGGCTATCCCTGGGTTATGAACAAGATCTGTTTATAGGGCTCAAAATCTTTCAATGATTTAAAAACTCACATGCAGCAAGTGAAGTTGATTGTAAAGATTTGCAAATGGGGGGGGGTTGGCTCAATCATTTTATAGTTAGGGCAAATCTATATAACATTAAGGGGCATGCACAAGTTGTCCATAAATCAGACGTTTGTAACCAAACTTAATGTATTTGATATTGGAACTTGGCTATGTTAACAGAGTGTATGAACATACCTCTCCTAGAGCTTCATATCTTTTCTGGTTCCATCTGTGCAAGTCTTCTCGGTAGTTAAACACAAATGGTTCCCCAGTTTTTATGTGTCTTAACTGTCCCTCTAGAAGAAAAACAAGCAATATTGTGATTTTGAGAGTATATTTATAATAATATTGAAAGTACAGCAAATAATGACTGATAAAAGTTTAAAATAATTCAAAAACTCCATTTTTTCACATTAGATTTTATTTCCTAAATGTCAATATAACACCAACATACAAATAGTATAAAAGGAGGACCTCCCAGCACTCAAAAGCTATATTTCTTAATCTTCATCTATCTAACACAAATTAAAAATATTTGAGGTCCTTCTACATATAAGTGTCTACTGCCATAGGCTTGGTTCCAGTCCTCAAAAAACACAGAAGTTACCTGAGGAGGTAAAGTGCAAATATTTAGAAGCCTGAGCAACTTTCTAGGAGGTTAAACAAGAATGAAAGACAAGGGTAAATATAAAAGAACTACTACACAATTCTAGAAACCTCCATTCAACAAAAATATCAAAATGTAAAGCTATTGTTTCTCAATACATCTTCCATCTAGGTCCATACACTTCTGAAGGCAGTGTCCCCTAAAAAGTCTGTATTCTTTGATTTATACAGAAAACCAAAGTTTTGGTACCCTACAGAGACTCAAATCATGTTACCTTTCAGTGTTTTTTAAATTTGGGAACAAAAATAAGTCTGAAGAGACAAGATCAGTATTGTAGGGTAGATCGGGAAAGGTCTGAAAATGAAATTTTCATAAGACAGCCCTTTACCCTTGAAGAATGAGCAAGAACATTGTCATGACGGAAAATAAATTCCTTCATGCAAGTTTCCTAGTCTTTTTCTCACCAAAGCAGTTTTTTATTTTCTTAAAATTTCTTCATAATAAGTATCTGTGTTATCTTATATCCTTCGCGAAAATCAAAATGATCCCTTTAAATCTAAAGAAACAGTAGCCATAAACTTATGAGACAATCTCTCTGCATTGAATCTAATAGGCCCAGCAAAACCACTAAGATCACATGGGGAGCTGGAGCGGCTGGGGACTCTGGACTCAGGGAGGGAGAGAGGCTGTGTACTGGCGGCCTGGGTGGGTAAGTTTGCAGAGTGTACCCTCTGGTTGTTTGAATGGTTATATATTCCTGAGTGCTTCAGGTACATAAACACACACACACACAGAGGGAATGGAAGCAAATGCTGTTGAATGATGATGTATGGAAGAGACTGTAATCATTGAAATGAAATTAATTATTTTAGGATGAATGTAAAGCTGACGTTCTCCCATGTAAACTATCACTCAATTCACAATGAAAACTTTAAAAAACAAACTCAGAATTCACTGCTTAGATTGGACTTTTTTTTTTTTTTTAAGACACCTCTAAGGTAAGTGTAATACTGAGAAAACTCTGCAGTCAACCAATCACACAGATGCTTAAACATATTTTGTTTGAAATAAACCCACACGTGTATGAACTGCAACTTCAGTAGAAATACTTTTTGGCTTACCCTTGTTGTCAGTAATCTAAAAAAACTGCAATAGGCAACTCATATAAACAATAAAATCTAGAAGATGTTTGGGAAAATTAAGGATTCTGGTGTGGCGCTGTGGGTTAATGCACCAGACTGCAAAGCCGATTGAACTGCAAGGTTGGCAGTTCAAGCTCACCAACTAACTGCTCCTTGGAAACCCTATACAGCATCGCTATGGGTCGGAACAACTCAACGACACTTCACAACAACAACATGGATTAAATGAGTTCAGAAGATTTCAGTGAGATTTCTCAACTATTGTTGTTGTTTTTAGGTGCCTTCAAGTCTGTTAGGACTCATAGTGACTTTATGCACAACAGAACAAAACACTGCCTGGTCCTGTACCATCCTCACAACTGTTATTAAGCCCAATGTTTCTTGCCACTGAGTCAATCCATCTCATTGGGGATCATCCTTTTTTTCTCTTACCCTCCACTTTATGAAGCACAATGCCCTTCACCAGGAACTGGTCGCTCCTGACACTTCCTGAAAGTATGAAAGACCAAGTCTTGCCACCCTAGCTTGTGAGGAACATTCTGGCTGCATTTCTTCCAGATTTGTTTGTTCTCTTGGCAGTCAATGGTACTTTCCACATTTTTCTCCAAAGCATAGATTCTTCTACAGTCCTCCTTATTCATTGTCCAACTTTCACATTCATATGAGGCAAGTGGAAGATGCCTTAGTCTTCAAATTGACATCTGCGCTTTAAGGAAAAAGACCAAGGTCTTTTGGATAAGATATGACTAATGCAATACATTGTTTGATTTCTTGACGGATGCTTCCATAAGTGTTGAGTGTGGATACAAGTAAAATGATGTCTTTGACAATTTCTATCTTTTCTCCATTTATATGATGTTATTTATTGGTCCAGTTGTGAAGATTTTCATTTCCCTTTACATTGAGATAGAATCCATAGTGAAGGCTATCATGTTTGACTGTCATCACTAACTGCTCAAGCCCTATTCACTTCCAGCAAGATAGACTGTGCCATATGCATATTGAAGGTTGTTCATGAGTCTTCCTCCAATTCTGATGTCACATTCTTCCTCACACAATCCAGCTTTTTCAATCACTAGCTCAGCATACAGACAGAATAAGTTAAGGTAAAAGTATACAACCCTGACACACACCCTTTCTGATTTTGTACCATTCAGTATCCTCATGAGCCAAATTATGTGTTCTGGAATTCCTATGCTTTGCAATATTATCCACAGTTTGTGGTGACCCACACAGTCAAATGTCTTTTTGCTGTCAATAAAGAAAAACTACACACATTTCTGGTATTCTCCACATTCACCCAAGATCCATCTGATATCAACAGTGATATCCCTCATTCCATATCCAATTCGTAATCTAGATGAAATCCTG
Organism: Chrysochloris asiatica; assembly: GCF_000296735.1. Classification (NCBI taxonomy): domain Eukaryota; kingdom Metazoa; phylum Chordata; class Mammalia; order Afrosoricida; family Chrysochloridae; genus Chrysochloris; species Chrysochloris asiatica. The sequence goes on from NW_006408629.1 coordinate 4,705,547, forward strand.
GTAGCTCCCTATCAAGGTATTGTGCAAGCATTTTGAATTATCTTGAGTAAAATTTTACTTGCATGCACTATTAATGATATTGTTCAATTTCTACATTCCATGGTCACCTTTCCTTGGAATGGGAACAAAACTGGATCTCTTCCAGTTTGTTGGCTAGGTAATTGTCTTCCAAATTTCTTGGCATAGACCACTGAGTGCTTCCAATGCAGCATCAATTGTTAAAACATTCCAAATGGTATTCCATCAATTCCTTGAACCTTCGTTTTCAGTGTCTTCAGTGCAGCTTGGACTTCTTCCTTCAGTAGCATCAGTTCTTGATTAAAGCTTCTTAAAATGGCTGAATGTCTACCAATTATTTTTGCTACTGTGTATTCCTTCCATTTCTCAACTAGTCCTTAAGATAAGGCTTTCAAATAGAAACTGCAGTAGTGACCTAACACGCAGTCTTCTGACTGTCTAATGAGACTCACTTCAAATCAGAGATCTTTCCTAACAAGACACTGTTATTGTTAAATTCTGTCAAGTCGGTTCTGACTCATAGTGACATGTTATAGGGTTTCCAAGGAGTGGCTGGTGAGTTTGAATCACCTACCTTGTGGTTCAAACTAAAATTGTATCTCACAGCACCACACAAAGACTAAACTTTACAATTATCTCAATGGTACAAAAGTCACAGAGAAAGTAGAGAGAGGGCTGAGACATCCTGGGAGTTTCCCAGGCCCTTCCCTCTTTTCATGGATATATGCTGTCTGGCCCAGCATAAGTAAAATTTCTAACAGAGGTATTCAGATTTACCTCACATATTGGAGAGCATTTTGGTTACAAAATATCTACGTTTTATATGTGAGAGTTAAATTGCTGTTATAGTCTTCAGAGAAACATGTCTTATATGTACATATATTGCAGGATTTTTGTCATAAACAATACTAAAACTGGGCCAATTTGCTCCCACCCAGATAACTTAAGCAAACTTGTGAAAATGAACAGCAAGTTCAAATCAACAGTGAACAATGCAGTTGGACAGAAACAAAGAATTATTAGTCAAACAGTATAATATATGATGGGAAGGCAGGCTGGAATCTAATAGTGGTGGTGGTGATTATGTGCCATGGAGTCAGTTCTGACTCATAGCAACCCCTGAAGAGGGTTTCCAAGACTGTAAATCTTTAAAGGAGCAGAAAGCCTCATCTTTTTCTGGTGGAACAGCTGATAGTTTTGAACTAGCTGGACCTTGAGGTTAGCAGCCTGACTTGTAACCACTCCCCTACCAGAGCTCCTTGCAATCCAATAGTTGCTGTTGTTGTTAAGTACCATCGAGTCAATTCCGACCCATAGAGACCCTACATAGGGTTTCCGAGGAGTAGCTGGTGAGCTTGAACTGCTGACCTTGCAGTTCAAATGGCTTTTCAGTCTGGCACATTAACCCACAGCGCCACACCAGGAATCCAATAGTTGTTGTAATGTGCTGTGGAGTCAGTTCTGACTCATAGCGACCCTGTACAGGGTTTCCGAGGTTGTAAATCTTTACGGGAGCAGAAAGCCTCATCTTTCTCCCGCAGAACAGCTGGTAGTTTCGAACTGCTGACCTTGAGGTTCACAGCCCGATTCATAACCACTACGCTACCAAAGCTTCTTGGAATCCAATAGTAGAAGGTCCTAAATAACAAGCTACTGAGTTTGGATTTTATACTACAGGCAGTGAAGCACAAAAAAGGGGTTGGAAGCAGAGGGACATGATCAATCCTCAAAAAAATAGTAATCTCATTTTTAACCAATGAAAAAGTGAAGGAGAAGAGACGATTGAAAGTACTTAACTGACGCAGGAAATATGTCACATGAGAGTTATGTAATTAAAAACTTTAAAAATAACTCTTTGTAGATACTAAGCTAACACTGACCTTTTAGGAGTGTATTACTGAAGCCCAGTTTCAATTTTTTCAAATTTTCACCTCTTTCAAAGTATATTAATCATTAACTCTGCATTAAAAAAGTGAACTGTTGCTAAAAATAAGACACTTATTAGTATTTTTGCCTAACAGTGTTAATCTATACTCATATCTATGCAAGAAAATCCAAGGTATCTTAAAAAAAATTAACGATAGGTGTGTACAAGGGTGTATATGCATGTGAGGGTATGTGTGTGTGTGTGTGAAAGGGCACATGTACATGTTAAGGGTGTGTGTGTGTGTATACAAGTATGTGCGTGCAAGATATTTACATGAAAGGTCTACAACATGTGCAATGATTTGTACGTAAATGCGTCTTATGAGAAAGGGAAAGAGAAAAGTACACCGCAGTTTTCCTTTTACTTGATTTCATAAATGGTCAAGGAAAATGAAAAGTTAGACTTGAGGTGAAAACTGATGTCTTCTACCTATAACCCACGATACTAAAATACTTCCTACTTCCTATCTGTGTGAAAGAAAGACTCTGCTGATCATTTCGAAAGAACAGAGGCAAGTTAGTATTAGTGCTCATTTGAGCCTGTTAATTAAAACACAAAGAAAAAAATTCTGGCACTGTTACATAATGCACTGAATCGCAAGGTCAGTTTAAATCACAAAGTTAGTGGTTCAAACTCACCAATTGCTCCTCAGAAACCCTATACAGATAGATCACTACGAGTCAGGACAGACTCAATGAGACTTAACAGCAACAACAATGTAAGTAACATAAAATAAGTTTTTTTAAAGACATAAAAATTGGTATCAGGGGAAAAAAGAGTTTCTAATATCTCCACTTTAAGATTCACCAAAATTCTTCTATAGGCAGTCTCCAGGTTACAAACATTCAACTCATGGACAATTTATATACTTGCCTACAAGGAGCTCTGGTAGAGTAGTGGTTACAAATCAGGCTGCAAACCTTAAGGTCAGCGGTTCAAAACTACCAGCTGCTCCGCGGGAGAAAGATGAGGCTTTCTACTCCCGTAAAGATTTACACCCTTGGAAACCCTGTACAGGGTCGCTATGGGTCGGAACCGACTCAATGGCACTTAACAACAACAACATAATGTGATGTAAATATGCCCTCACTTTGAAATAACTGAACCACTCCCTAATTGCAACAAATTATTCATTACAACTGCCTTCACTTGCTGTACCTTTTAAATCATTACAAAGTCTTTGAGCATTTTCATGCATTAAAATAAGGCTAAATAAGAATTGTATGTGCCTGTTCGGACTCACCTACCTAATCCATCTAAAGTCTTAAAGGCACAATTAGAAACAGATCTCATTCATAATCCAGGAATGCCTGTACAGGGGAACTATAAATTCCAACATCTACAACTGATTTTTTAAAGGGATAACCACTAGCATACAATGACAGATTACCAATTCAGTTGATGCAGAGCAACAAAAAGAAAACTACAGCTGATATGCTACCTAGTCTGCAATAATATCACCCTTCAAGTGTAATTGTTTGTGTTGTTAAGTGCCCTGGAGTCAGTGCCAACTCATAGAAATGCTGTATAGGGTTTCCAAGGAGCGACTGGTGGGTTTGAGCTGCTGACCTTATGGTTTACAGCCTAGTGCTTATTCAAGAATAATCGTACGTTATTAATCCAATGAATCAAAGTTCTTTGTTCCAGAAACATCCTTGCAAACTGTGATAGTCTTCCAAATCCCAAAGACAGTACAAACTTGTTTTATTCAGAACTTGAGCTAGCTGGCTGTGTGCCAACATGTCATATCCAACTCACAGTGAACTTGTATAGGGTTTCTGTGGCTGTAATCTTTACAGGAACAGAAAGCCTCAATTTTCTCTTACAGAGTGCCTGGTGTACCCAAACTGCTGAGTTTGTGGTTAGCAACCAAACGCATAAACCACAATGCCACCAGGGTTCCTGATTCAGAATTTTAGAACTTAATGAATTTTAAAACAAGATGTTGCCTTGAAAATAAAAAGGTCTTATACTTTATAAGGAGCTCTGGTAGCGTAGTGGTTACGAATCGGGCTGCGAACCTTAAAGTCAGCGGTTCGAAACTACCAGCTGCTCCGCGGGAGAAAGATGAGGCTTTCTACTCCCGTAA